>NC_090444.1:298180386-298492174 GCF_031143425.1 Pleurodeles waltl
CTCAGAGTACCTATCGAGGACACCTGCCAGACCGCAATCATGGAGTTATTGTATACATAAAAATAAAAAAAACACTACTACCCTGACAGCCAGGTCCTGTGGGAAGGGCATATTTCACCTCTCCTCAGACTCCTCACCTGTGGAGGTACTCCTTTTTGATCTTTTCTAAAATGAGGAATATCTGGTTATACGTACCCATCAGCATAACAAGCCACTTACATTCATTAACACTTTTCTCATAGATACTTTATTTAACCACAAATTCCTCACTGCCCTCCCACCTTCCCGTTCTGTGAAGTGGCCTCTTTTTAATATCTAAAATGTCCCATGTTAGTACTCAGAACACTGGTACCAACATTTGTTAACATTCGCATTTGAGGACATGAAAAAAGAGAAACTGTTGTCAGGAAGCTGTTGTGGAACTTATGTGGCTTCACGCTATCACTTCCAGGCCAGTATGTAGTCAACACAGAGCTGCAGAGCACCACCTATCAGTGTGCAGGAGCACTGATGAAGAAAGTATTCCAGATGCCATCTGGCACCTAGGGACTATTCTAAGATGAGGAATTTTCAGTTATAAGTATTAATCAGAATTTAGACCCAATACTGGTCCAAGTACGGGAATATTTTATTTCACTTCGGGCAGACTTGAAATGGGGTACTCTCCATACACCAAGAGGCACTGACTTACAACCATTGTTCCAAAAACGCTCCAGTGAGGCTGGAATCCAAAGCAGCAAGATGGAAGACGAGCTTTCAGAAGCTGCATCAGGACAATCAATGACTGCAAATAACAAAGACTTAAGTGGCTCAATATTCTCCCAGTTAATGTAGAATGTTCAAATCCGAAGGCAGGAAGAATGAAAATGTCACTTACCCAGTGTACATCTGTTCGTGGCATTAGTCGCTGCAGATTCACATGTTGTGCATAGTCCGCCGTCTGGTGTTGGGTCGGAGTGTTACAAGTTGTTTTTGTTCGAAGAAGTCTTTTCGAGTCCCGAGACCGAGGGACTCCTCCTCCTTTGTTCCATTGCGCATGGGCGTCGACTCCATGTTAGATTGTTTTCCCCGCAGAGGGTGAGGTAGGAGTTGTGTATGTTAGTAATAGTGCCCATGCAATGGAATGAATAAGTATGTACTAACTAAGGTTTAAGTAATATATTTACAAATGTACAAATGTTGAAGATAACTTCCAAACGGCTACAGGCTCCCGGGGAGGTGGGTGGGCACATGTGAATCTGCAGCGACTAATGCCACGAACAGATGTACACTGGGTAAGTGACATTTTCAGTTTGATGGCATGTGTAGCTGCAGATACACATGTTGTGCATAGACTAGTAAGCAGTTATCTCCCCAAAAGCGGTGGCTCAGCCTGTAGGAGTGGAAGTAGTCTGAAATAAAGTTCTTAGTACGGCTTGACCTACTGTGGCTTGTTGTGCGGATAGCACGTCTACACAGTAGTGCTTAGTAAATGTGTGAGGCGTAGACCATGTGGCTGCCTTACATATCTCGTTCATTGGAATGTTTCCTAGGAAGGCCATGGTAGAGCCTTTCTTTCTGGTTGAATGTGCCCTTGGTGTAATGGGCAGTTCTCTCTTTGCTTTAAGGTAGCAGGTTTGGATGCACTTAACTATCCATCTGGCTATACCCTGTTTTGATATTGGGTTTCCTGTATGAGGCTTTTGAAATGCAATAAACATTTGTTTTGTTTTCCTAATTTCTTTTGTTCTGTCAATGTAGTACATTAGTGCTCTTCTGATGTCTAATGTATGTAGTGCCCTTTCAGCTACTGAGTCTGGCTGTGGGAAGAACACTGGTAGTTCTACCGTTTGATTTAAGTGGAACGGTGAAATAACTTTTGGTAAAAATTTTGGATTGGTTCTTAGGACCACCTTATTTTTGTGTATTTGAATAAAAGGTTCTTGTATAGTAAACGCCTGAATTTCACTTACTCTTCTTAGAGATGTGATGGCAATGAGAAATGCAACCTTCCACGTTAAGAATTGCATTTCGCAAGAGTGCATGGGTTCAAAAGGTGGGCCCATGAGTCTTGTTAAGACGAAGTTGAGGTTCCATGAAGGAACAGGTGGTGTTCTTGGTGGTATAATTCTTTTCAGGCCTTCCATAAACGCTTTAATGACAGGTATTCTAAATAGTGAAGTTGAATGGGTAATTTGCAGGTATGCAGATATTGCTGCGAGGTGTATCTTTATGGAAGAGAAGGCTAGATTTTATTTTTGTAAATGTAGCAAGTATCCTACTATATCCTTTGGAGATGCATGTAATGGTTTAACTTGATTATTATGGCAGTAGCAAACAAATCTTTTCCATTTGCTTGCATAGCAGTGACTAGTGGATGGTCTTCTAGCTTGTTTTATGACTTCCATACATTCTTGGGTGAGGTTTAAATGTCCGAATTCTAGGATCTCAGGAGCCAGATTGCTAGATTCAGCGATGCTGGGTTTGGATGCCTGATCTGTTGTTTGTGTTGTGTTAACAGATCTGGTCTGTTGGGCAACCTGACATGGGGTACTACTGACAGGTCTAGTAGTGTTGTGTACCAAGGTTGTCTTGCCCATGTTGGTGCTATTAGTATGAGTTTGTTTTGACTCAATTTGTTTACTAGATATGGAAGGAGAGGGAAGAGGGGGAAAAGCGTACGCAAATATCCCTGACCAGTTCATCCATAGAGCATTGCCTTGAGACTGCCTGTGTGGGTACCTGGATGCAAAGTTTTGGCATTTTGCGTTCTCATTTGTTGCAAATAGGTCTATGTGAGGTGTCCCCCAAATTTTGAAGTAAGTGTTTAGAATTTGGGGGTGAATCTCCCATTCGTGGACCCGTTGGTGATCTCGAGAGAGATTGTCTGCTAGTTGATTTTGGATCCCTGGAATAAATTGTGCTATTAGGCGAATGTGGTTGTGAATTGCCCATTGCCATATCTTTTGTGCCAGGAGGCACAGCTGTGTCGAGTGTGTTCCCCCCTGTTTGTTTAGATAATACATTGTTGTCATGTTGTCTGTTTTGACAAGAATGTATTTGTGGGTTATGATGGGTTGAAATGCTTTCAACGCTAGGAATACTGCTAACAATTCGAGGTGATTTATATGCAGCTTTGTTTGATGTACGTCCCATTGTCCTTGGATGCTGTGTTGATTGAGGTGTGCTCCCCACCCTGTCATGGAAGCATCTGTTGTTATCACGTATTGTGGCACTGGGTCTTGGAAAGGCCGCCCTTTGTTTAAATTTATACTGTTCCACCATAGAAGCGAGATGTATGTTTGGCGGTCTATCAACACCAGATCTAGGAGGTGACCCTGTGCATGTGACCACTGTGATGCTAGGCACTGTTGTAAGGGCCTCATGTGCAGTCTTGCGTTTGGGTCAATGGCTATGCATGAGGACATCATGCCTAGGAGTTTTAATACCGTCTTTGCCTGTATCTTTTGTGTTGGATACATGGCTTGTATAACCTTGTGAAAATTTTGAACCCTTTGTAGACTTGGAGTGGCTATTCCGTTTGTTGTGTTGATTGTCGCTCCTAAGTATTGCTGTGTTTTGCACGGCAGAATGTGAGATTTTGTATAGTTGATGGAGAAACCGAGTTTGTAGAGGGTTTGTATGACATAATCTGTGTGTTGTGAACACTTTGTTAGGGAGTTGGTCTTGATTAGCCAATCGTCTAGGTACAGGAATACGTGTATTTGCTGCCTTCTGATGTGTGCAGCTACTACTGCCAGGCATTTTGTAAATACTCTTGGTGCGGTTGTTATACCGAACGGCAACACTTTGAATTGATAATGTATTCCTTTGAATACGAACCTTAGGTATTTCCTGTGCGAGGGATGTATCGGTATGTGAAAATACGCGTCCTTTAGATCTAAGGTTGTCATGTAGTCTTGTTGCTTTAGCAGTGGTAACACGTCTTGTAGCGTGACCATGTGAAAGTGGTCTGATTTGATGTAGGTGTTTAGTGTTCTGAGATCTATGATTGGTCTCAGTGTTTTGTCCTTTTTTGGTATTAGAAAGTACAGTGAGTAAACTCCCGTGTTTTCTTGTGTACATGGTACCAATTCTATTGCGTCCTTTTGCAGTAATGCTTGAACTTCTAGTTCTAGAAGGTCTAGATGTTGTTTTGACATATTCTGTGTTTTTGGTGGGACATTTGGAGGGAGTTGGAGAAATTCTATGCAATAACCATGTCGGATAATTGCTAAGACCCAAGTGTCTGTTGTTATCTCCTCCCAAGATTTGTAAAACTGACTTAGTCTTCCCCCCACTGGTGTTGTGTGAAGGGGTTGAGTGACTTGTGAGTCACTGTTTGGTTGGAGGGGTTTTTGGACTTTGAAATTTTCCCCGGTTTCTAGGGAATTGTCCTCCTCTGTACTGGCCCCGAAAGCCTCCCCTTTGGTACTGTCCCTGGTATGTAGACGGTGTTGATTGTGAGGTGCTGGCTTGTGTGGCTTGACCCCGAAACCCCCCTCTGAAGGTTGTTTTGCGGAAGGTGCCGAAAGTGCCTCTGCCCTGCGGGGAATAGAGTGCGCCCATGGCCTTGGCTGTGTCATTGTCCTTTTTCAATTTCTCAATTGCCGTGTCAACTTCGGGTCCAAACAATTGTTGTTCATTGAACGGCATATTGAGCACCGCTTGCTGTATTTCCGGTTTAAAGCCAGATGTGCGCAACCATGCGTGCCTTCTTATGGTTACTGCGGTATTTATTGTTCTTGCAGCTGTGTCCGCTGCGTCCATAGAGGAGCGTATTTGGTTATTGGAGATGTTTTGTCCTTCCTCAACCACTTGTTTTGCCCGTTTTTGAAATTCCTTGGGTAGATGCTCGATGAGATGCTGCATCTCGTCCCAATGGGCTCTATCATATCGCGCTAGGAGCGCCTGAGAGTTGGCGATGCGCCACTGGTTTGCAGCTTGTACTGCGACCCTTTTCCCAGTTGCGTCGAACTTGCGGCTCTCCTTATCCGGAGGTGGTGCCTCGCCTGATGTGTGCGAGTTGGCTCTCTTGCGAGCTGCCCCTACCACGACTGAATCTGGTGGCAGCTGTGAGGTGGTAAAAGTAGGGTCCGTGGGCGGTGCTTTATATTTTTTCTCCACCCTTGCAGTTATCGCTCTACTCTTGACAGGTTCTTTGAAGATCTGTTTTGCGTGCCTTAGCATTCCTGGAAGCATAGGTAGGCTTTGGTAGGAGCTATGGGTGGAGGAGAGGGTGTTGAAAAGGAAGTCATCCTCGACAGGTTCTGCGTGTAACGACACGTTATGGAATTCTGCTGCCCTAGCTACCACCTGTGCATACGCTGTGCTGTCCTCAGGTGGTGAGGGCTTGGTAGGGTACAACTCAGGACTATTGTCTGATACTGGGGCGTCATATAGTTCCCAAGCGTCCTGGTCGTCTTGGCTCATGGTGGTATGAGCCGGTGAATGTGACGGAGTCTGTGCCGGTGATGTGTGAGTTACAGGTGTTCTGGAGGAGAGGGTGGCGGAGTTACCTTCTTCACAATTTTTTGTGGTGTTTGTTCTTGTGTTTGGAACTCGAGTCTCCTTTTTCTCCTGATTGGGGGAAGAGTGCTGATCTTCCCTGTCCCACTTTGTATGAAGATCCGCTTTTGTGTGTGGTCTACATCAGTGGTCTGTAACTCTTCTTCAAATCTGTGTTTGCGCATTTGAGAGGACAGTGATTGTTCCTCTGTATATGAGCTGGCAGTTGGTTCGGTTGCTGGTCGTTTTGGCACCGAAACTGTGTCTCTGCTTTTTTTCGGCTCCGAGGAGAATTTTTTCTTTTTCGGCGTCGAGCTTTCTCGGCGTCGATCTTCCTCGGTGCCGCTGTCTCTGCGTCGAGCAGCTTCGGTTCCGCTGTCTCGGCGTCAATCTTTTTCGGCAGCACTTTCTCGGTCCCGAGATTGCTGCGTGCCTGTATCTCGACCCGAGTCGGACGATCTCGGCACCAGTTCGGCCTTTTTCGGTGCCGATGGACGGTCACCTACTTTATGGGTTGAGCCATGGCTTGTTGGCAGTGGCGTCCCCTGGGCCTTGTCTGTTTTCTTGTGTGGTGCTTGCTTCGACGTCTTACTCACGGTTTCTTCGACGTCGAATTCCTCCGAGTCCGATTCATGGATGGAGAAGGCTTCCTCTTCTTCTCCTTGTCCCTCGAACTCTCGGTGTCCTGTCGGCGTGGACGCCATCTGCAATCTTCTGGCTCGCCGGTCACGGAGCGTTTTTCGGGACCGAAACGCACGACAGGCCTCACACGTTTCTTCTTTGTGCTCGGGCGACAGGCACAAGTTACAGACCAAATGTTGGTCTGTATATGGATATTTATTGTGGCATTTAGGACAGAATCGGAACGGGGTCCGTTCCATCAGTGTCGATGTTACACGCGGTCGGGCCGACCAGGCCCCGACGGGGGATCGAAATTACCCCGAAGGGCTACCGGAGCTCTTCACGATTCGGTGTCGATTCTATTCTTACCCGATACCGAGCGAAACAATACCGACGTAGTTTTCCGAAGTTAAGACTATCTTTCCGTCCCGAAACCCGGAGCGAAAAGGAACACGTCCGAACCCGATGGCGGAAAAAAAACAATCTAACATGGAGTCGACGCCCATGCGCAATGGAACAAAGGAGGAGGAGTCCCTCGGTCTCGGGACTCGAAAACACTTCTTCGAACAAAAACAACTTGTAACACTCCGACCCAACACCAGACGGCGGATTATGCACAACATGTGTATCTGCAGCTACACATGCCATCGAACACAACTTCTCCTGGTGCACTGTGGGTTTCAGAGAGGATTTACAAGATAGCTTCTTTGAAGATTAACAACTTGCAAACATCAGCACCCACTACAGGCCAGAAGTATAGGGACTGTGTGAACTACAGCCGAAAAATGCTACCAAAAGTTACTTACCGATCACACCATTGCTCTATTATGGGTATCTTCATCAAATGTTATGTGTATTTGATAAACCTAGAATAGAACCCCTTCCTTCAGGGATCTCAGAAAATAAAACAATTAAAACATGCTAGGTAAAATCAAAATCAGAGTCAATATAAAGCAAGATTTGATTTCGATTTATAATCCATGTTTTTTTTATTTTTACAATACACTTGAGATAATATAATTCAAAAGAGTTTCAAACTAAACATATGCAACAGCACACAGCAGCAGTGTGGTCCAAACCTTTTTCCTTTTTAAAAAAAAAATTGAAATGTTTCCAACAGGCAAGAAGTCGAACATATGGAAAATAAAATCAAAGCTGCGACTCTGAACTTCCTATGGACCTCCACAATCCTAGCACATAGCAGAGGGACAGTTAAACCCTTAGATCTTATATTCCATTAATGTGACAGACCTCATTAAACAACATTTCAAATTTTTTTCTTTTTTTTTTTAAACTGAAGATTCTTTTGCCTGGCATTTGCTATGCTTCACATGAGAGTTAAGTGTTGGAATAGACGTTTTTCTTTCATTTAGCTTGATCAGTGGAAGCCCTTGTTTTCTGACAAGGATATGCTAAGAATGTTACTTGGTAGTCAATACATATAATGTTGCTCTGACTTGGTGCTTACTGCACAATTCAAAGAGAAAAGGCGTTTTCTCTACGACTAAGAATGCAGTAGGGAAAAACATATTTGCAAATATTCTTTCACTTTTCACTAGATGTCCTTCTTGGGTTGTTAAATGAAACATTCTTCTTTGTATTCTCCAAATCAAAGTTAGTGAGTCCTTGTAGGAAGTTGGCTCTGTATGTACTATTTCAAAGTAAGAAATAACATGCACAGAGTCCAAGGGTTCCCCTTAGAGGTAAGATAGTGGCAAAAAGAGATAATTCTAATGCTCTATTTTGTGGTAGTGTGGTCGAGCAGTAGGCTTCTCAGAGGGTAGTGTTAAGCATTTGTTGTACACACACAGGCAATAAATGAGGAACACACTCAAAGACAATTCCAGGCCAATAGGTTTTTGTATAGAAAAATATATTTTCATTGTTTATTTTAAGAACCACAGGTTCAAGATTTACAAACAATACTTTAAATGAAAGGTATTTCACTTAGGAACTTTGAATTAGCAAAATAGCATATACAGTTTTTACACAAATGGCAATAAGCTATTTTAAAACTAGACAGTGCAATTTTCAACAGTTCCTGGAGTGGTCAGGTGCAGAGGTCAAAGTGGTGCCCAAAACGCATAGGTTTCAATGGAGAAGGGGGTGCCCCAGTTCCAGTCTGCCAGCAGGTAAGTACCCGCGTCTTCGGAGGGCAGACCAGGGGGGTTTTGTAGGGCACCGGGGGGGACATAAGTCAGCACAAAAAGTACACCCTCAGCGGCACGGGTGCGGCTGCGTGCAGTGCACAAACAGGCGTCTGGTTCGCAATAGGTTTCAATGGGAGACCAAGGGGTCTCTTCAGCGATGCAGGCAGGCAAGGTGGGGGGGGGGGGGGGGGTGGGGGTTAGGGCTCCTCTGGGTAGCCACCACCTGGGCAAGGGAGAGGGCCACCTGGGGATCGCTCCTGCACTGGAGGTCGGATCCTTCAGGTCCTGGGGGCTGCGGGTGCAGTGTCTTTACCAGGCGTCGGGTCTTTGAAGCAGGCAGTCGCGGTCAGGGGGAGCCTCGGGATTCCCTCTGCAGGCATCGCTGTGGGGGCTCAGGGGGGTCAACTCTGGCTATTCACGGTCTCTCAGTCGCCGGGGAGTCCTCCCTGTAGTGTTTGTTCTCCACAAGTCGAGCCGGGTGCAGAGTGCAAAGTCTCACGTTTCCGGCGGGAAACGTGTGTTGTTTCAAAGTTGCTTCTTTGTTGCAAAGTTGCAGTCTTTGTGGAGCAGAGCCGCTGTCCTCAGGAGTTCTTGGTCTTCTAGATGCAGGGTAGTCCTCTGAGGCTTCAGAGGTCGCTGGAGCAGTGTCTTTAGAAGTGGGGAGACAGGCCGGTAGAACTGGGGCCAAAGCAGTTGATGTCTCCATCTTCTCTGAAGGTTTTCAGCTCAGCAGTCCTTCTTCTTAGGTTGCAGGAATCTATCTTGCTGTGTTCTGGGAGCCCCTAAATTCTCGATTTAGGGGTGTGTTTAGGTCTGGGGGGGGGGGTAGTAGCAAATGGCTACTAGCCCTGAGGGTGGCTACACCCTCTTTGTGCCTCCTCCCTGAGGGGAGGGGGGCACATCCCTATCCCTATCTAAAAATCAGTCACCTCAGAACACCTTAGGGGCTGTCCTGACTGGCCAGTGACGACTCCTTGTTTTTTATCATTATCTCCTCCGGCCTTGCCGCCAAAAGTGGGGCCGTGGCCGGAGGGGGCGGGCAACTCCACTAGCTGGAGTGCTCTGGGGTGCTGTAACAAAGGGGGTGAGCCTTTGAGGCTCACCGCCAGGTGTTACAGTTCCTGCAGGGTGAGGTGAGAAGCACCTCCACCCAGTACAGGCTTTGTTACTAGCCACAGAGTGACAAAGGCACTCTCCCCATGTGGCCAGCAACATGTCTGGTGTGTGTCAGGCTGCTAAAACTAGTCACCCTACACTGGTAGTCGGTTAAGGTTTCAGGGAGCCCCTCTAAGGTGCCCTCTGGGGTGTATTTTACAATAAAATGTACACTGGCATCAGTGTGCATTTATTGTGCTGAGAAGTTTGATACCAAACTTCAGTTTTCAGTGTAGCCATTATGGTGCTGTGGAGTTCGTGCATGACAGACTCCCAGACCATATACTCTTATGGCTACCCTGCACTTACAATGTCTAAGGTTTTGCTTAGACACTGTAGGGGGCATAGTGCTCATGCACTTATGCCCTCACCTATGGTATAGTGCACCCTGCCTTAGGGCTGTAAGGCCTGCTAGAGGGGTGACTTATCTATACATATAGGCAGTGTGAGGTTGGCATGGCACCCTGAGGGGAGTGCCATGTCGACTTAGTCATTTTATCCCCACTAGCACACACAAGCTGGCAAGCAGTGTGTCTGTGCTAAGTGAGGGGTCCCCAGGGTGGCATAAGACATGCTGCAGCCCTTAGAGACCTTCCCTGGCATCAGGGCCCTTGGTACCAGGGGTACCAGTTACAAGGGACTTACCTGGGTGCCAGAGTGTGCCAATTGTGGAAACAAAAGTACAGGTTTAGGGAAAGAACACTGGTGCTGGGGCCTGGTTAGCAGGCCTCAGCTCACTTTCAAATCATAACTTGGCATCAGCAAAGGCAAAAAGTCAGGGGGTAACCATGCCAAGGAGGCATTTCCTTACATTCCTCATTCCGTCATGGTGAAGGAATATTGGGCATTTCTTAAGCAGATAAAAATGCTAAACATGTTCAAAGGTTTCTTAATGGCCTATGAAGATTTTTATTTTCCAGAAGCCTACAAGCTCCCCAACAAACTCTTCAATACGTTCGTAAACAAACCCACACTTATCACATCTTACACAAACTAAATTTAACCCCTCAAATTCCAAGATAACCTATCCACAACTCCCACCACATAGATGGAATAGAGATGAAGGTTAAGGTAATATGTCCGATAGCAGACTGTATATGTGTGCTTCATGCTATGATTGTGAAGGTGCATGGGCAGTCAAAGTGATGGTGCAGGTGTTTCTCCAAGTGAGGTTACATGCTGATGGGAGTACTTCCATTTAGTTTTTAAGGATTAAAAGGGGAACAACAAAAACATGCTTGAGCACCAATGCACTAAGTTATTTAGAGATGATGATGATACAAAGATGCAACCAATTACATCAAACCCACATAATTATATACAGTGCAGACGCTTTGTTTTATTTTCTGCATGCTTTTGAGTGCTGTCCCTTAGCAGTCTATTGTCCACCTAGGTGCAATTTATTTTTATGTCAAATGAGCCTTGTGAATCCTGATTATGATAAATGTGTTATACGTAAAAGTTTGTTTTAATGTGATCCAAAAGACCAATATTTTCAAACACATCTAAGGTGCCTCGTAATGTTGGTCTGTGGCAAGACTTATATCGCAAAGGTAAAGATAAATATCAAACCTGCTGCAAATCCATCAAATATCCTGTTTTTTCTTAAGACTGGATGGCTGTTGGTACTGATGAGCACACCGGCCTGAGCATTTCTGAAGATGTCATTCTCTTCAAGAATTCCTAACAAAAGTAAAACAAACTTTAGAAGTAAAAATACGTCAACATTAAAAATAAACAAGCACATATTAACATGTGGAAAGACTCCCAGATACAACAATCTATCTTTATCTGAGGTTGCGGTTTTCATCCCGATTGCAGCTCTTGAGGAAGGTGGCTCGCTCTATATAGTGTACCAAAATAATGTACGCTGTGCTGAGTCCAGGTATTCCTTGCTAGTGTACAGGGGCTTGCTTTAACAATCCCAAGGTGCTCTATTTGTGGTAGTGTGGTCGAGCAGTCTTGGGCTTATCAGAGCGGAGCATTGGGCATTTGTTGTACACACAGAGTCAATGAATGAGACACACACTCAATAAGGAAATCCGGTACCAATTTGTTAAAAATAACAGATTTTTGTAATGATTTAGACACAAAGATCTTCAGGATCAGGTAAATAGCAATTTTCATAAACACAGAAAATATAGCTGTCATATTTGAGGCATGAGCCTCAAACGAGGTTATGTTATCCTATGGGAGAAACATACACTCATAGGGTCTCTTGCAAATATCCTACTGGATATAAGGTAAGTAGCGGACAAGGTTCAAGAAAGCACCAACAGTTCAACTTTACCTGCCCTAGTGTGTCCCAGTGCATAGGTGCTTCCAGTGGTGGTAGCCTCGAATGCTACACGCTAAAGTCAACTGGAAAGCAATTCTGTAAGAAAGGGCTGCTATATTGGTGACTGGGGGACCAGTCCTGTAGAACTCATAGGGTGTGTCTACTCTTGAGGGTCTCAGGACCACATGGACACCTTTGGTTTCAATGGATTCAGGCTTTGGGGGGAGGAGGGGGGGGTGGAGGGAAGAGATGGGCTCAGGTGCATAGGTGCTTTCTTCGGTGGGTCGGCAAGTTTGAGGGTCTCACCTGCAGCAGAGGAAAAAAACACAGCAAACTACTTCTGGCACGGAGCAGGCCTCTCTCGAAGTCCCTCGACATGCAGGTAAGTGTTGGCGGCAGTGGTGTTCGAACTGAACACAAACAAGTCTTGGTGCTTGCAACAGGCTCCAATACCTTGGGTATTGGTGCAGGGGGCCTCTGGGGAAACTCAGCATCTCAAAGACTGGATGGATCGATGGGGCTGACCCTTCTGGACACTCAGTGACCTCTTGGGCTGCTGCTGCGTCGAGAGACCTAGTGGTCAACAGACTGTTGAACCGGACTGTGTGTTAAGCGCCTGCACGCAAGTGGCTCCTCCACTTCAAGGAAGATGCTGGCTGGATGGCGAAGTGCTGGCGGCCTTCCAAGGCTCTGGGAGGATGCACAGCTGCAGGATGAGTCAGGACTTTGCAACTGTCGGGACAGGAGCAGGCAGGCTTTGGCGCTAAGAACACAGCTATTCCACAGTTCTTGCATTTTTGGCTCTTTTTAGTCCTCTTGAAGGCAGGCAAATTTGAGTTCCTGGTGTCAGGGGGCACCCAAATACAGAATTTATGAGAGTTAAGGGTAGTAACCCATAGGCTAATCACCCCTGAAGTCACTATGCCCCCTGTATCCTGTGGGGAGTGGGCATAACCCTGTCCCAGAGTTCCTAAATTCACCTAAAACAAGTTGGTGGAACGCTCCTTTCTTGGAGCACATCAGGCAACCCACCTTAGGGGTGACACTAGCCTGGACGTGCAACATGCCTACCGCATAGATTATTTCCTGCCTGTCCTGGTACCAAATGGGTGTCAGGGTAGGGGGTAGCATTCTCCAGATCTGGAGGAAGCCAGGGTCACATATCAAAGATGGCAGACGCTTTGAAACCCTTGGCTTTAGTATGCAAATTTACTAGCTATCCTGCTGGATAACATCTTCTCCGGAGCAGGCAAGGTTTCCTGACCTCAAAGAGCACTGGTTCCCACCTACAGGGGGTCAGACACTCATCTGTGGTGCAGCGCTGGACAATACCAGTCCGTCATCACACTAGGAGACTAGATTTCGGGGGCACCTGTAAGGAGCCCTCTGTGTGCATGTCATAATAAATCTAATACTGCCATCAGCATGGATTTATTAAGAAGAGGTGTTGGATACCAAACAGCATACGTTGCAGTGAAGCCATTATGCAGCTGGGTAACTCTTGATGACTAGTGCACAGTACATACCTTGAAATGGCTTTCCTGTTCGCTTGGAATATCTAGTAATAGAACTAGAAATCACAGGGTCATTTCTGCTGATGAAGATATGCCCTCACATGTATTATAATGCACCTTGCCTTGGGGTTCTTAAGGCCTGCTGTAGGCATGACTTACATATAAGACACGCAGTGTATTTGGGCACTGCACACAGGGGTGTGTGCAATGTCATGTTTTCAAAATGGTTTGAACCATTTCACTCATTCTGCGATAGCACCCTGCATGTGTTTTAGTGTGGGTCCCACAGGGTGGAGTAATTCATGCTGCAGCCCATGGGGAACCTCTTTAGTACCCATACCCTAGGGTCCAGGGTTACCATTTACTAGGGACATACAAGGGTGCTGAAGTTCTTGCCAATTGGGTTAAAAGTGAGTATTAATTTTTAGAGAAAAGGTACTGGAGCCTGGTTAGCAGGTTTCAGTGCACTGTCAGAGTCTAAGAACAGCATCCAGTAGTTCAAATGGGAAAAAGTAGGGGGACATCAAGAGAAAGCCAGTCTCCTACAAAGACCACTTAACTCACCCATAGCTCAACTGGCTACCACTCCCAAGTGATCAGTGGATACAAAAGAAATCACTACAAATAGTGATTATTAACATCTATATATTAAACATACGCACAGAAGCAACAACGTAGTGAAGGCTGACATTATGGAGTATAAACAAAATACTTTTTAATCAATATTAAAATTGGCTTAGGATGACAAATATGCATATACTGTTCGCAAAAATGTGCTTGTTCCTCCCAGACACAACTTGGAAAAATGTGTATATAATACTCAAGTTACTGGTGGAGGAAATGAGCTAACGGAGACAAGTTTGATAAAAGGTTCTGCAAATGTATGCACAAATTAAACATCCATAGTATTTTTTCTAGGCATAGCAACCGCCACCAGACAGCACTGTATCACACCCAGCAGAAAAGCACATTATTCACAACAGAACGTTAGAGCAATATATTAACAGCTTGATTTTGTACCAATTCACACACCAACATAAAAATAAGCAAATTAACACATCTTGTTGGTGGAGGCATTTTCTCTTTCACCTGTTTTAAGGTTCACAAACCTGCTATCCTGGTTCGGACCCGTACCAAGAAAAGAGAAAAAAACAAATATTGCCTATCATCTATAACTTAGGGTGATCAAAATTTGGTAAACCAAGTCACAATATGTAGGAAGCTGGCTCTCTATATAGTGCACTAAAATATAGTACACTGTGCAGAGTCCAGTGGATCCCCAACTGGCACTGCAGAGGCAAAAGTAGACAGCACTACTGCTCTATCTTGTGATAGTGTGGGTGAGCACTTACGCTAATCAGAGGATAGTGCTAAGCATTTGTTGTACTCACAGAGGCAATTAATGACATTCACTCAAAGAATAAATCCAATATAATTTAGAAAAACAAAAATTAATTTTACACATGTTTCAAACACAAGAACTTCATAATCCGGTAAGTAGAGTTCTCTCAATATTATCCTATGGAGGAAAAACAATGTTGAGCAAACATAGGGTCAACAATAATTTACAAGGTCGAGCTCAGGGAGAAAAGGGTACTGATTAGAACCACACCAACAGGTCACACCAGGCGGCATTGGGGCAGCCGGGTGCAAAGGAGTATTAAGGCATCAGGTGCCCAATGGTTCTCTATGGGAGTTGGACCTTGTGACAAACAGGCTGCAGGCTCTGGCTAGGAAGCCAGTCAGAAACAACAAGCAGGTAAGTAGTACACTTGGGGTTATCAGGGATGTGTGAGCACCGTTGGTCCTTGTAGGGAAATGCCTCCTTGGCGTGGTTACCCCCTGACCTTTTGCCTTTGCTGATGCCAAGTTATGATTTGAAAGTGTGCTGAGGCCTGCTAACCAGGCCCCAGCACCAGTGTTCTTTCCCTAACCTGTACCTTTGTTTCCACATTTGGCACACCCTGGCATCCAGGTAAGTCCCTTGTAACTGGTACCTCTGGTACAAGGGCCCTGATGCTAGGGAAGGTCTCTATGGGCTGCAGCATGTCTTATGCAACCCTGGGTTCCCCTCACTCAGCACAGACACACTGCTTGCCAGCTTGTGTGTGCTGATGAGAACAAAACGAGTAAGTCGACATGGCACTCCCTTCAGGGTGCCATGCCAACCTCACACTGTCTATAGGTATAGATAAGTCACCCCTCTAGCAGGCCTTACACCCCTAAGGCAAGGTGCACTATACCATAGGTGAGGGCATAAGTGCATGAGCACTATGCCCTTACAGTGTCTAAGCAAAACCTTAGACATTGTAAGTGCAGGGTAGCCATAAGAGTATATGGTCTGGGAGTCTGTCATGCATGAACTCCACAGCACCATAATGGCTACACTGAAAACTGGGAAGTTTGTTATCAGACTTCTCAGCACAATAAATGCTCACTGATACCAGTGTACATTTTATTGTAAAATACACCCCAGAGGGCATCTTAGAGATGCCCCCTGAAACCTTAACCGACTACCAGTGTAGGCTGACTAGTTTTAGCAGCCTGCCACACACCAGACATGTTGCTGGCCACATGGGGAAGAGTGCCATTGTCACTCTGTGGCTAGTAAAGCCTGTACTGGGTGGAGGTGCATCTCACCTCCCCCTGCAGGAACTGTAACACCTGGCGGTGAGCCTCAAAGGCTCACCCCCTTTGTTACAGCACCCCAGGGCACTCTAGCTAGTGGAGTTGCCCACCCCCTCCGGCCACGGCCCCACTTTTGGCGGCAAGGCCGGAGGAGACAATGAGAAAAACAAGGAGGAGTCACTGCCCAGTCAGGACAGCCCCTAAGGTGTCCTGAGCTGAGATGACTCTGACTTTTAGAAATCCTCCATCTTGCAGACACCAACTGCTTTGGCCCCAGCTCTACCGGCCTGTCTCCTCCTTTCTAAAGACACTGCTCCAGCGATGCGTTCCCAGGGTCCAGCAACCTCTGAAGCCTCAGAGGACTACCCTGCATCTAGAAGGACCAAGAACTCCAGAGGACAGCGGCTCTGTTCCCCAAAGACTGCAACTTTGCAACAAAAGAAGCAACTTTGAAACAACACACGTTTCCCGCCGGAAGCGTGAGACTTTGCACTCTGCACCCGAGGCTCCCGGCTCGACTTCTGTAGAACAAACATCACAGGGAGGACTCCCAGGCGACTACGAGACCATGAGTAGCCAGAGTTGACCCCCCTGAACCCCCACAGCGATGCCTGCAGAGGGAATCCCGAGGCTCCCCCTGACCGCGACTGCCTGCTTCCCAGATCCGGACGCCTGGTAAATGCACTGCATCCGCAGCCCCCAGGACCTGAAGGATCCGACCTCCAGTGCAGGAGCGACCCCCAGGTGGCCCTCTCCCTTGCCCAGGTGGTGACTACCCCGAGGAGCCCCCCCCCCCCCCCCTTTGCCTGCCTGCATCACTGAAGAGACCCCTTGGTCTCCCATTGATTTCTATTGCGAACCCGACGCCTGTTTGCACACTGCACTCTGCCGCCCGTGCCACTGAGGGTGGACTTTTTGTGCTGACGTGTGTCCCCCGGTGCCCTACAAAACCCCCCTGGTCTGCCCTGCGAAGACGCGGGTACTTACCTGCTGGCAGACTGGAACCGGGAGACCCCCTTCTCCATTGAAGCCTATGCGTTTTGGGCACCACTTTGACCTCTGCACCTGACCGGCCCTGAGCTGCTGGTGTGGTAACTTTGGGGTTGCTCTGAACCCCCAACAATGGGCTACCTTGGACCCAAACTTGAACCCCGTCGGTGGTTTACTTACCTGCAAAACCTAACAATACTTTACCTCCCCCAGGAACTGTGAAAATTGCACTAAGTGTCCACTTTTAAAACAGCTAAATGTGTTTTATGTACAAAGTATATATGCTACTGTAATTATTCAAAGTTCCTAAAGTACTTACCTGCAATACCTTTCAAATGAGATATTACATGTAGAATTTGAACCTGTGGTTCTTAAAATAAACTAAGAAAATATATTTTTCTATAACAAAAACCTATTGGCATGGAATTGTTTCTGTGTGTGTTCCTCATTTATTGCCTGTGTGTATGTACAACAAATGCTTAACACTACTCCTTTGATAAGCCTACTGCTCGACCACACTACCACAAAAAAGAGCATTAGTATTATCTCTTTTTGCCACTATCTTACCTCTAAGGGGAACCCTTGGACTCTGTGCACACTATTTCTTACTTTGAAATAGTATATACAGAGCCAACTTCCTACAAAAGTCCATCATAATTGTGCACTTCACTTCCCGTACATAACCATCTACTGTTTATAGACTGGCTTGAGGTTTTGTGAGCCCCTCAGAATCTAATCCTATACTACTCCAGGCGTGAGTCCAAAGCGCTCAACCAGGATAGCCTTCACGAGGTTGTAGGACTCAGCATCTGCTCCAGTGAGTGAGGTACAAGACTTTGCATTTGCTGGACTACTCAGCCAATACCTGATCACACGACAAATTCCAAAAATTGTCATTAGAAATTGATTTTTGCAATTTGAGCTATTTTTCTAAATTCTTAAAAGTCCTGCTAGGGCCTTGTGTTAGTCCCTGTTAGCATTTCTTTAAGTGTTTAAAAGTTTTGTGAAAGTTTGAATTAGAACCTAAAACTAGTTTTAGATTCTTAAAAAGTATTCCAACTTTTAGAAACATAATGTCTAGTACAGATGTGAATGTGGTGGAACTCGACACCACCCCTTACCTCCATCTTAAGATGAGGGAGCTAAGGTCACTCTGTAAATTAAAGAAAATAACAATGGGCCCCAGACCTTCCAAACTACAGCTCCAGGAGCTTTTGGCAGAGTTTGATAGAGCCAACCCCTCTGAGGATGGCAACACAGAGGATGAAGATAGTGACTTGGAGGAAAATTCCCCCCTACCAGTCCTATTTAGGGAGAACAGGGCCTCTCAAGCCCTGTCTCCAAACATAATAGTCAGAGATGCTGCTTCCCTCACTGAAATCACTGAGGATAACTCCAGTGAAGAGGACATCCAGTTAGCCAGGATGGCCAAAAGATTGGCTTTGGAAAAACATATCCTAGCCATAGAAAGGGAAAGACAAGAGATGGGCCTAGGACCCATCAATGGTGGCAGCAACGTAACTAGGGTCAGAGATTCTCCTGACATGTTGAAAATCCCTAAAGGGATTGTAACTAAATATGAAGATGGTGATGACATCACCAAATGGTTCACAGCTTTTGAGAGGGCTTGTGTAGCCAGAAAAGTGAACAAATCTCACTGGGGTGCTCTCCTTTGGGAAATGTTCACTGGAAAGTGTAGGGATAGACTCCTCACACTCTCTGGAAAAGATACAGAATCTTATGACCTCATGAAGGGTACCCTGATTAAGGGCTTTGGATTCTCCACTGAGGAGTATTGGATTAGATTCAGGGGGGCTCAAAAATCCTCGAGCCAGACCTGGGTTGATTTTGTAGACTACTCAGTAAAAACACTGGATGGCTGGATTCAAGGCAGTGGTGTTAATAATTAGGATGGGCTGTACAATTTATTTGTGAAGGAACACCTGTTAAGTAATTGTTCAAATGATAAACTGCATCAGCATCTGGTAGACCTAGGACCAATTTCTCCCCAAGAATTGGGAAAGAAGGCGGACCATTGGGTCAAGACTAGGGTGACCAAGACTACCACTGGGGGTGACCAAAAGAAAGGGGTCACAAAGCCTCCCCAGGGGAAGTGTGTTGAGACATCCAAAAACAAAAATAGTAAAGAGTCTTCTTCAGGCCCCCAAAAACCTGCACAGGAGGGTGGGCCCAGAGCCTCTTCACAAAACAATTTTGGGTACAAGGGTAAAAACTTTGATCCCAAAAAGGCCTGGTGTCGTAGCTGTAATCAGCCTGGACACCAAACTGGAGACAAGGCCTGTCCCAAGAAAACAACAACTTCTAACTCCACTCCAGCTGACACTGGAATGGCTAGTCTCCAAGTGGGATCAACAGTGTGCCCAGAGCAAATCAGGTGTCACACTGAAGCTACATTAGTCTCTGAGGGTGGGGTGGATTTAGCCACACTGGCTGCATAGCCTCCTAACATGCAAAAATACAGGCAGCAGCTCTTAATTAATGGGACAAGTGTAGAAGGCCTGAGGGATACAGGTGCCAGTGTCACCATGGTGACAGAGAAACTAGTGTCCCCTGGTCAATACCTGGCTGGACAAACTTATCCAGTCACCAATGCTGACAATCAAACTAAAGTACATCCCATGGCTATGGCAACTTTAGAGTGGGGAGGGGTCAATGGCCTGAAACAGGTGGTGGTCTCCTCAAATATCCCAGTAGACTGTTTGCTTGGAAATGACCTGGAGTCCTCAGCATGGGCTGAGGTAGAACTGAAAACCCATGCAGCCATGCTGGGTATCCCTGAACTGGTGTGTGTCAAGACAAGGGCACAGTGCAAGGCACAGGGTGAAAAAGTAGAGCTGGAGTCTGGAAAAAGGGCCCAGCCTACCAAGAGAAAAGGAAAGTCAGCTGGGAAACCAGCTGCAACACAACAACAAAAAGAGAACCTCTCTTCTCAGGAAGAAGTTCTGCCCTCTGAGGGAACTGAGCCTATGGAGCTGGAACCTTATCAGGTTGAGCTCTTGGGCCCAGGGGGACCCTCAAGGGAGCAGTTGTGTAAGGGGCAAGAAACCTGTCCCTCTCTTGAAGGCCTTAGGCAGCAAGCTGCTGAAGAGTCCAATGGCAAGAAAACTGGAACACATAGGGTCTATTGGGAAGATGGGCTCCTGTACACTGAGGCAAGAGATCCCAAACCTGGTGCCACTAGGAGAGTGGTAGTGCCTCAGGCGTTCAGAGAGTTGATACTGACCTTAGCCCATGATATTCCCCTTGCTGGGCATTTGGGACAAACCAAGACATGGGAGAGGTTAGTCAACCACTTCTACTGGCCCAACATGTCCCAGAAAGTTAAGGAGTTTTGTGTCTCCTGTACCACCTGTCAAGCCAGTGGTAAGACAGGTGGACATCCAAAGGCCCCCCTCATTCCACTTCCAGTGGTGGGGGTCCCCTTTGAAAGAGTGGGTGTGGACATAGTGGGTCCACTTGAACCTCCCACAGCCTCAGGAAATATGTACATCCTGGTAGTAGTGGATCATGCTACTAGGTATCCTGAAGCTATTCCCCTTAGGTCGACTACTGCCCCTGCAGTAGCCAAGGCCCTCATTGGTATCGTTACCAGAGTGGGCTTCCCTAAGGAGGTGGTGTCTGACAGAGGTACCAACTTCATGTCAGCATACCTGAAACACATGTGGAATGAGTGTGGAGTGACTTATAAATTCACTACACCCTATCATCCACAAACTAATGGCCTTGTTGAGAGATTCAACAAGACATTAAAGGGCATGATCATGGGGCTCCCAGAAAAACTCAAAAGGAGATGGGATGTCCTCTTGCCATGCCTGCTTTTCGCTTACAGAGAGGTGCCTCAGAAGGGAGTAGGGTTCTCACCCTTTGAACTTCTGTTTGGCCACCCTGTAAGGAGACCATTAGCTCTTGTTAAAGAAGGCTGGGAGAGACCTCTTCATGAGCCTAAACAAGACATAGTGGACTATGTACTTGGCCTTCGCTCAAGGATGGCAGAGTACATGGAAAAGGCAAGTAAAAACCTTGAGGCCAGCCAACAGCTCCAGAAGTTTTGGTATGACCAAAAGGCTGCACTGGTTGAAAGTCTGGGTTTTGGAGCCTGTGGCTCCCAGGGCACTCCAGGACAGATGGAGTCGCCCTTACCCAGTGCTAGAGAAGAAGAGTCAGGTCACCTACCTGGTGGACCTGGGCACTAGCAGGAGCCCCAAGAGGGTGATCCATGTGAACCGCCTTAAGCTCTTCCATGACAGGGCTGATGTGAATCTGTTGATGGTAACAGATGAGGATCAGGACGCTGAGAGTGAACCTCTCCCTGATCTTCTCTCATCGAACCCTAAAGATGGCTCAGTTGATGGAGTGATCTACTCAGACACCCTCTCTGGCCAACAGCAATCTGATTGTAGGAGGGTCCTGCAACAGTTTGCTGAGCTCTTTTCCCTAACCCCTGGTCAGACACACCTGTGTACCCATGATGTGGACACAGGAGACAGCATGCCTGTCAAAAACAAAATATTTAGACAGTCTGACCAAGTTAAGGAAAGCATCAAGGTGGAAGTCCACAAGATGCTGGAATTGGGAGTAATTGAGCACTCTGACAGCCCCTGGGCTAGCCCAGTGGTCTTAGTCCCCAAACCTCACACCCAAGATGGAAAGAGAGAGATGAGGTTTTGTGTGGACTACAGAGGTCTTAATTCTGTCACCAAGACAAATGCCCATTGTAGGAAGTTGGCTCTGTATGTGCTATTTCAAAGTAAGGAATAGCATGCACAGAGTCCAAGGGTTCCCCTTAGAGGTAAGATAGTGGCAAAAAGAGATAATACTAATGCTCTTTTTTGTGGTAGTGTGGTCGAGCAGTAGGCTTATCAAAGGAGTAGTGTTAAGCATTTGTTGTACATACACACAGGCAATAAATGAGGAACACACACAGAAACAATTCCATGCCAATAGGTTTTTGTTATAGAAAAATATCTTTTCTTAGTTTATTTTAAGAACCACAGGTTCAAATTCTACATGTAATATCTCATTTGAAAGGTATTGCAGGTAAGTACTTTAGAGGGCCTCCTGGGGGTCACTCCTCCACTGGAGTTCCGATCCTTCAGGTCCTGGGGGCTGCGGGTGCAGGGTCTTTTCCAGGCGTCGGGACTTAGGTTTCAGAGAGTCGCGGTCAGGGGAAGCCTCGGGATTCCCTCTGCAGGCGGCACTGTGGGGGCTCAGGGGGGACAGGTTTTGGTACTCACAGTCGTAGAGTAGTCCGGGGGTCCCCCCTGAGGTGTTGGTTCTCCACCAGCCGAGTCGGGGTCGCCGGGTGCAGTGTTGCAAGTCTCACGCTTCTTGCGGGGAGTTGCAGGGTTCTTTAAAGCTGCTTCTTGAAACAAAGTTGCAGTCTTTTTGGAGCAGGTCCGCTGTCCTCGGGAGTTTCTTGTCGTCGTCGAAGCAGGGCAGTCCTCAGAGGATTCAGAGGTCGCTGGTCCCTTTGGAAGGCATCGCTGGAGCAGAGTTCTTTGGAAGGCAGGAGACAGGCCGGTGAGTTTCTGGAGCCAAGGCAGTTGTTGTCTTCTGGTCTTCCTCTGCAGGGGTTTTCAGCTAGGCAGTCCTTCTTCTTGTTGTTGCAGGAATCTAATTTTCTAGGGTTCAGGGTAGCCCTTAAATACTAAATTTAAGGGCGTGTTTAGGTCTGGGGGGTTAGTAGCCAATGGCTACTAGCCCTGAGGGTGGGTACACCCTCTTTGTGCCTCCTCCCAAGGGGAGGGGGTCACAATCCTAACCCTATTGGGGGAATCCTCCATCTGCAAGATGGAGGATTTCTAAAAGTTATTGTCACCTCAGCTCAGGACACCTTAGGGGCTGTCCTGACTGGCCAGTGACTCCTCCTTGTGGCTTTCTTTGTTCCCTCCAGCCTTGCCGCCAAAAGTGGGGGCCGTGGCCGGAGGGGGCGGGCAACTCCACTAAGCTGGAGTGCCCTGCTGGGCTGTGACAAAGGGGTGAGCCTTTGAGGCTCACCGCCAGGTGTCACAGCTCCTGCCTGGGGGAGGTGTTAGCATCTCCACCCAGTGCAGGCTTTGTTACTGGCCTCAGAGTGACAAAGGCACTCTCCCCATGGGGCCAGCAACATGTCTCTAGTGTGGCAGGCTGCTGGAACTAGTCAGCCTACACAGACAGTCGGTTAAGTTTCAGGGGGCACCTCTAAGGTGCCCTCTGGGGTGTATTTTGCAATAAAATGTACACTGGCATCAGTGTGCATTTATTGTGCTGAGAAGTTTGATACCAAACTTCCCAGTTTTCAGTGTAGCCATTATGGTGCTGTGGAGTTCGTGTTTGACAAACTCCCAGACCATATACTCTTATGGCTACCCTGCACTTACAATGTCTAAGGTTTTGTTTAGACACTGTAGGGGTACCATGCTCATGCACTGGTACCCTCACCTATGGTATAGTGCACCCTGCCTTAGGGCTGTAAGGCCTGCTAGAGGGGTGTCTTACCTATACTGCATAGGCAGTGAGAGGCTGGCATGGCACCCTGAGGGGAGTGCCATGTCGACTTACTCGTTTTGTCCTCACTAGCACACACACGCTGGCAAGCAGTGTGTCTGTGCTGAGTGAGAGGTCTCCAGGGTGGCATAAGACATGCTGCAGCCCTTAGAGACCTTCCTTGGCATCAGGGCCCTTGGTACTAGAAGTACCAGTTACAAGGGACTTATCTGGATGCCAGGGTCTGCCAATTGTGGATACAAAAGTACAGGTTAGGGAAAGAACACTGGTGCTGGGGCCTGGTTAGCAGGCCTCAGCACACTTTCAATTGTAAACATAGCATCAGCAAAGGCAAAAAGTCAGGGGGCAACCATGCCAAGGAGGCATTTCCTTACACCCATCCCATTCCTAGAGCTGATGAACTAATAGACAAATTAGGTGCTGCCAAATTCTTAAATACCTTTGACTTAACAGCAGGGTACTGGCAAATAAAAATGGCACCTGGAGCAAAAGAAAAGACCGCATTCTCCACACCTGATGGGCATTATCAGTTTACTGTTATGCCCTTTGGTTTAAAGAATGCCCCTGCCACCTTCCAAAGGTTGGTGAATAAAGTCCTTGCTGGTTTGGAGTCCTTTAGTGCAGCTTATCTTGATGATATTGCTGTATTTAGCTCCAACTGGCAGGATCACCTGGTCCACCTGAAGAAGGTTTTGAAGGCTCTGCAATCAGCAGGCCTCTCTATCAAGGCATCCAAATGCCAGATAGGGCAGGGAACTGTGGTTTACTTGGGACACCTTGTGGGTGGAGGCCAAGTTCAGCCACTCCAGCCTAAGATCCAGACTATTCTGGACTGGGCAGCTCCAAAAACCCAGACTCAAGTCAGGGCATTCCTTGGCTTGACTGGGTACTATAGGAGGTTTGTGAAGGGATATGGATCCATAGTGACAGCCCTCACTGAACTCACCTTCAAGAAAATGCCCAAGAAGGTAAACTGGACTGTAGAATGCCAACAGGCCTTTGACACCCTGAAACAAGCAATGTGCACAGCACCAGTTCTAAAAGCTCCAGATTACTCCAAGCAATTCATTGTGCAGACAGATGCCTCTGAACATGGGATAGGGGCAGTTTTGTCCCAAACAAATGATGATGGCCTTGACCAGCCTATTGCTTTCATTAGCAGGAGGTTACTCCCCAGGGAGCAGCGTTAGAGTGCCATTGAGAGGGAGGCCTTTGCTGTGGTTTGGTCCCTGAAGAAGCTGAGACCATACCTCTTTGGTACTCACTTTGTAGTTCAAACTGACCACAGACCTCTCAGATGGCTGATGCAAATGAAAGGTGAAAATCCAAAACTGTTGAGGTGGTCCATATCCCTACAGGGAATGGACTTTATAGTGGAACACAGACCTGGGACTGCCCATGCCAATGGAGATGGCCTTTCCAGGTTCTTCCACTTAGAAAATGAAGACTCTCTTGGGAAAAGTTAGTCTCATCCTCTTTCGTTTGGGGGGGGGGGTGGAGGGGGGAGGATGTGTAAGGAAATGCCTCCTTGGGATGGTTACCCCCTGACATTTTGCCTTTGCTGATGCTATGTTTTGATTTGAAAGTGTGCTGAGGCCTGCTAACCAGGCCCCAGCACCAGTGTTCTTTCCCTAACCTGTACTTTTGTTTTACACAATTGCCACACCCTGGCATCCAGGTAAGTCCCTTGTAACTGGTACCCCTGGTACCAAGGGCCCTGATGCCAGGGAAGGTCTCTAAGGGCTGCAGCATAGCTTATGCCACCCTGGGGACCCCTCACTCAGCACAGACACACTGCTTGCCAGCTTGTGTGTGCTGGTGAGAACAAAACGAGTACGTCGACATGGCACCCCCCTCAGGGCGCCATGCCAACCTCACACTGCCTATGCAGTATAGATAAGTCACCCCTCTAGCAGGCCTTACAGCCCTAAGGCAGGGTGCACTATACCATAGGTGAGGGCACCAGTGCATGAGCACTATGCCCTTACAGTGTCTAAGCAAAACCTTAGACATTGTAAGTGCAGGGTAGCCATAAGAGTAAAGATTGGGTGGTGCACCACTTTAAGTTGTAGACATATTCTTTATATACTAATTGTAGAAGAGTCCCAGATAATTAAACAGGTGATGATACACGGTTTCTGTTCTTTTTCTTCCAAAAATTATTTTTATTTGATCAAGAATACTTTTTATAACAGTAAGTTGATGAAAGCAAGCAGCCAACGCGTTTCGCCCTATACACTTGGGCTTCTTCAGGGCTGCAAGAGTAACATATAACCATAAAAAAGTTGAATGATAGTGGTATTCCTGATATCATTTAATATGTAAGAACAAACAAGAAAAGTTTTTTACATAAATTTTATAGTGCAAGGCACAAAACAATATTTATATACAGTTGTGATTTATGTCCCAATGGAAAGAAACGATTTTTTATATTTGCCATAATTCCGTGTAAAAGTCAAACTCGAGTTATAAGTATAGAAAAGAACCGGCAAGGACCATAAGAACTGTGGTAAGTAGAATAATTTAGTGAACCCTAAACGAAAAAGTGCCAGCATTACCATACCAGTGTTTTTAGAGAATATCATTGTGCATGCAATAATGAAAAGCCCTGAAAGAGAGCTGAAAAGTAAGATATTTTAAGTGAAACTAAAGTGAGACAGAAGTAGGATAAATGAAAAAATATATAAATTGGTATAACCAACAAACCACCTACCAAATGGTAAGTTCCAAACTGTATTGAAAAGTTGTTTGCAAAATATGACTGAGCACAACCAAGTTTCAGAGTGCTAAAAATAAATAAGAGAAGACAAAAAGAAAAACGATTCATATATCCAAGAAGATGTCACCGATATTGGATAAAAGCGGACTGGGGGGCTTTTGTAAAGGCTCAAGGCGGCATGAAGCCATAACAAAATACATTTAATAAGATAAGGTAAATGATATCCAATTTTAATTAAATACATGGGCCAAGTCGTAATTGCGAGTTAAAGTGCCGTATATCAGCCTTACCTGAAAAGGTATGAATATATGCCGTTTGTCGATAGATAGGTGTAGCAGGCCGGTCAGCGGCAAACCGAAAGAGCAGAAAGACGGGCCCGGCCGTGTTGCCACCCGTCAAGTTAAACAAAGTGAATAGCGCGTGTTGCGGTAGAAGAGAATACTACCAAAAATGCAGGAAATTTATAAAAGACGCCGTACGCGGAAGGGGAATGTAAACATAGTCGACGGACTATGTCTAACGGGCCGCATTGCCCAAATGAAATAAATAGCGGCCATATTAGAAAAGGCAAAAGTGAGCAGTAATCACTTGTGGAAATGTTAAATGAAAAAATATGGAGGATACTTAACAAAAATAAATAGTGAAACAGAAAAAAACTGGAATATGTACATATATGTATGTGTGAACAGGGGGGAAAGAAGGAAAGCACAAGAAAAGGAGAAAGGAAAGAGAGCAAACCGTCCATAGTGGAAAGCCAATTAGGGAGAGAATAACAAAACCCCAATGTGAAAGGAGAAAGTATATATACTCAAGATTGATATTACAATGATAGTTATACTAATGGTCAGACCAATAGTCCCTATATTTATACAATCTCCGTTGTAATAAACAAGTAATCCATTAGCATAAAACAAACATTTGTTACAATAGTAATATCATAACAGCAAGATAATTAGCACCTGGTAGTCATGTAACCATAAACAAAATATTGTCAAAAAATAATAAGTCATATATTGCAAAGTGTAGAAGAATCTCAATCATTGTATACAAAGTTGTAACATTTTTTAGTAAGATACTCAAAAGAAAATAACTATATACTGAAAGGGAATATTAATATATACAGGGAGTGCAGAATTATTAGGCAAGTTGTATTTTTGAGGATTAATTTTAATATTGAACAACAACCATGTTCTCAATGAACCCAAAAAACTCATTAATATCATAGCTGAATATTTTTGGAAGTAGTTTTTAGTTTGTTTTTAGTTTTAGCTATGTTAGGGGGATATCTATGTGTGCAGGTGACTATTACTGTGCATAATTATTAGGCAACTTAAAAAAAAAAAATATATACCCATTTCAATTATTTATTATTACCAGTGAAACCAATATAACATCTCAACATTCACAAATATACATTTCTGACATTCAAAAACAAAACAAAAACAAATCAGTGACCAATATAGCCACCTTTCTTTGCAAGGACACTCAAAAGCCTGCCATCCATGGATTTTGTCAGTGTTTTGATCTGTTCACCATCAACATCGCGTGCAGCAGCAACCACAGCCTCCCAGACACTGTTCAGAGAGGTGTACTGTTTTCCCTCCTTGTAAATCTCACATTTGATGATGGACCACAGGTTCTCAATGGGGTTCAGATCAGGTGAACAAGGAGGCCATGTCATTAGATTTCCTTCTTTTATACCCTTTCTTGCCAGCCACGCTGTGGAGTACTTGGACGCGTGTGATGGAGCATTGTCCTGCATGAAAACCATGTTTTTCTTGAAGGATGCAGACTTCTTCCTGTACCACTGCTTGAAGAAGGTGTCTTCCAGGAACTGGCAGTAGGACTGGGAGTTGAGCTTGACTCCATCCTCAACCCGAAAAGGCCCCACAAGCTCATCTTTGATGATACCAGCCCAAACCAGTACTCCACCTCCACCTTGCTGGCGTCTGAGTCGGACTGGAGCTCTCTGCCCTTTACCAATCCAGCCACGGGCCCATCCATCTGGCCCATCAAGACTCACTCTAATTTCATCAGTCCATAAAACCTTAGAAAAATCAGTCTTGAGATATTTCTTGGCCCAGTCTTGACGTTTCAGCTTGTGTGTCTTGTTCAGTGGTGGTCGTCTTTCAGCCTTTCTTACCTTGGCCATGTCTCTGAGTATTGCACACCTTGTGCTTTTGGGCACTCCAGTGATGTTGCAGCTTTGAAATATGGCCAAACTGGTGGCAAGTGGCATCGTGGCAGCTGCACGCTTGACTTTTCTCAGTTCATGGGCAGTTATTTTGCGCCTTGGTTTTTCCACACGCTTCTTGCGACCCTGTTGACTATTTTGAATGAAACGCTTGATTGTTCGATGATCACGCTTCAGAAGCTTTGCAATTTTAAGAGTGCTGCATCCCTCTGCAAGATATCTCACTATTTTTGACTTTTCTGAGCCTGTCAAGTCCTTCTTTTGACCCATTTTGCCAAAGGAAAGGAAGTTGCCTAATAATTATGCACACCTGATATAGGGTGTTGATGTCATTAGACCACACCCCTTCTCATTACAGAGATGCACATCACCTAATATGCTTAATTGGTAGTAGGCTTTCGAGCCTATACAGCTTGGAGTAAGACAACATGCATAAAGAGGATGATGTGGTCAAAATACTCATTTGCCTAATAATTCTGCACTCCCTGTACAACAAGCCCATTACAGGAAATAATGAAACTCATGGTCAGTATTATGTCCCAACTCGACTGAACGTAAACGACAGATCCAGGCTGCTTCTCTCTGACGTAATTGCAGTTCTCTATTACCCCCCATGGGATTTGGTGGGATATGGTCAATCCCGTGAAATGAGATTACATCATCATGTTTGTGCATCAATGCCATATGCAATGAAAGCGGATATCGGTTATCATTGTTCTTAATAGCACGTATATGCTCCTGTATTCGGTGTTTGAGCAATCTAATGGTACTACCCACATACATTTTATTACATGTGCATTTGAGAATATAGATCACAAATTTAGTGTTACAGTTGATAAAACTTTTGATGGTAAAGACCCCTGTATTGTTATAACAGAAAGTGCTAGTTTTATCCAGACCAAAAGCACAGACATTGCATTCATGGCATGTATAAAAGCCCAAAGGCTTGGCTGGGAGCCAAGTGGATACATTAGGTACAGATACATAACTCGGACAGAGAAAATTTCTCAATGTTTTGCCTCTTCGATAGGTAATTCGAGGTGTTTCAGAAAGAGACCCTTTAAGTCCCTGTAAGTCAGTGAGTAGATGCCAATGACGTTTAAGGATTTTGTAAATGCCCTGACTATGGGCCGTATATCTAGTTACGAAGGACAAGCGTGCATTGTGTGAAATCCTTTTATTTTTAGGTTTTAATAACAACGTGTTTTGTCTAGATGTGTTCATAATACGCTGTTCTGCAGTTCGAAGAATCTGGTGGTTATAACCTCTGTTGATAAATCTTTGTTTAACAAGTCTAATTTGTTCACAAAATTGATCTTCAGTACTGCAATTTCTTCGCACACGTACCATTTCACCAAAAGGGAGGTTATTAATGGTAGAAGGCGGATGTGCGCTAGTTGAATGTAGAAGGCTATTGCAAGACGTGGATTTCCTATAGAGGACACTCTGTATAGAATTATTATAAATGAAAAATCTTATATCCAAAAACTCAATGCTTTCTCGACTGTAATGCAGGCTGAGTTTCACATTATAAGGATTGTCATTGAGAAATGTGTGGTAAAGGGTGAGTTGTTCAATAGATCCATTCCAAATCAGGATGATATCATCAATGTACCTGCCCCAGAATACAATAAATTCAGTCCAGGGCGAGGCATTTCTACCAGGCCCCAGCACCAGTGTTCTTTCCCTAAACCTGTACTTTTGTTTCCACAATTGGCACACTCTGGCACCCAGGTAAGTCCCTTGTAACTGGTACCCCTGGTACCAAGGGCCCTGATGCCAGGGAAGGTCTCTAAGGGCTGCAGCATGTCTTATGCCACCCTGGGGACCCCTCACTTAGCACAGACACACTGCTTGCCAGCTTGTGTGTGCTAGTGGGGATAAAATGACTAAATCGACATGGCACTCCCCTCAGGGTGCCATGCCAACCTCACACTGCCCATATGTATAGATAAGTCACCCCTCTAGCAGGCCTTAAAGCCCTAAGGCAGGGTGCACTATACCATAGGTGAGGGCATAAGTGCATGAGCACTATGCCCCCTACAGTGTCTAAGCAAAACCTTAGACATTGTAAGTGCAGGGTAGCCATAAGAGTATATGGTCTGGGAGTCTGTCAAAACGAACTCCACAGCACCATAATGGCTACACTGAAAACTGGGAAGTTTGGTATCAAACTTCTCAGCACAATAAATGCACACTGATGCCAGTGTACATATTATTGTAAAATAGACCCCAGAGGGCACCTTAGAGGTGCCCCCTGAAACTTTAACCAACTACCTGTGTAGGCTGACTAGTTCTAGCAGCCTGCCACACTCGAGACATGTTGCTGGCCCCATGGGGAGAGTGCCTTTGTCACTCTGAGGCCAGTAACAAAGTCTGCACTGGGTGGAGATGCTAACACCTCCCCAAGGCAGGAGCTGTAACACCTGGCGGTGAGCCTCAAAGGCTCACCCCCTTTGTTCCAGCACCGCAGGGCAGTCCAGCTAGTGGAGTTGCCCGCCCCCTCCGGCCACGGCCCCACTTTTGGCAGCAAGGCCGGAGAAAATAATGAGAATAACAAGGAGGAGTCACTGGCCAGTCAGGACAGCCCCTAAGGTGTCCTGAGCTGAAGTGACTCTAACTTTTAGAAATCCTCCATCTTGCAGATGGAGGATTCCCCCAATAGGGATAGGATTGTGACCCCCTCCCCTTGGGAGGAGGCACAAAGAGGGTGTACCCACCCTCAGGGCTAGTAGCCATTGGTTACTAACCCCCCAGACCTAAACACGCCCTTAAATTTAGTATTTAAGGGCTTCCCTGAACCTAAGAATTTAGATTCCTGCAACTTACAGAAGAAGACTGCTGAGCTGAAAAACCCCTGCAGAAGAAGAAAGAAGACACCAACTGCTTTGGCCCCAGTCCTACCGGCCTGTCTCCTGCCTTCTAAAGAAACCTGCTCCAGCGACGCTTCCCCCAGGACCAGCGACCTCTGAATCCTCAGAGGACTGCCCTGCTTCAAGAGGAACAAGAAACTCCTGAGGACAGCGGCCCTGTTCCAAAAAGACTGCAACTTTGTTTAAGAGGAGCACTTTTAAAGACCCCTGCAATCCCCGCAAGAAGCTTGAGACTTGCAACACTGCACCCGGCGACCCAGACTCGACTGGTGGAGAACCAACACCTCAGGGAGGACCCTCCGGCAACTCCGAGACCGTGAGTAATCAAAGTTGTCCCCCCTGAGCCCCCACAGCGACGCCTGTAGAGGGAATCCCGAGGCTCCCCCTGACCGCGACTGCCTGACTCTAAAATCCCGACGGCTGGAAAAGACCCTGCACCCGCAGCCCCCAGCACCTGAAGGATCGGAACTCCAGTGGAGGAGTGACCCCCAGGAGGCCCTCTCCCTTGCCCAGGTGGTGGCTACCCCGAGGAGCCCCCCCCTTGCCTGCCTGCACCGCTGAAGAGACCCCTTGGTCTCCCATTGGAAACCCGACGCTTGTTTGCACACTGCACCCGGCTGCCCCCGCGCTGCTGAGGGTGTACTTTGTGTGTGGACTTGTGTCCCCTCCGGTGCCCTACAAAACCCCCCTGGTCTGCCCTCCGAAGACGCGGGTACTTACCTGCTGGAAGACCGGAACCGGGGCACCCCCTTCTCTCCATTGAAGCCTATGTGTTTTGGGCACCACTTTGAACTCTGCACCTGACCGGCCCTGAGCTGCTGGTGTGGTGACTTTGGGGTTGCTCTGAACCACCAACGGTGGGCTACCTTGGACCCCAATCTTAACCCCATAGGTGGTGTACTTACCTGCAAAACCTAACAATACTTTACCTCCCCCAGAAACTGTGAAAATTGCACCAAGTGTCTACTTTTAAAACAGCTAAATGTGTTTTCTGTAAAAAGTATATATGCTACTGTAATTCCTAAAGTACTTACCTGCAGTACCTTTCAAATGAGATATTACATGTAGAATTTGAACCTGTGGTTCTTAAAATAAACTAAGAAAAGATATTTATCTATAACAAAAACCTATTGGCCTGGAATTGTTTCTGAGTGTGTGTTCCTCATTTATTGCCTGTGTGTATGTACAACAAATGCTTAACACTACTCCTTTGATAAGCCTACTGCTCGACCACACTACCACAAAATAGAGCATTAGTATTATCTCTTTTTGCCACTATCTTACCTCTAACGGGAACCCTTGGACTCTGTGCATACTATTCCTTACTTTGAAATAGTGCATACAGAGCCAACTTCCTACATCAGTGTTTTGTCCTTTTTTGGAATTAGGAAATACAGGGAGTAAACACCTGTTCCTTTTTGATGGTTGGGTACTAGTTCTATTGGTTCCTTTTGTAATAATGCTTGGATTTCTAGTTGTAACAGATCTAAGTGTTGTTTGGACATGCTGTGTGCTCTTGGAGGCACATCTGGAGGCAAATGTAGGAATTCTATGCAATAACCATGTTGGATAATGGCAGGGACCCACGCGTCCGTAGTTATGTGTTCCCAGTTTTGGTAATAATCTGTGAGCCTCCCCCGCACTGGTGTTGTGTGTTGGGGGTTTGTGACGTTGGAGTCACTATTTAGTTTGTGGAGTTTTTGGGCTTTGGAATTTCCCTCTTGTTTTAGGGAACTGTCCACCCCTATATCGTCCCCGAAAACCTCCTCTCTGATATTGGCCCTGGTATGTGGTTCTGGCTTGTGTGGTGGAAGGCTCTGTGGTCTGGACCCGAAACCCCCCTCTAAAGTGCGGCTTCCTAAAAGTGCCTCTGCTCTGTGGGGAGTAGAGCACGCCCATGGCTTTGGCCGTGTCAGTGTCTTTCTTCAGTTTGTCTATCGCTGTATCCACCTCCGGCCCAAACTATTGTTGTCCGTTGAAAGGCATATTCAGCACAGCCTGCTGGATTTCTGGCTTAAATCCGTAGCCACGCGCGTCTCCGAATGGTTACGCCGTGTTTACTGTCCTGGCCGCCGTGTCTGCTGAGTCCCTAGCCGACCTTATTTGGTTGTTGGAGATAGTTTGGCCCTCCTCGACAACCTGTTGGGCACATTTCTGGAACTCTTTGGGAAGGTGTTGAATGAAATGTTGCATTTCGTCCCAATGTGCCCTGTCATATCTTGCCAGTAGAGCTTGTGAATTGTTGATTCGCTATTGATTGGCTGCCTGTGCTGCCACACTTTTGCCTGCTGCATCGAATTTCCGACTTTCTTTGTCAGGTGGTGGTGCGTCTCCAGAAGTTTGTGAGTTTGCCCTTTTCCGGGGTGCTCCTACTACCACAGAATCAGGAGTTAACTGTTGTGTAATGTACACAGGGTCCGTAGGGGGAGGTTTATATTTCTTCTCCACCCTAGGTGTGATGGCTCTGCTCTTGACTGGGTCTTGAAACACCTGTTTGGCGTGTTTTAACATGCCTGGTAACATTGGCAAACTTTGGTATTGGCTGTGCGTAGATGACAGGGTATTTAACAAGAAGTCATCTTCTATGGGCGCTGCATGCAATACTAAGTTATGAAAAGTAGCTGCCCTGGAAACCACCTGCATGTAAGCAGTACTGTCCTCCGGTGGTGATGGCTTTGCCGGGTAGCAATCCGGACTATTATCTGAGACCGGTGCATCATACAAATCCCATGCATCCGGGTCATCTTGGCTCATCCCTGTGTGCGTTGGTGACTGCATCATTGGGGGTGTTGCTACTGGGGACAGATGTGGCGAGTGCGGTGGCGATGGCTGTGGAGAAAACTGTGGTGGTGTTTTTTCTTTAGCCGCTTTTGGCTGCATTTCCGCCTCATGGAATGCGAGCTTCCGCTTCATCTTTATTGGAGGAAGAGTTCTGATTTTCCCCGTGTCCTTTTGTATATGGAGCCCTCTCTGGGTATGGTCTGGCTCTCCCATGCCCAGTTCTTCTTCAAACCTGTGGCCTAGTAATTGTGCGGAAAGGCCCTGTTCATCTGTAAAGGAGCTGTGTTTCTGCTCCGAGGCATGTTTCGGCACCAAAACCTTTTCGGTAGTCTTTTTCGGTTCCGAGGAAACCCCGCCGAGGAGTAGAAGCCCCGAAGGGCTGCCGGAGCTCTTCTTTCTTCGGTGTCGATGTGCTAGCACTAACCCAATACCTAGAGCAAACAATACCGTCAAATTTTCCGATTGATAACTATCTTTGCCGAAACATAACACGGAGCGAAGAGGAACACGTCCGAACCCGATGGCGGAAAGAAAACAATCTAAGATGGAGTCGACGCCCATGCGCAATGGAGCCGAAAGGGAGGAGTCCCTCGGTTTCGTGACTCGAAAAGACTTCTTCGAAGAAAAACAACTTGTAACACTCCAAGCCCAACACTAGATGGCAGCATAATGCACAGCATGTATATCTGCAGCTACACATGCTATCAAACATATATATATATATATATCTCCATTGCGATGGCCACTGAAGTAATTGGTAGTTTGAATGATTTTCCCACCAAGGTGTCTTGTTAGGTTCCACAATTGCACCACCTTCAAAACTTTTGTGACAATAAGTTTCCCCCAACTTCCAGCTGCTTGAGATCACTGTTGTTACAGCCACTACTGCTGTGGTGTCATGTATAGCCTTGCATGTGGCCATCATTTTCCCCAATGACTTTACTATCAGATGCTGACCCTTCTGGTAGAGGTGACTTTGATCTACCATTGCTTTGACTCTTGTTAACTGGAAAACCCCTTGTCTGAATTTAGGGTTGCACCCAGAAATGTTTTTTGTCTTTCTGCTGTGGTTGATTATTTTTCTAAGTTGATGAGAATCCAAGGTTGGCCAACATCTTCATGACCTTGCTGATGTTTTTTTCCTGCACTGTTTGAACGTATTTGCCTTTACTTGTGTAGGAAAGTGGAATTTTTTGTCATCCCCCGTTTTTTGCACACTGGTATTGCGGCCTTTCGACTGAGGTGCACTGGATTGCCGCTAACCAGGTCCCCAGTGCCAGTGCTCTTTCACTAAAACAGGTAAAATTATGTACAGCTGGCACACACTCCTTTACCTCTAAGTCCCCCGACCCATGGAGAGGGTGCCTAAGGGCTGCAGCATGTACAGGGAGTGCAGAATTATTAGGCAAATGAGTATTTTGACCACATCATCCTCTTCATGCATGTTGTCTTACTCCAAGCTGTATAGGCTCGAAAGCCTACTACCAATTAAGCATATTAGGTGATGTGCATCTCTGTAATGAGAAGGGGTGTGGTCTAATGACATCAACACCCTATATCAGGTGTGCATAATTATTAGGCAATTTCCTTTCCTTTGGCAAAATGGGTCATAAGAAGGACTTGACAGGCTCAGAAAAGTCAAAAATAGAGAGATATCTTGCAGAGGGATGCAGCACTCTTAAAATTGCAAAGCTTCTGAAGCGTGATCATCGAACAATCAAGCGTTTCATTCAAAATAGTCAACAGGGTCGCAAGAAGCGTGTGGAAATACCAAGGCGCAAAATAACTGCCCATGAACTGAGAAAAGTCAAGCGTGCAGCTGCCACAATGCCACTTGCCACCAGTTTGGCCATATTTCAGAGCTGCAACATCACTGGAGTGCCCAAAAGCACAAGGTGTGCAATACTCAGAGACATGGCCAAGGTAAGAAAGGCTGAAAGACGACCACCACTGAACAAGACACACAAGCTGAAACGTCAAGACTGGGCCAAGAAATATCTCAAGACTGATTTTTCTAAGGTTTTATGGACTGATGAAATGAGAGTGAGTCTTGATGGGCCAGATGGATGGGCCCGTGGCTGGATTGGTAAAGGGCAGAGAGCTCCAGTCCGACTCAGACGCCAGCAAGGTGGAGGTGGAGTACTGGTTTGGGCTGGTATCATCAAAGATGAGCTTGTGGGGCCTTTTCGGGTTGAGGATGGAGTCAAGCTCAACTCCCAGTCCTACTGCCAGTTCCTGGAAGACACCTTCTTCAAGCAGTGGTACAGGAAGAAGTCTGCATCCTTCAAGAAAAAAATGATTTTCATGCAGGACAATGCTCCATCACACGCGTCCAAGTACTCCACAGCGTGGCTGGCAAGAAAGGGTATAAAAGAAGGAAATCTAATGACATGGCCTCCTTGTTCACCTGATCTGAACCCCATTGAGAACCTGTGGTCCATCATCAAATGTGAGATTTACAAGGAGGGAAAACAGTACACCTCTCTGAACAGTGTCTGGGAGGCTGTGGTTGCTGCTGCACGCAATGTTGATGGTGAACAGATCAAAACACTGACAGAATCCATGGATGGCAGGCTTTTGAGTGTCCTTGCAAAGAAAGGTGGCTATATTGGTCACTGATTTGTTTTTGTTTTGTTTTTGAATGTCAGAAATGTATATTTGTGAATGTTGAGATGTTATATTGGTTTCACTGGTAATAATAAATCATTGAAATGGGTATATATTTGTTTTTTGTTAAGTTGCCTAATAATTATGCACAGTAATAGTCACCTGCACACACAGATATCCCCCTAACATAGCTAAAACTAAAAACTACTTCCAAAAATATTCAGCTTTGATATTTATGAGTTTTTTGGGTTCATTGAGAACATGGTTGTTGTTCAATAATAAAATTAATCCTCAAAAATACAACTTGCCTAATAATTCTGCACTCCCTGTATTGTGCCACCCTCATGAACTCCCCATAAAGCAAGCTGCGCACACCTGTCGTTGCAGTCTGCGTGTCATGGTGCAAGCCTGACAAAACACAACATGGTACACCCCTTGTCTGCTAGGCCCCACTCACTGCATCTAAATCTATATAAGCCACCCCTACAGCAGGCCTTGGAGCCCTAAGGCAGGGTGTGTTATATTTGATGCAAGGACATATCTGCATGAGTAGCTATGCCCCTGTGACATCTAGTTTGATTGCTGGACATTACAAGCGAACAGGGAAGCCATCTTAAGGTATTTCCTGGACACTAATTATGAGTTCCCCAGCTACATAGCTACATAATGGCTTACCTGAAACTTATGCTGTTTGGTATCTAACACCTTGTCCTCATAAATCCAGGCTGATGCCAGCCTTTGATTTCTTATGACGTGCACCCAGGTGGCCCCTTAGAGGTGCCCTCCGAAACATACTAGTCTCTTATTGTGCTGGCTGACAGGTTTCAACCAGCCTACCACCACAATCATGTTTCTGACCCCCTGGAGGTGAGAGCCCGAGGCCAGAAACCATGACCATGCCTGCTCCAGAGGAAGGTGTTATCACCTATTCTAGCAGGATGGCTAGGGCATCTGCATACCAAGGCCAGGGACTTTAAAGACCCTGCCGCCTTTGGTATGCAACCGCAGCTTCCCAAAACCTAGGAGTTGCTGCCTCCCTGCCCCGAGACCCACTTGGCACAGTACAGGCAGTAAAATTAGTTAGGCAATAGGTGTGTTCCACCTTTGGGCTATCCGCATCCTATTGTGGGCTACCTGAAGTTTACACTCAAGGAAGGGTTCCACCATCTTGTTTTTAGAGGGACTAGGAATTCTGGGACAGGGTTATGCCCACTCCCCACAGGAAGTGGTCATATAGGTGGTGCAGTCATCCCAAGGGTAAGTAGTCTATTGGCAACTACTCTAAACTCTCCTAAACGTCCCTAAACGCCTCTAAATTACTTAGGTGGTGCCCCCTGAGACCAGAAGAATAGATTTGTCTTACCCAAGAAGAAGACAAAGAAGCCCAAAAGTAGCGAGAACTCTGGATGACTGGTGGACTTTTTGAATCCAAGCCCTGCCTACTCACCTGCATCTTTCCCGACAATTGTGACATCCTGACTCGTCCTGCTGCTGTGAGGTCTCCAAAAGCCTAAGAAGTTCTCCAGCTCTTCGCCAGCCCGTTAGTATCTCCCTTGGAGTGGAGGAGCCACTTCCCCGATTCCTGCAGTCACCAACCGCAACGTCCGGTTCACCGTTCTGCTGGCCACTGGGTCCACCAAAGCAGCAGCCGCCCAGGAGGGAGTTACCGTGCCCTAAGGGGCCACTTCCGTCTCCCCTCCAAGTAAGGAGACATCAGGATCAACCGTAGCCGAGCTGCACCAATGCCTGGGGTACCACACCCCTTGCAACTACCAAGTCTTGTTGAAGTCCAACCAGGATTCCAATGAGAACATCGTGAGGACCAGTGGTCGAGGGACGTCAGAATTGCTGAGGACATCTTCCAGTTCCGTCCAGCTTCACTTTTTGTCCCTCTCTTGCAGGTGGCTCAAAGAACAGTGGGCGCCTTGATGCAACACCACCAAGGACAAAGACCTGCTGCACTCGAGCTCCCTGGTCCGAGGTCCAGGACCACGAAATCTCAAAGTGTTCTCTTGCTCCCAGGACCCCCACAGACCGAGCCCCCCGTTGGGAGCTCTCGGACTTGTCCCCAAGTCTCCCCTTGCACTCTCTTTCTAGGTGGCCCCTCTCGTCGCCAACTGTGCCGTGTGCAAGACACCCAACTTGACTAGAACCTGGATACCCCAGGATAGGTAAAACTATCGCTGGTCTTGCTTGTGACCTTCACCCCCATTGCCCTTCAATCCACAGGGGACCCGCCCCGACAACTGTTTGCAAGGACCCCTTTGCAGTGAAATTACTTTGGAACCTTTACTGCATAAAAGGGTATTTGAGTAAAAATGTGACTTACTTGCGATATCAATGCAACTGCAAAAGTATTTATTCTCTTAAAAGTATTCTGGTGTTGAAACATAATATAACTATTGGTAGGAAGCTGGCCTAGTGTGTGGTGGGCACCTAAGGTACTTACACCTTATACCAGGTCCAGGTAGCTGTGGATGAGCATCCAAAGCTTATCTAGGAAACATGCAAAACTCATGCAATACCCACTGTAGTCACACTGCACTTACACAAATGAAAGAAAACACTCAGTGGTACAAAAATAAAGGTATTTTATTTTAGTGACAATTACCAAAAAGGACTAGAAAGGCAACCCTCCAATCGGAGGTAACACACTAGATATGTACACTAGTAATTAGAAATAGGCATAGAAAGCAATAGAAAACAGTGCAAATAGCAATAGACGAAAGTGACCCTAGGGGGGAGCCCAAACCATACACTGAAAAATTAAATGTGAATGCAGGACCCCCACATAGGTAAGTGGAATGTGTGGAGGGAAGCTGGGGGAACTAGGAAACCACAAAGGTAAGTATCACAGTGCCCCCCAGCGACCAGGAAGAAAGGAGCAAGTTAGTGTACTTTCCCCAAACCACCCAGAAGGACTAAAAGGAAGAAAATGCAACACCCAAACAAGACCGCAAGAAACCAACAGTGGATTCCTGAAGATGAAGACCTGTGGAAGAAGGGGACCAAGTCCAGAAGTCGCAGGAGTAACCAGTGGTGGCAGAAGCCACTACCCACTTGTCTCTGGTTGCCGGAGTTAGTTGACAGTAGGACGAAGGTCAGCAATGCAGGCAGACCTGGGGCCAGAGAAGAGTTACTAGAGAATGCAGTTGACATCACATGCGGGACGGAAGAGTGCAGTCAGTTAGTGGTGTGGAAAACCCACCAACAAGCCTTGGCAAAGGCAGGAGTAGCGATGAAGCAAAAGGTGGAGCTGCCGGGGACCAGCAAGGCCCAGGAGTACTCAAACGGGTGGCGGGGAGTCCTGGGAGAACCCTCAGCAAGACAGAGTCCACAGAAGACCCACTGGAAGAGGAACCAGGAGTCGCAAAGGCGTTCACAAGGCAAAACTGGAGAGGGATCCCACACTGCAGGAGAAGCACACAGAGGGTTGTGTGTCGTAGGAAGAAGTACTGGGGGCTGGGGCTACACGGAGCCTGAAGATCCCTTAGAGGAGATGCAGTGCACGGGGTACTGTCCTGCGTGGAAAGGCAAGGGCTTACCTCCAGCAAAGTGGGACAGCCGGCAGAGGACCAAGGGGACTACTTTGGACCACCACCCGTGATGCAGGTTCCACGCAACTCAAAATGAGAGATCCACGCAGCCGGTCGTCATTGCAGTTGGTGCCTGCAGTTGCAGGGTAGTGACTCCTTCACTCCAAGGGAGATTCCTACTTCTTCTTCTAGTGTAGACTGAAGAGCTGCTGTCTTCTGAGAATGCACGGCCGGGGAATTGTTGCACATATCAGGACGGAGCTCTGACGTCACCTGCCTGGACTGGCCACTCAGATGCTCCCAGAGTTCCCTGCCAACCTTAGAAACAAGATGGCAGAATCCAGGGACCCTCTGGAGGAGGCCTGAGCACCACCTGGTGCAGACTAGTTTATGCACGGAGGGCCCCAAATGTGCTCTTCAAAAGCAGACCAGTGGCTTGGGGAGGCTAACCATCCAAAGCCAGTCACACCCATTTCCAAAGGGAGAGGGTGTTTCCTACACTCTCCCAAAGGAAATGCTTTGTTCTGCCTTCCTGGGCTTGATAAGATCAAGCAGCAGGAGGGCAAAAACCTGTCTAAGGGGTGGCACCAGCTTGGGCTGCCCAGAAAACCCTGTAAGACTGGTGGTAGCAATGCCGGGGTTCCTCTAAGGAGCCCTCAGAGTGCATGGGATCATACTTCCAATACTTGCAACAGTATTGGGGTGTGATTCCGACATGTTTGAAACCAAATATGCCCAGGTTTGGAATTGCCACTATGTAGCTGCACATAGGTAATGACCGATGTCCAGTACATGCGCAAAATGGCGGCCCCTCAATCACAAAGTGCAGGACAATGGATGTGGAGTTTGTGGGGGCACCTCTGCTAGTGCAGGGGTGCCCTAACACACAGGTACCTGCACCCTGCCCTCTGGGCTAGGAGGGCCTACCACAGGGTTGACTTAGTGACCTGGTGCAGTGACCTGTAGTGAAAGGGTGCATGCACCTTTTCACACAGGCTGCAATGGCAGGCCTGCCGACACATTTTGCATGAGCTCCCATGACTGACAATACATGCTGCAGCCCATGGGGAACGCCTGGTGCCCCAATGCCCTGGGTACCTAAGTATGACAATTGTGGGATGTGCACATTTAGAGGGAAAGAGCACAATCACTGGGGTCCTGGTTAGCAGGATATTAGTAAAAACTGTGAAAACATACTGACTGCAGGCAAAATGTGGGGGTACCCATCCCAAAAAGAGGGTACTTTTCTACAATGGTCACACAATGTAAGTTGACAAACCCCGGTCTCAAAATATTTGATTGTTGGAAATATTGGATTTCAAGCTCCCCTTTGCCCACCATACAAATTCCTGGTCCTTGCACTCGCAATTCTGGCCCTCTTTTCTTGTTGTCGCTTTCTACAACCATGAACTGACTCAGTCACTATAATTGTACTTCTGTTATTGTCCCATCAGTCAAAGATATCCCACAACTCCATTCACAATCCCACTCCATCACAAACTTTGATGTAGTTGTTTACTGTTAAGGTTTTGTATAATAAAAAAACAAATTTACAGCTAAGCTAACGGATTTCTATCTTGCATGTATACATCATCAGAGAATATGGTTAGTATGAAAACATTTCAGTACAGGAAACAAATATATGAGTGTAACACATAAAAAGACTACATGCCAATATTTATGCAAGGAGAGAACATTACCTCGTCCACCATTAAAAATACAAATGCCCCCATCTCTTCCATCATGGATTTTATTCCTTCTCAACGTTGGGTTGCTGTCTGTTTTAATCCAGACTCCTGCCATTGCATTGTCGAAAATTTCATTGTCTTCTATGAAGCCAAGACCTTAAAAGGTAGGACAGACATTTCAAAGGATGTTGTTTAGGAGCTCTTTCACAAAATGTGCTATACATATTAGAGCACATAGAATATTACATACCAGAATTGTAAACCAGAATTCCACCGTTCTGGCCTCCCCAAATTTTATTGCGTCTAATTTTGGGGTTGCTTCCAGTTCTATAGAAAACAAATGGGAAGAATTATGTTCACAGCTACACTATTAGACGACACCCAGCAACAAGTGTCTAAAATTATTTCACAACACTACAATCTTTTGATTAAGGAAATAAATACCATATTACATTCCCCCAGTGGCTTTAATTTTCTGGTAACATATCCATCCATTTAGGAGGACCTCTGCCTACACCACCGTTCCTTTTGAATCTTTCTAAAATATTTAGAAATCTAAAACAAATATGTTAATATTGGAAAAGGAAAACCCTTGGTCAGTTGGGCAGCCTTTTAAAACAATTGAGCTAGTTCAACTCTTTAGAACACTGTAGGAGATAGGGTCAGTTGTACAGAACTTGAGGTCTGCACAACAGGTTTACAATTATCCCCTCACTGGAAACCAAGCAGCCCACTGTAGTGCTCGACTCTCAGAGTAGCAAAGCAGAGCAGTCCAAGGCAGTTACAAATGGTGTTTCGGGTTGGCTAGGATGGGCTCCTAACCCAGGCAGAACCCACCACTCTAATAAGAGTAAGTACGATACATTTAAAGTGTGCCTGGTTCACCCTCTGTTGGCTTGGCACAGAGCAGTCAGGCTAAACGTAAGAGGCAATGTGTACAGTATTTGTGCAACACACACAATGAAAACACCACAAAAAGCTCCACACCAGTTTAGAAAAATAGAGCAGATTTATCTGAACAGACAAAGACCAAAACGACAAAACTCCAATCAGTATATCAAGAGATATTCACTTTAAAGTAAATCAAAACAGTGCTGTACACGGGGCTCATTTTAAGGCCCTTATGGTATTTTGCATGGCACGTTTAGCCCACTGTGAGGAGCACAGTGAGGACATTCGGGACTGCTCGGGTCCAAGCTGAGTTAGCAATCGCACCACTGAAGCTGAGAGTTGACACAGAGGGAAATACCTGGTGAGTATCGAGGTCACAGCGGAAAGTGGAATCGGGCTGTAGTGCAGCTCGCAGGTCTGGCGAGGAGCAGGCGCACTGAGCGCGCTACTGTTGCCTGGGCATCTGAACAGGGCATCCCTGAATACAGTGCTTGGGGGACAGCAGGAAAGCGGCACTCACTACGTTGGAGTGGTTCTCAGGGGTCAGACGGCTTTTGTTGGGTGTCGTGTGCAGTGACACTGCGCTCCCAGGAGCAGCCTTGTAAAAGGATGATCCACTCCTCCCCAGGGGGATAAACAGGACAGGTGTACACCGCACTCTGGCTACTGCCGCTTGCACAGAAAGGCTCTCCCCTAGTAGCTAGCGGGTTTTGGGCGAACAGTGCTGCAAATTCAAGTTACGCTGTGTAGGAAGTTGGTTCTGTATGTACTATTTCAAAATAAGAAATAGCATGCACAGAGTCCAAGGGTTCTCCTTACAGGTAAGATAGTGGCAAAAAGAGATCATTCTAATGCTCTATTTTTGTGGTAGTGTGGTCGAGCAGTAGGCTTATCAGAGGGTAGTGTTAAGCATTTGTTGTACACACACAGGCAATAAATGAGGAACACACACTCAAAGACAATTCCAGGCCAATAGGTTTTTATATAGAAAAATATATTTTCTTTGTAAATCTTGAAACTGTGGTTCTTAAAATTAACTAACAATACTTTAAATGAAAGGTATTTCACTCTGGTATCTTAGGAACTTTAAATAATGACAATAGCATGTACAGTTTTGGCAAAAATGGCAATAAGCTATTTTAAAAGTGACAGTGCAAAAATCAACAGTTCCTGGGAGAGGTAAGTATTTGTTAGGTTCACAGGTAGGTAAAGCACTTACAGGGTTCAAAGTTGGGTCCAAGGTAGCCCACCGTTGGGGGTTAAAGGCAACCCCAAAGTTACCACACCAGCAGCTCAGGGCCGGTCAGGTGCAGAGGTCAAAGTGGTGCCCAAAACACATAGGCTTCAATGGAAATAGGGGTGCCCCGGTTCCACTCTGCCAGCAGGTAAGTAGCCGCGACTTCGGAGGGCAGACCAAGGGGGTTTTGTAGGGCACCGGGGGGGGGGGGGGGGGGGGGATGTGGACACAAGCAGGCACTGTAAGTACACCCTCAGCGGCACAGGGGCGGCCGGGTGCAGAATGCAAACCGGCGTCGGGTTTGCAATAGGATTCAATGGGGAGACCCGGGGGTCTCTTCAGCGATGCAGGCAGGCAATGGGGGGGGCTCCTCGGGGTAGCCACCACCTGGGCTAGGAAGAGGGCCGCCTGGGGATCGCTCCTGCACTGGAGTTCGGTTCCTTCAGGTCCTGGGAGCTGCTGGTGCAGTGTGTTTTCTAGGCGTCTGGTTCCTTGAACCAGGCAGTCGCGGTCAGGGGGAGCCTCTGGATTCCCTCTGCAGGCGTCGCTGTAGGGGCTCAGGGGGGTGAACTCTGGCTACTCACGGGCTCGCAGTCGCTGGGGAGTCCTCCCTGTAGAGTTAGTTTTACGCAGGTCGAGCCGGGTGCAGAGTGGAAAGTCTCACGCTTCCGGCGGGAAACGTGTGGTCTTTAAAAGTTGCTTCTTTGTTGCAAAGTTGCGGTTTTGGTGAACAGGGCCGCTGTCCTCGGGAGCTTCTTGGTCCTTTTAGATGCAGGGTAGTCCTGAGGCTTCAGAGGTCACTGGACCCAGGGGGATGCACCGCTGTAGCAGTTTTACTTGAAGTGGGGAGACAGGCCGGTAGGGCTGGGTCCGAAGCAGTTGGTGTCTCCGTCTTATCTGCAGGGCTTCAGGTCAGCAGTCCTTCGTCTTCAGGTTGCAGGAATCTAGTTTCCTAGGTTCTGGGGAGCCCCTAAATACTGAATTTAGGGGTGTGTTTCGGTCTGGGAGGGCAGTAGCCAATGGCTACTTTCCTTGAGGGGAGGGGGGGGCACATCCCTATTCCTATTGGGGGAATCCTCCAAAATCAAGATGGAGGATTTCTAAAGGCAGGGGTCACCTCAGCTCAGGACACCTTAGGGGCTTGTCCTGACTGGTGAGGGACTCCTCCTTGTTTTTCTCATTATCTCCCCTGGACTCGCTGCCAAACGTGGGGGCTGTGTCCAGGGGGCAGGCATCTCCACTAGCTGGAGTTCCCTGGGGCATTGTAACACGAAGCCTGAGCCTTTGAGGCTCACTTCTAGGTGTTACAGTTCCTGCAGGGAGGAGGTGTGAAGCACCTCCACCTAGAGCAGGCTTTTGTTTCTATCCTCAGAGAGCACAAAGGCCTTCACCACATGGGGTCAGAAACTCGTCTCTCAGCAGCAGGCTGGCACAGACCAGTCAGTCCTGCACTGAACAATTGGGTAAAATACAGGGGGTATCTCTAAGATGCCCTCTGTGTGCATTTTTTAAAAATAAATCCAACACTGGCATCAGTGTGGGTTTATTATTCTGAGAAGTTTGATACCAAACTTCCCAGTATTCAGTGTAGCCATTATGGAGCTGTGGAGTTCGTTTTCGTTTTTGACAAACTCCCAGACCATACACTTAATATGGCCACAACTTTACTTACAATGTCTAAGAATAGACTTAGACACTGTAGGGGCATATTGCTCATGCAGCTATGCCCTCACCTGTGGTAAAGTGCACCCTGCCTTAGGGCTGTAAGGCCTGCTAGAGGGGTGACTTACCTATGCCACAGGCAGTATTTTGTGTGCATGGCATCCTGAGGGGGATGCCATGTCGACTGCCTTTTTCTCCCCACTAACACACACAATACGCAATGGCAGTGTGCATGTGTTGGGTGAGGGGTCCCTTAGGGTGGCACACAACATATGCTGCAGCCCTTAGAGACCTTCCCTGGTCACAGGGCCCTTGGTACCACTGGTACCTTTAGCAAGGGACTTGTCTGTGTGCCAGGGGTGTGCCAATTGTGGAAACAATGGTACAGTTTAGATGAAAGAACACTGGTACTGGGGCCTGGTTAGCAGGGTCCCAGCACACTTCTCAGTCAAGTCAGCATCAGTATCAGGCAAAAAGTGGGGGGTAATTGGAACAGGGAGCCATTTCCTTACACGCCGATCTCGGAGCTTGTGAAGATCGGTGGGGCTGGGTCCAATTAAGCCGCTCATGAAGTCTTTGATGTCCCAGAGACCTCAGGGAAGATCAGGGGGAAAGCCAGCAAGCCCTTGGAGTCACTCTGGGGTAGTCCCTGATTCCTTTTTGCAAGGCAGAGGGCAGCAGGCAGGACAGCTCAGTGAAGCAGGACAGCAGTTCCTTAAAACAGTCAGGCACAACAAAGTGGCAATCCTTCAGCACATCAGTCTTTACTCTGGCAGGATTCTTCCAGGTCTGGTAGTGTATTACTCAGTTTAGAGGGTCACAGGCCCAGTACTTATACCAAAAGTGCCTTTGCTGTAGTGGATGACTTCAAAGGGTTTCTCTGAAGTGCACAAGCCCCCCTTTCAGCCCAGCCCCGGCTGCAGACTATCAGTGGGAGGTAATCAGCCTCTTTGTGCAGGATCAGGCCACTACCCTTTGAAGTTTAAGTTTGAGCCCCTCCCAACCTCTTCCCCAGGAACATCCATCAGTATGCAGATGTAGTTGAGTATGCTTGTGCTGTGGATGTCTGAAGAGAATGCACAAGTGTAGCTGTCTCCCAGCCCAGGCCAGATATATATATTGGAGAAAAGCGATAGGCACCCAAGGCAGTGACAGGGATGTGGAACTCCTATTGCTCAATGTAGGAGGTTGGCCCGCTATGTAGGGTGCAAACCTAGGCACACTGTGCAGGGGGGACCAGGCAACCACACACAGGTTTACAGAGGTAAAAAACTAGATCACCTAATTTTTATGGTAGCTTAGTCAAGCAGTTAGGCCAATCTTGGAGAAGTGCAAAGCATTTGTTGTACTCAGTAGCAATCATGCAACTCACACATCCGAAGGAATAACTAGAGACCAATTTATAAACATACTTTGGATTTTTATATAAATTTTAAGAACAAGAGTATCAAAATTGGTTAAGTACTTTTGGAGATATGATTTTTTTTTATTTATTTTTTTACACTTTTAAAAAAATAGTCTTTTTGTGCGTGATTAATAGGAATCAATGGAAAGTCACCTTTAAAAATACATATAAAATCGTACAGTTGAGTTACCAAGTTCTCCTTTTAAAGGTTGGTCGAGGTCCGCGGTGGTCACACTGCCAACTGGAGAAGTTCGGGCAGCTCCTGGTTCCGGCGGGAGCAGCTAGTAAAAGTCTCTGGAGCTGGTGCAGGGCCACTGTGGGGGACCACTTGGAAAAGCACTGCTCAGGCAAGTTTAGAGGTGGTTTTGGGGTCCTCTTGAAGTGTCGAGGTCGCAAGGGGTGAGGGACCCTTAGAGCACAGCAGGTTCTTCACTGCAGGGCACAGGGCCGCAGGGTGCAGAGAGAATTGGTGATCCAGGAGCTGTGTGCAAAGATGCCTTTTTGGATCTGGAGTTAAGTCTCTTTAAGGGTCGCTTGCAGGACAACAGGGGCACTCTGGCAGGAGGTCCGGGGTGATACTGAGGTCCCTCGACTAGGGCTTCCTCCTGGTCCTTTTTCCGCTCCAGGCGGGCTGGTTTTCCTGGTGTCCAACGTCAGCTGACCAGTACCCAGGGTACTGTTACAATACAGCCACAGGAGGACTCAGTGCCACCAAACTTGGTACACTTTCAGGGTTTGTCCTTGTGGTCGTTAGTGTGACGTCAGGTCCGGCTGCGACTTCTGGTTCAGGAGTTAGCAGCTGGTCAATGAAGTGACCCTCACTGGGTTGCTGGTTTCTTGGTTGTTGCAGAATGGTAGCTCCACTCTGAAGGGAGTTCTTGGGTGATTGGTGAAGCCTGGAGGTCCTCTGGGTTTCTTGAGGTCAGTCCAGTTGTCCAGCAGCTCCTTAGCTGTCATTGTCGGGTCCTGGGTGCCGCAGGCAGGGTTTGGCACCTTTTCTTTGTGCAGCATGTCCACAGTCCTCGTGGCTTGGTTCTTCTTTGTACTGGTCTTCTGTGTGTCCTTCAAATCTAATTTCTTAGTCAAGGGATGCCCACTAAATACTAAATTTAGTAGGTGTTTTAGGGGGTACCTGGTAGCGTCCAGTGGGACACGTAACTTTGTGTGGCTACACCCACTACAGTGACCAATTCCTGTTGGAAGGGTTACTTCCCTAAACCTGATTGGCTATATTCCTTCCATCTAAAACAGAGGAAAATGAAATGGAGTGTCCACCTCGCAGGCAACACCTTGGGGGTGGTGCATGCCAGTTGGGGTCACTCCACCTATTCTTTGAGCGGTTTACTGCCTTTTTTAGCACCAAAAGTGGGGGGTTTGTAAAGGGGCTGACCATCTGCTGCTAGCAGCAGGCCTGAGGGTCGAGTTTCAGAGGCGGTAAGTCCTTTGAAGCTCACCGCCACGGCAGTGAACATTCCTGAGGGAGAGGGGTCTTAGCTCCTCCACCCAGGAAGGACATTGTTTTACAAACCAGAGAGACATGGTGTAGGAAGTTGGCTCTGTATGTGCTATTTCAAAGTAAGGAATAGCATGCACAGAGTCCAAGGGTTCCCCTTAGAGGTAAAATAGTGGTAAAAATAGATAATACTAATGCTCTATTTTGTGGTAGTGTGGTCGAGCAGTAGGCTTATCCAAGGAGTAGTGTTAAGCATTTGTTGTACATACACATAGACAATAAATGAGGTACACACACTCAGACAAATCCAGCCAATAGGTTTTGTACAGAAAAATATCTTTTCTTAGTTTATTTTAAGAACCACAGGTTCAAATTTAACATGTAATATCTTGTTTGAAAGGTATTGCAGGTAAGTACATTAGGAACTTTGAATCATTTCAATTGCATGTATACTTTTCAAGTTATTCACAAATCGCTATTTTAAAAGTGGACACTGCAATTTTCACAGTTCCTGGGGGAGGTAAGTTTTTGTTAGTTTTACTAGGTAAGTACGACACTTACAGGGTTCAGTTCTTGGTCCAAGGTAGCCCACCGTTGGGGGTTCAGAGCAACCCCAAAGTTACCACACCAGCAGCTCAGGGCCGGTCAGGTGCAGAGTTCAAAGTGGTGCCCAAAACGCATAGGCTTCAATGGAGAGAAGGGGGTGCCCCGGTTCCAGTCTGCAAGCAGGTAAGTACCCGCGTCTTCGGAGGGCAGACCAGGGGGGTTTTGTAGGGCACCGGGGGGGACACAAGCCCACACAGAAATTTCACCCTCAGCGGCGCGGGGGCGGCCGGGTGCAGTGTTAGAACAGGCGTCTGGTTCGCAATGGAAGTCAGAGATCAAGGGATCTCTTCAGCGCTGCAGGCAGGCAAGGGGGGGCTTCCTCGGGGAAACCTCCACTTGGGCAAGGGAGAGGGACTCCTGGGGGTCACTTCTGCAGTGAAAGTCCGGTCCTTCAGGTCCTGGGGGCTGCGGGTGCAGGGTCTTTTCCAGGCGTCGGGACTTAGGTTTCAGAGAGACGCGGTCAGGGGAAGCCTCGGGATTCCCTCTGCAGGCGGCGCTGTGGGGGCTCAGGGGGGACAGGTTTTGGTACTCACAGTCGTAGAGTAGTCCGGGGGTCCTCCCTGAGGTGTTGGTTCTCCACCAGCCGAGTCGGGGTCGCCGGGTGCAGTGTTGCAAGTCTCACGCTTCTTGCGGGGAGATTGCAGGGTTCTTGAAAGCTGCTCCTTTGGATAAAGTTGCAGTCTTTTTGGAGCAGGTCCGCTGTCCTCAGGAGTTTCTCGTCGTCGTCGAAGCAGGGCAGTCCTCAGAGGATTCAGAGGTCGCTGGTCCCTTTGGAAGGCGTCGCTGGAGCAGAGTTCTTTGGAAGGCAGGAGACAGGCCGGTGAGTTTCTGGAGCCAAGGCAGTTGTTGTCTTCTGGTCTTCCTCTGCAGGGGTTTTCAGCTAGGCAGTCCTTCTTGTTGTTGCAGGAATCTAGTTTCTAGGTTCAGGGAGAGCCCTTAAATACTAAATTTAAGGGCGTGTTTAGGTCTGGGGGGTTAGTAGCCAATGGCTACTAGCCCTGAGGGTGAGTACACCCTCTTTGTGCCTCCTCCCAAGGGGAGGGGGTCACATCCCTACTCCTATTGGGGGAATCCTCCATCTGCAAGATGGAGGATTTCTAAAAGTTAGAGTCACCTCAGCTCAGGACACCTTAGGGGCTGTCCTGACTGGCCAGTGACTCCTCCTTGTTATTCTCATTATTTTCTCCGGCCTTGCCGCCAAAAGTGGGGGCCGGGGCCGGAGGGGGCGGGCAACTCCACTAGCTGGAGTGTCCTGCGGTGCTGTGACAAAGGGGTGAGCCTTTGAGGCTCACCGCCAGGTGTTACAGCTCCTGCCTGGGGGAGGTGTTAGCATCTCCACCCAGTGCAGGCTTTGTTACTGGCCTCAGAGTGACAAAGGCACTCTCCCCATGGGGCCAGCAACATGTCTCTAGTGTGGCAGGCTGCTGGAACCAGTCAGCCTACACAGATAGTCGGTCAAGTTTCAGGGGGCACCTCTAAGGTGCCCTCTGTGGTGTATTTTACAATACAATGTACACTGGCATCAGTGTGCATTTATTGTGCTGAGAAGTTTGATACCAAACTTCCCAGTTTTCAGTGTAGCCATTATGGTGCTGTGGAGTTTGTGTAAAACAGACTCCCAGACCATATACTCTTATGGCTACCCTGCACTTACAATGTCTAAGGTTTTGCTTAGACACTGTAGGGGCACAGTGCTCATGCACTGGTACCCTCACCTATGGTATAGTGCACCCTGCCTTAGGGCTGTAAGGCCTGCTAGAGGGGTGTCTTACCTATACTGCATAGGCAGTGAGAGGCTGGCATGGCACCCTGAGGGGAGTGCCATGTCGACTTACTCATTTTGTTCTCACTAGCACACACAAGCTGGTAAGCAGTGTGTCTGTGCTGAGTGAGGGGTCTCTAGGGTGGCATAATACATGCTGCAGCCGTTAGAGACCTTCCTTGGCATCAGGGCCCTTGGTACCAGAGGTACCAGTTACAAGGGACTTATCTGGGTGCCAGGGTGTGCCAATTGTGGAATCAAAAGTACAGGTTAGGGAAAGAACACTGGTGCTGGGGCCTGGTTAGCAGGCCTTAGCACACTTTCAATTCAAAACATAGCATCAGCAAAGGCAAAAAGTCAGGGGGTAACCATGCCAAGGAGGCATTTCCTTACACATGGCTCTCCATCAAGGTTTGTATATTGGGTGTCTGAAGGAGTCAGGCTGGATAGAACCCGTCAGCAACCATGTCAGGGTAGGTAACTTTTGCAGGGAGCACCTCTAAGGTGGCACTTAGGTACATTTAGGGATAAATCTAATACTGGTACCAGTTTGGATTTATCATTCTGACTTGTTTGATACCAAACAACCCAGGGTTCAGAGTGGCCATCAAGTAGCTGGGAAACTCGTGTTGACCAGTGTACAGACCAGGTATTAAAATGGCTGTTCTGTTCACCCACTATGTCCCAGGTTTGGCAAGGACGCAGTGGGGGCATATTGCTCATGCAGCTATTCCCTCACATATAATATGGTGCACCTTGCCTTAGGGCTGTAAGGCCTGCCAGAGGGGTTTCTTACCCATAGTGAATGCAGTATATGGCAGACAGGGCACACAGAGTGTGCCATGACAAGTTTGTTTTAGGTTTGCACCAAGAAACACAGCCTGTAATGGCAGTGTTGGGTGCATCTGGATGCATGGCCCTAGTGAATTGCACAATCAGTGCTGCTGCCCTCAGGGGCCTACCCATAGTTCCCCATGCCCTGTGTACCTAGGTACCCATTTACTAGGGATTTATAGTGGTAGGTAAGGGTGTATTCAATTGTGCCAATGCATCACAACAGTTTTGGGGAAAGAGATCTGGCCCAGTGAACCCTGGGCACTACACAACCTCTAGGCTACATCAAACATCAGGCAAAAAGTGGGGGCTAAACATGTCAAAAAAAGGCCTTTTCTCACACCTGATGCACAGGACATATTGTTTGTGGCTAAGGGCCACAAGCTTTCATGTTTGTTTTGTTCTTCGGACAAGTAGGCTCAACCCCCGGCAGCACAAACCCTTTGGCTGCCAGTTTACAAAGAAGGGAACTGTCTGTAGTTGAGGTAATACACGTGTCCATATGTTAATGCTGTTCAAACTTTTATTTATGGTCCATTAATGAAGAGCCTTAATTATTAGGGTGAGCACTGTAAATAAACATTTTAAGGTCACACTGCACTACTGACAGAGGTTCCAGAAAAATAAAAAGTGTACAAACATGTTTGAAAAGTTTAACAATATGAGGCTGTAGGAAGTTGGCTCTGTATATACTATTTCAAAGTAAGAAATAGTGTGCAGAGTCCAAGGGTTCCCCTTGGAGGTAAGATAGTGGCAAAATTAGATAATTCTAATCCTCTATTTTGTGGTAGTGTGGTCGAGCAGTAGGCTTATCAGAGGGTAGTGTTAAGCATTTGTTGTACACACACAGGCAATAAATGAGGAACACACACTCAAAGACTTACTCCAGGCAAATAGGTTTTTATATTTAAAAATATCCTTTTCTTAATTTATTTTTAGACCCACAAGTTCAAGATTTGAAGTAAATACATAAAATGCAAGGTACTCTTCACAGGTAAGTTAGGAACTTTGAATTAGAGCAGTAACACACAGTTTTAGTTAAAATGGCAATAAGCTATTTTAAAAGTGGATACAGTGCAAGAATCAACAGTTCCTGGGGGAGGTAAGTAATAGTTAGTTTGTCAGGTAAGTAAGGCACTTACAAGTTCAAGTTCCTTGGCCTAGGCAGCCCACCGTTGGGGGTTCAAGGCAACCCCAAAGTTACCACACCAGCAGCACAGGGCCGGTCAGGTGCAGAGGTCAAAGAGGAGCCCAAAACACAGGCGCCTATGAAGAACAGAGGTGCTCTGGTTCGAGTCTGCCAGCAGGTAAGTACTCGCTCTTCCTCGGAGGGCAGACCAGGGTGGTTTTGTAGAGCACTTGGGGGGGCGGGGGGGGGAGGCACACAAAACACACCCTCAGCGGCACAGGGGCAGTTGGGTGCAGTGTGCAAAGCAGGTGTCGGGTTTTGTATAGGAATCAATGGAGAGACCCGGGGGGTCACTCAAGCGGTGCAGGCAGGGCACGGGGGAGGGGGCTTCTCAGGCCAGCCACCGACTGTGCTAGGCAGAGGGGCGCCTGGGGGTCTCTCCTGCACCGAGGTTTGGTTCCTTCTGGTCCTGGGGGGCTGCGGGTGCAGTGCTTGGTCCAGGCGTCGGGTTCCTTGTTACAGGCAGTCGTGGTCAGGGGGAGCCTTTGGATCCTCTCTGCATGCGTCGCTGTGGAGGTCCAGAGGGTGGCTTGGGGGTCTCTCCTGCACCGAGGTTTGGTTCCTTCTGGTCCCGGGATCTGCGGGTGCAGTGCTTGGTCCAGGCGTCGGGTTCCTTGTTACAGGCATTCGCGGTCAGAGGGAGCCTCTGGATCCTCTGCATGCGTCGATGTGGGGGTCCGGGGGGGACATCTTGGGCTATTCACGAGGTCACAGTCACCTGGGAGTCCTCCCTGTAGTGTTGGTTCTGTGGAGCTCGAGCCAGGGGCGTCGGGTGCAGAGGGTAAAGTCTCACGCTTCTCACCGAGGACACAGGTACTTGCCTGCTAGCAGACTGGACCCGGAGCACCCCCAGTCTCCACAGGCGCCTATGTTATTTGGGCCCCTCTTTGACCCCCTACACCTGACCTGCCCTGTGTTGCTGGGTGTTTGGGGTTGCCTTGAACCTCCAACAGTGGGCTACCTATGACCTGGAGACTGAACCTTTAAGTGCTTTACTTACCTGATAAACTAACTTGTACTTACCTCCCCCAGGAACTGATTTTTGCACATTGTCCACTTTTAAAATAAAGACAGAAAAAGACAGAGCGAGAGAGAGAGACCGAGAGAGAGAGAGAGAGAGACCGAGAGAGAGAGAGAGAGACCGAGAGAGAGAGACCGAGAGAGACCGAGAGAGAGAGAGACCGAGAGAGAGAGAGACCGAGAGAGAGAGAGAGAGAGAGAGAGAGAGAGAGAGAGAGAGAGAGAGAGAGAGAGAGAGAGAGAGTGTGAGTGAGAGAGTGTGTAAGGAAATGCCTCCTTGGCATGGTTACCCCCTGACTTTTTGCCTTTGCTGATGCTATGTTTTGAATTGAAAGTGTGCTGAGGCCTGCTAACCAGGCCCCAGCATCAGTGTTCTTTCCCTAACCTGTACTTTTGTATCCACAATTGGCACACCCTGGCATCCAGGTAAGTCCCTTGTAACTGGTACCTCTGGTACCAAGGGCCCTGATGCCAGGGAAGGTCTCTAAGGGCTGCAGCATGTCTTATGCCACCCTGGAGACCCCTCACTCAGCACAGACACACTGCTTACCAGCTTGTGTGTGCTAGTGAGAACAAAATGAGCAAGTCGACATGGCACTCCCCTCAGGGTGCCATGCCAGCCTCTCACTGCCTATGCAGTATAGGTAAGACACCCCTCTAGCAGGCCTTACAGCCCTAAGGCAGGGTGCACTATACCATAGGTGAGGGCACCAGTGCATGAGCACTGTGCCCCTACAGTGTCTAAGCCAAACCTTAGACATTGTAAGTGCAGGGTAGCCATAAGAGTATATGGTCTGGGAGTCTGTCAAACACGAACTCCACAGCACCATAATGGCTACACTGAAAACTGGGAAGTTTGGTATCAAACTTCTCAGCACAATAAATGCACACTGATGCCAGTATACATTTTATTGTGCAATACACCCCAGAGGGCACCTTAGAGGTGCCCCCTGAAACTTTAACCAACTATCTGTGTAGGCTGACTGGTTCCAGCAGCCTGCCACACTAGAGACATGTTGCTGGCCCCATGGGGAGAGTGCCTTTGTCACTCTGAGGCCAGTAACAAAGCCTGCACTGGGTGGAGATGCCAACACCTCCCCCAGGCAGGAGCTGTAACACCTGGCGGTGAGCCTCAAAGGCTCACCCCTTTGTTCCAGCACCGCAGGGCACTCCAGCTAGTGGAGTTGCCCGCCCCCTCCGGCCACGGCCCCCACTTTTGGCGGCAAGGCCGGAGAAAATAATGAGAAAAACAAGGAGGAGTCACTGGCCAGTCAGGACAGCCCCTAAGGTGTCCTGAGCTGAAGTGACTCTAACCTTTAGAAATCCTCCATGATGTGCCCCCCTCCCCTTGGGAGGAGGCACAAAGAGGGTGTACCCACCCTCAGGGCTAGTAGCCATTGGCTACTAACCCCCAGACCTAAACACGCCCTTAAATTTAGTATTTAAGGGCTTCCCTGAACCTAGGAAAACAGATTCCTGAAACTACAAGAAGAAGAGGACTGCTGAGCTGAAAAATCCCTGCAGAGGAAGAACAGAAGACACCAACTGCCTTGGCCCCAGACTTACCGGCCTGTCTCCTGCCTTCCAAAGAAACCTGCTCCAGCGATGCTTTCCAAGGGACCAGCGACCTCTGAATCCTCTGAGGACTGCCCTGTTTCAAGAAAGACAAGAAACTCCCGAGGACAGCGGCACTGCTCCAAAAGAACTGCAACTTTGTTTCAAGGAGCAGATTTAAAGACCCCTGCAACTCCCCGCAAGAAGCGTGAGACTTGCAACACTGCACCCGGCGACCCCGACTCGACTGGTGGAGAACCAACACCTCAGGGAGGACCCTCCGGCGACTCCAAGACTGTGAGTAACCAAAGTTGTCCCCCCTGAGCCCCCACAGCGACGCCTGCAGAGGGAATCCCGAGGCTCCCCCTGACCGCGACTGTCTGAACTCCATTTCCCCGACGGCTGGAAAAGACCCTGCACCCGCAGCCCCCAGCACCTGAAGGAATGGAACTCCTGTGCAGGAGTGACCCCCAGGAGGCCCTCTCCCTTGCCCAGGTGGTGGCTACCCCGAGGAGCCCCCCCCCCTTGCCTGCATCGCTGAAGAGACCCCTTGGTCTCCCATAGGAAACTATTGGAAACCCGACGCGTGTTTACACACTGCACCCGGCCGCCCCTGCGCTGCGGAGGGTGTACTTTTTGTGCTGACTCGTGTCCCCCCCGGTGCCCTACAAAACCCCCCTGGTCTGCCCTCTGAAGACGCGGGTACTTACCTGCTGGCAGACTGGAACCGGGCACCCCCTTCTCTCCATTGAAGCCTATGTGTTTTGGGCACCTCTTTGACCTTTGCACCTGACCGGCCCTGAGCTGCTGGTGTGATAACTTTGGGGTTGCTCTGAACCCCCAACGGTGGGCTACTTTGGACCCCAATCTCAAACCTGTAGGTAATTTACTTACCTGCTAAAACTAACATTACTTTACCTCCCCCAGGAACTGTGAAAATTGCACTGTGTCCACTTTTAAAACAGCTAAATGTGTTTTATATAAAAAGTATAAATGCTATTGTAATTGTTCAAAGTTCCTAAAGTACTTACCTGAAATACCTTTCAAATGAGATATTACATGTAGAATTTGAAACTGTGGTTCTTAAAATAAACTAAGAAAAGGTAGGAGAGAGAGAGTGTGTGTGTGTGTGTGAGACATGTCAAAAGGCACTTTCCTGTAGCATGGTAATAGGGACCTTAAAGAAACAGTTTTCACAGACCGCAGTGCCAGAATGGTGGAAGAAAACATCTTGTTCCTTAAGGTTTCAAGCCTCTTTGATTACTAATCCAGTGTTGCAGTTGGGAAAGCACCAGGATTTACATGGGAGGTGGAGGCTTGGACCACCCAGCTTTATGGGGTGGGATGTTGAGAGGAGCAGGGCGGTGGTGACGGTTAATCGTCCTGTTCACAGAAGGCATGTACTGGGCTTGTACCAAATCCCAAGCAGGACATCAGTAAGTGCACAATTAAAAGGAAGAAGTGGTTCTGATGGGGACAATCCTGGCTAAAGAATTTCTGTCAAAACATTCCTCTTGACTGCCTTTGAGGGTAGGCTGGGATCCAGGACCTTGGCTGACCTCCTCACCACCACTGTGAAGGACCTGTACTTCTCCGTAGCCACAGTAGGGGGTAAAAAGCATGCCAGTATTTGGTAAAGTATCCAGTCCGCTGGTCACACCCAGATCCTCATACCACTCCATAGAGTCATAAGGCTGCGTGGTAGTTTTAAAGGTCCAGCGACCTTCCCATTCCTTCCCGAATCCAAGCCCATAAGAATAAGGCTCAGGCTCCAACCTAGAAGGCAGGGTTTCAATCAGCACCAGAGTCAGAAGCCACCCCACTCTGGCTCAGCGTCAGTCTGGGGTTAGAATGGGGATGCTGGTGATGGGAACGTCAACACCGAGATATGCGCCGGGGAAGGTCAGGGTGGCACGACCAGTGTCAGTCTAGATCCAGGAATAAATCCAGGGGCCAGACTAGCACAGGGACTGGAGCCACCAGCAAAGAACCAGAAGAGAACCCTGCTGAAGCCTTTGGCCCCAAAGCAGATGGCCTCATAGATTTACTTTAACTGGGTGGAGGTCACTACGGTACCCGAAAGCCAGGCTTCAAATGTGGACACTCCCTCATCTCGTCAGCTGATGGATGGGGTGCAGTAGAAGATCTCTTTGACTTCTTGTGATCGTGTGACTTACCCGAGGGACAGAAGAAATTTGAGTGAGAAGAGGATTTTTAACTCCAGGACATTGCTCTCGACCGAGACCTTGATCGACACGGCACTGCACGTCAAGCTCCTGGCAGCTTGACGTATCATTCCCTCATGGCCTTCGGGTTCATGGCTCAGCAAATGGTGCAGGCCTTCGGGTCGTGGTCGCCCTCAAGGCACCAGACCCATATTAGGTGCAGGTTGGTCACGGACATCAATTAGTGACAGGCGCCGCAGGACTTGAAGCTATTCTTCCTTAATGACACAATGCCATACCAGAAGGAAAGACTTCAAGAAGATTGACAAAAGTTGAAAAAAAAAATTAGTCAAAAAATTACTAAGGCGTAACTCTTTCCCGCAGCAACGCTGACTTGCTCGAAAAGAGAAAAAAAAAAAACTGACGACCATGCGCTAGGGTGGTGCCTATATAGGCACCGTGCACGTCACTTTTGGCGTGGATGACCCCACACAGAGCCAAACACTACCTCCTACCGGCACAAAAAGGCATTGCTCAAAAAAAAAAAATTGAAAATCCAGATCCAGTCAGGTGCCTGAGGATAATTCTAGCAGATCTAACATGGTAAGTTGCTGCAGCTCAGTCTGCCTGCATGTAATTGTAGATTGCACTGATAAGGGTGCAGGACCCTGTCCTTCTGCTGCAATAGAAGAAACTACCAAAGCGAAGTACAGCTGCTCATGCTCCGTAGTTCTCAGTACTACAGTATCCCGGCCCATTTCAGACAGGGTGACTTGGGAATGGTCATTCTTTATATTTTTCAAGCCTTGAAGCAGGAGCAGTAAGGCCAGACCACATCTAACAAATGTTTTTGTGGAAACTCACATCACACGTTCTCAATAGTGGCAAAAGATCTGGCCAGGGCTATACCCGCTGCTGGACGACGCTCTGCACCACCTTGGTATGTAGATGCCACTGGGGATATGCCAGACATCTGATTGACTTGTCTCCTCAAGCAATCAGGGATACTGACAGGTAGTTTGTAATCAGGTAAAATGCCCTGGTGCTCCACTCAACTCCAGACCTGCAAAGCCTTCTGGCACAGGAGCCAGGACCCCACTCTGCCTAGCTCGTTTCATTATCACATGGCAGTGATATTGTCAATGAGAATCTGCACCCACCTCCACACGATTGGGGGGGGAGGTGGAGGTGTGTGTGGGTGTGTGGAGGTGTGTGTGGAGGTGTGTGTGTGGAGGTGTGTGTGTGTGGAGGTGTGTGTGTGTGGAGGTGTGTGTGTGTGTGGAGGTGTGTGTGGAGGTGTGTGTGTGTGTGTGTGTGTGTGGGGGTGTGTGTGTGTGTGTGTGTGTGTGTGTGGAGGGGTGTGTGTGTGTGGAGGTGTGTGGAGGGGTGTGTGTGTGTGGAGGTGTGTGGAGGTGTGTGTGTGTGTGTGTGTGTGTGGAGGTGTGTGTGTGTGTGTGTGTGGAGGTGTGTGTGTGTGTGGAGGTGTGTGTGTGTGTGTGTGTGTGGAGGTGTGTGTGTGTGTGTGTGGAGGTGTGTGTGTGTGGAGGTGTGTGTGTGTGGAGGTGTGTGTGTGTGTGTGTGGAGGTGTGTGTGTGTGTGTGTGGAGGTGTGTGTGTGTGTGTGTGTGTGTGTAGATAGAATTAAAAATAACTTATTGTGCCAGTTGCTAAGGGACATGTCCTCCTCACTCCAGGGTGGGCTGCATCGAACTCCATTAATCCAATTCTGGTGCTGCTCTTATGCTCTTAACCAGCATGAGAGCGGCCTCTCTTGGTGCTCCCAAGAGCACTGGAGTCCTGTGCTTGGTTTCAACACAGCTGCCCTAGACAACTGGGTTGAAAAGTTCAAAGTGTGCATGTCTGGCTCGCCGTAGCAAGACAGTAGGCCAAAGAGACATGCGCACTTTGAACAAATGCACAGGCAGCCTAACCCTCCTTTCTGCTACTGGCACTCAAAATGGCCCCACCCAGTCCTGACCCTCTGTTCCAGTTGGATGATGAAAAATAAAATAATAATAAATAAACTTTATTACCATTTTATTTTTCATCTCTGGGCAGTGTCTGGGGCACTTTGGCGAGTGGGGTGACGCTCTTCCGTTTTAATGTAGGAGCCACCCATGGATGTATGAGTCTCCATCAGATCCGGGTGCAGAAGAGAGAAAAGCATGTTGCCAGACCAACGGTCGTCAAGCAGCCACCACTGCAGACCATGTGCAGTTTCCTCCATAATTTGAATGTCATCTGGCAGGTGTCCCTGGTGCTTTAACGGTCAATTGTCAAGGTAGGGGGAAACTGGTACGACAGCTATCACTTCTTCACTTTCTTGAACATCTGAGGGCACTGGTGAGGTTGAAGGGGAGCATGGCAAACTGGCAAGATGTTTCTGGCCTACCTTGAACTGCAGTTAACGCTTGTGGGACTGCAGGTATATGAAAATACATGTCCTGGAGGTCTAAGGACACCAGCTATTCGCTTAGTACCTGAGCAGCTGGATTTCGGCCATGGTGAGCATTCTGAAAATGCTCTTCAAGAAGAAAGCGTTCGGAGGATGAAGATCTAAGACGGGCTGAAAACGTCCACCTTTCTTTGGCACAAGGAAAAATAGCAGGTACAGCAACCCTCCCCTATTTCACAGTCCTTAACTCTCCTGATGGCTCTTTTGAAGAGTAAAACTTGCACCTCTTACAACAGGATGGATTGATGTGCCTCAGAGTCCATTTGATGTGGAAGTAGATTCGGCAGAGCAGACAGAAATGGTACGGCATAGCGATAATGAAGGACATCTATCGGTATGATGTACTGCAACCCAGGGAAAGAGTGCTGGATGCTGCCTTTCACAGGTTGGCTGTGTGTCACCAATGATAAGCTAATGCGGGTTGGTGGCTGTTGCTGCAGGGGGAGGGTACTGGGCAGACTGGTGTCCTTGGTGGCCTGAATATTGCTTGACAAATCCATGTCCCAGGCACAAAATAACTGGGGTGATAGCTGCAGAGGTGATGTGACTGACATTGCCTCTACGCCAGCCCCTTAAAGTTGCCTCAGAAATTCCTGAACTGTTGAGGAAACTATTAGACAGGGGCCAAATGACCCTGAGAGTGTGTTGTGGTCCTAATCTTTTTTGTTAAGTTCCAAGGCACAATCTACTTTTTCGAGGAACCGGTGTAAGGTATATCAATATGAGAGCCCAGTATGTCTAAAGTGAATCCTGCTGTCAATTGCCTCTTCTAGAAAATCAGTAGTATCAAGGCCAGCGATTATCACATATTTGGCCACATCTTGGAAGTACTGAATGGTTTAAGTCAGGGGATTTCCTAAGGTCTTCCAACACTGCCAGCAAGATCTCATTGGCCAAATTCCAGAGGGAATGCGCTTATCTGCCAAATAAACAAATTGCACTGACCACTCTCAATGCTAGGTTAGCCGAAGAATCATCTTAGACTCCCTCATCAGGGGAGTTTGTTAGTAATGAATTGGAGTTCACCATTCTTGTTGAAGCCTTAACAAGCAGGCTCTCTGGGGCAGGGAGTTTTGAGAGGAAACCAGGGTCATTCGGTTCTGACCTGTGATGCCTGGTCGCCTTCCTATTTACATTTGGGCAAGAACATGGCTTTGATCAGGTGCTCATTTAGGTAGCAGTGAGGGCTTCATCAAACAGGAACAAGGAGTCAGATGTGTCTGCCCCATACTCTCATTTCTGTAAGGACATTTGTATTAATTCAATACAAGGCAGTTGCAGGTCCAAGACTTCAGATGCACATCGACTCACCACTGCAAAAGAATCACTTTCTTCTGTTGGAAGTCCAAATGGCAAGTTCAACCCTGCATCAGGGGTCAAATAAACCCCATTTGTCTTCAGTAAGTCCATAGAAAAATGATCAATATAATGAGGGAATAAAGCATCCCCATCCCCACTATCATCATCTTTAGGTGTTGGCAAGCTTTGGTAGAACTTGAGCCAACAAGATCTTGGAGTCACCGAGGACGCATCTGCTCTAGAAGGGACATAGGATGAGAATCGGGCTGTAGGGTGACTGGTTGCTCTTTAGTTATTTTGATGCATGACATCAGCCAGATCGTGCCGAAGTTGTTTCGCGGGTCAGAAACCAGAACCAGCAGTGGATAGGGTACCGGCATACATGAGGGACAGTCACAAACAGATTGGGGAGCAAGGGTGGAACACTGAACTGGAGCCAGTATGGTGCATTTGACGGGTCTAAGGAGGTCAAACTGCATCCAGGACTGATCTGCTGGCAGTAACACGGTTCAGAGTTCCTGCGGATTCTTGGGGTCAAAAGGTGCACCAGAAGGAACCAGAAATGTGCTAGATATCTGCAACATGGCCTCCTTAAAATCTTTAATCTGCTGAAGCAGTGCAAATGTGCCAGGAAATCTACATGTTCCAGAACAAAGTGATGTATCTGCTCCGTTACCAATGTACTGGAGGGAGACTGACAACATGAAACACTCTACCTTCTCATTAGATAGAGTGTTGCGGGATGGGGTCGAATCCCTCTTCGCTTTAATGTGTTTATATTTGGACTTCATCTTTGACTTACTGGACGACTTTGATGTGCAAAGTTCACATAACGTGGAAGCAGCCATGGGAGCAAGTCTGTGCCCTCCAAATGGAGGACTTATGTGAGGCATGCAACTTCTTGTGTTCCTCAACGTACAGCTTCGCTTCCCTGTCCCATATCACGTTCAAGTGCATGAAGGCACACCTTGGGAGTCGTAAGCCCAAACACCAAAGAGACACCTCATGTACAGGTCCATGACTGATAGTTTTTTACAGTCACGCCATAGTTTGAAAGCTGTGGTATTTAGAAGGGACATCATTCTCTAGCACAGCGGATTTCGCTGTTTTAGGAAATCCACAGAAGGCGTACTAAAGTGTAAAGGCACAGATAGAAAGAATTCTGGTCAGCGGGCAGGGGTGGCACTTTGATACGGCTCAGCGCTGTCCTTTTTTGGGGAGGCACGGAGCAAAGCAGCAGGGCGCCACCTAGAACCCTGCAGAAGTATTGCTGAAAAAGCTTCCAGATCAGTCTGCCACCTGGGAAATAAGTCTAAAGACGAGAAATCTGCGGTGAGAAATATCCATCAGAAAGAATATCTTAAAGGGATTATCTGGTGAATGATTTCACAATAGATCTGAAAACCTCCGCAGACTGAATAAGAAACATTCTAGAATGCCTATTGTTGATGCAGGACAGGGCAAGAAAACAGTTTTATTTATCTTTCGTAGATGCCTATTTAAGGCACAGGCAAGGAGAAGCTCTACCCCAGAGCCTTGCTAGTTTGGTAAATCACAAACAAAACCTGAAACTACCAGTACAGGAGTGTCCCAGATACGCTGGCTAAGCGACAATGGCTTACAAGTATGCAAATATAGGTGAATCATGAGGTACAGTCCTGAAAGCACAGTAGAGGCATTCTCAATTAACTGTGAAATAATGGACACTGCATAAGAGATAGAAAGGTTAAGATTTAATTCTCACTTAATGGTGCATAGCAAACAAAGAATGCACATGCCATATTGTATGAAATGGTAAAACCATTGAATGTTGAAAAACATGACAGGGAAAAATACAGACCTGTCCACAAACGTATTTACTGGAAAACTGTTACCTTATTTGAACTCCTGAGTACATATGATTATAGATGTCATTGTCTTCAAGAACTCCATGCCCATTGTCGTAAAAATAAACTCCAACCTGAAATAAATTAAAAGAAAAAGCTACCACTAGAACAAATATATCGATTATCTATTTAAAAAAAAAAAAAAAAAAAAGCAAGGTTTCATCCTAGCCTAACCTGCTTGCCGCTGTGTATTCGGTTTCTCCTCAGTACTGGAGTGCTTCCTGTCGTCACCCAAACTCCAGCCAGTGTGTTACTGTAAACTTCATTTTCCTCAATAACACCTTGTCCTTTTTCATGCTACAATAAGGAAAGCAAAAAAAAAGCCTTTTCAGTGCTCATATTTTTGAACTAGGCTAGCTCAATGAACAATTATTACTACTAATAGTGTGTCAAATATTAGTAACTTCAATTACAGTGAATCATCTTGTTCCAGCCAGTGCAACATTTGACATGGTTAACACACTCATTTAAACCTAGATTTGTTTTCAATATTTCAATGCAATTTCTTGCATCTGGACCTCCTCACTACTTTCTCAGCATTTGGTTTAACCATAAGTCTCTAACAGACCCTTTTTCCTGACCTATCCGATGTTCTTTGAAAGTTAGCCAGACATTCTTCTAGTACACAGGAGGTGTCCTCATTCTACTGTGCATTTCTCCACTCAGTTTGGAGGTTTGTATTGTATGTTACTCATTGGTTCAAACGCTGACATCGTCCACCACCTCTCGGGTTATGCAATGCTATGCAGTGATGGAAGCATAACCAAACATCTGCAAAGGCTCCAGTACATCTGATGGGAAACTGCCTACTACTGCTCCCTCTTAAAGGTCCTTTTAGTCTCTTATTGGTTCTATGAATGTTCTTGGGCACAAGATGTGTATCTATCCAGTATGTGGCTCGCCAAGTGAAGAGTGTTATTCACTTGGACACTTAGCTCATGTGTGCCCCAGATGGCATTATCACCACAGGCTTTGCTTTTCTGAGAGAGAAACTTACATCCTTCATGTGCCTGTGCCCAGTAGTTTTTTTTAGTTTTTTTCTGAATGGATACATTGCTTACCTGTAATGCTAGTTCTCTTCCAGGATAATCCTTATCAAAGCCAGAAACACTCAATCGTCCTCGCCCAGGCGCGGGGACCCCCGACGGAGCACTTACTCAGTTGTACATCTGTTTGTGGCAAGCAATGCTGCAGATACACATGCTGTGCATATTCCGCCATCTAGTGATGGGCTTGCAGTCTTATAAATTATTTTTCTTCGAAGAAGCCTTTTCAAGTCACAAGATTGAGCGACTCATCCTGTCGGTGATCGTGTGCATGGGCATCAAATCCTTTGTTAGATTGTTATCTTTCCGCCATCTGGTTCAGAAGTGTTCTCTCTCGCTCCGGTAGATCTCAGTCCGGTACTATCTGAACTTCTCTATCATTTCATTCAACATCTGCATTGTTTTTCCAACGCATTTCTGGCTACACTGGATCAGACTGTAGCGTCGGGATCAATTAAACGCCCTTTTAGGTGCCCGCGCCCTTCTCAGACCTTCTGCGTCACATGCTCATGGATCGGACTCCATTTCAATTCTGCCCTCAGTTCCACGCCATGTTCCCCTACACCGACCAGCACTCGGTGTGTAACCTCTGCCTCTCTCCGGAACACAAAGAGAACTGCGAGGTGTGCCAATCCAAGTAGACCTTACGGGATCGAAGAGCAAGATGGCAAGAAATGGCATTGAAGTCCACAGAACAAACACCCAACATCTTCGGTGAGGTACAGCCACAGACTGCAGTCTCCATCCCAGACTCTGACTCCTAACGTGACTCAGATGGGGACAGTCACATTATTCCTGCGGCAGAGTACGCAAGTACACCAGCCCCTTCCCAACAAAAATAGATGCAAAAGTCACAAAAGGCCTTGGCATAGGTAAGTCACTCCTCTAGCAGACCTTACAGCCCTAAGGCAGGGTGCACTATACCACAGGTGAGGGCATAGCTGCATGAGCACTATGCCCTCACAGTGTCTAAGTCAATTCCTTAGACAATGTAAGTGCAGGGTAGCCATATAGAGTATATGGTCTGGGAGTCTGTCATTACGAACTCCACAGCACCATAATGGCTACACTGAATACTAGGAAGTTTGCTATCAAACTTCTCAGCACAATAAACCCACACTGATGCCAGTGTGGGATTTATTGAAAAATGCACACAGAGGGCATCTTAGAGATGCCCCCTGTATGTTAGCCCAACTGCTAGTGTAAGGCTGACCAGTTTCTGCCAGCCTGCAACTTCCAGACTAGTTTCTGGCCACTTTAGGTGAGTGTTTTGTGCACTCTGTGGTTAGAAACAAAGCCTTTCCTGGGTGGAGGTGCTCCACACCTCCCCCTGTAGGAACTGTAACACCTGGCGGTGATCTTCAAAGGCTCAAGCCTGGTGTTACAATGCCCCAGGGCACTCCATCTAGTGGAGATACCCACCCCCAAGACAAGACCCCACTTTTGGCGGCAAGTCCAGAGGGATAATGAGAAAAACAAGGAGGAGTCACCCCCCTCAGCCAGGACCACCCCTACGGTGTCCACAGCAGAAGTGACCCCCCCCCCCATTGAGAAATCCTCCATCTTGCTTTGGAGGATTAGGACCAATAGGGATAGGGATGTGCCCCCCTCCCCAGAGGGAGTGGGCACAAGAAGGAGGGTGTAGCCACCCTCAGGGTCAGTAGCCATTGGCTAGTGTCTGCAGGCAACAGGTCCTGGGGGGTCACAAAGACGCTGCTGGCTGATTCCAGGGGGTTGGTTCCGGGAAACCTCAGGCTGGACAAGGAGGGCCGCCTTCTGAATGTTGCTGGACCAGTGGGCTGCGGGTGCAGAAGTACTTCTAGGCGTCAGGGACCTTCGTGTGGTTCTCCCGCGGTCAGGGGGTCCTCTGGATTTAGGCTTCAGACGTCGTCGTGCTGGCCAGGAGAGGTCAACCCTGGGTGGACACAAGGTCTGAATCGCCTGGGGACCTGCACTGGACCGATGGGCCATCTGGTCTCGGGCATCGCGTGCTGAACTCACTTATTTGGGGAAATTCTGGAGTCCTTTTCGAGGGTTTCTTCTGGACAGGGCTACTGTCCTCAGGTGTTCTTGGTCCTCTGGTGTGCAGGCAGTCCTCTAGGGGTTTGGAGAGGCTGCTGGTCTTGCAGGATGCATCGCCTTTTCGAAGCAGAGTCCTTGAAGCTGCAGAGAGGCCGGTATGGCAGGGGCCAAGCCAGATGTCATCTGGAGTCGTCACTGCTTTTTAAGGGGGGGGGGGGGGGGGGGGGGGGGGGGCGGGTTGGGGGAGAAATCAGCTTAGCAGTCATTCTTTCTTTCTTCTTGCCTTGAGGTTGCCAGGAATCTGGTGAGCTAGGTTAAGGTGATCCCTTAAATTACAGATTATGGGGTGTTACAGGGGTTAGAGGGCAGTAGCCAATGGCTACTGTCCTTGATGGTGGCCACACCCTTCCTGTGCCCACTCCCATTGGGGACGGGGGGCACACTCCTAATCTATTGGTCCCTGTCCTCCAAACCTATATGGAGGATTAAACAGGGAGGGGGTCATTTCAGCTCTGGACACTTTGGGGGTGGTCCTAGCTGGAATTGTCACTCCTCCCCGTTTCACCTAATTTTCCCGCTGGACTGGGCGCCAAAAGTGGGGCGTTGTCTGGGGGCGGGCATCAACACTAGCTGGAGTGCCCTAGGGCACTGCAGCAGGAGGCCTGAGACTTTGAGGCTCATCACCAAGTGTTACAGGTCCTGCAGGGGAGGTTTGAAGCACCTCCACCCAGCAAAGACTGTTTGTGGCTTCTGAGAGCACAAAGGCTCTCACCCCATGAGGTTAGAAACCTGTCTTTTAGTAGCAGGCTGGCACAGACTGGTCAGCCTTATACTAAAAGGTTGGTTAAAATACAGGGGACATCTCTAAATCTATAAATCCAACACTGACATCAGGGTGGGCTTATTGTGCTGAGACGTTTGATACCAAACTTCCCAGTCTTCAGTGAAGCCATCATAGGGCTGTGAAGTTCTTAATGACAAACTCCCAGCCCATGTACTTAATATGGCCACACTGCACTTGCAATGTCTAAGAATGGACTTAGACACTGTAGGGGCATATTGCTCATGCAGCTATGCCCCTCACCTGTGGTATGGTGCACTCTGCCTTGAGGATGTAATTCCTGATAGAGGGGTGACTTACCTATGCCACAGGCAGTGGTTTGTGGGCATTGCACCCTGGAAGGGGTGCCATGTCGATTTTACCCTTTTCTCCGCACCCGCACACACAATCTGCAATGGCAGTGTGCATGTGTTTGAAGAGGTGTCCTTTAAGAGTGGCTCAATACATGCTGTAACCCCTAGGGACCCTCCCTGGTTTCAGAGCCCTTGGTACCACTGGTACTTTTCACCAAGGACTTAGCTGTGTGCTAGGGGTTTGCCAATTGTGGTAACAATGGTACAGTTTAGGGAAAGAACACTGGTGCTGGGGCCTGGTTAGCAGATCCCAGAACACTCCGTCAAGTCAGCATCAATATCAGGCAAAAAAGTGTATGTGTGTTGGGAGGGGGTTAACCATGCCAAAAGGAGCACTTTCCCACAGGCTCAAACCCTCGATGTAGGAAAGTACCCTCTTTTTGGCATGGTTACCTCCACTTTTCGCCTATCAGTGTGCGTAGACTGCTTTCACTAGGATCCTGCTAACCAGAACCCCAGTGATTGTGTTTTCTCCCTCTCAATTTGGTTGGCTACTACCTTTGTGCACTCCACATTGGGCATACTAGTCCCCTTATAAGTCCCCAGTATATGGTACCTAGGCACCTAGGGCATTGAGACACCAAGGGTACATCATGGGCTGCAGCATGTATTCTGCCACCCATGGGAGCCCGTGCAAAATGTGTCGGCAGGCCTGCCATTGCAGTCTCTATGAAAAGGCGCATACACCCTTTCACTACAGGTCACTGCACCTGAGCACTAAGTCACCCCTATTGCAGGCCCTCCTAGCCCAGAGGGCAGGGTGCAGATACCGGTGAGGGCACCCCTGCATGGGGAACGGACAAGATGGCTACTCCCGAGATGACCTGGCCAAGAGTCACCTACGAGCTGTCACTCGACAGTCCCCGGGTTCCAGGACGGTCAGTGACCAGCGAGGTCACCAACAAGTACTTGCAAGGGCAAACAGAAGCAGAAGAGCAGTTTGCAGAACTGTGGGAACCAGCAAGGTCCAGGAAACTCTATCAAGCAGGGGGAGGTAGAGCTGGCCCTCAGCACACAGGAAGGCTGACAAATCAATGGAGCCCCCATGAGTGACCCACAAGTGCCTGATACAGGGAGTCACATGAAGGCCTTACGAGTACAGCAAAACAGAAGTCCCACGTTGCAGGAGTTGCCGGACAGGTGCTGATCTTCAGTTTGCAGAGTGCTGGGGGCTGGGGCTTCTTGGTGGTGGAAGAACTCCCAGAGAAAGAGTCACCAAGCCTTGGCAAATGCAACAGCCACAGTACACAAGAGAGCCAGTCCAACAGCAGGTGCAAGGGCCTACAGTCTCTCAACTTGGACAGAAGACAAGCAGGACCAAGAGGAGGCCACAGACTCGCCACCTGTGTTGCAGGATCTTCGGATGTCCAGAGACAGCAGACCCCACCAACTGCTCCACGATGCCTTGAGGTGCCTGCAGTTGCAGGGAAGTGACTCCTTCACTCCAAGGGAGATTCCTTCTTGCTTCCTGGTGCAAACAGAGTCCTTGTGACACTAAAGGACACAGCCTTGAATGTGGCAGAATTCTTGCAGGGTCAGGAGAAACAATCTTGTAGCGGAAGCCTTCCCACCAGAAGCAGACTTGTCTGGTTCCAGGCAAAGACCAGCAGCGTTTTTTTAGGGGCCACAGGCAGAAGATGTCCTTAAGAGAGTTCCTTGTAGAGCCTTGCTTGGCGATTCTGAGGACCCACCCGCAAGGGAGCCCTTAAATAACTATAAAAGAGAATTGGTCACTCTCTGCAGTGACCTACCTATCAGAGGGGTCAGGGACGTCACCTGCCTGACCTAACCCAACCAGATGTTCCCAGTGGCCTCTACCCATCTTATTTTTAAGATGGCAGAATCAAGTGACCTCCTGTTAGAGTTCTGTACACCTCCCTAGGGGAGAAGCTGGGGGGGGGGATAGTTTTGCACCAGAGAGGGAACCAGGGGTTCCTGAAGCGGTGCAAACCTGATTATGCAAGGAGAGCACCAAATGTGCCCTTCAAAGCAGTCTGGTGGTGCTCACAGGCCACCCCATCCGAAACCTAATAGACAGGGAGAGGTGATCACCCCTCTCTCTTGCAAGAAATCCTTTGTTCTGCTTCTCCAGCCTGAGCCAGGCCCATCAACAGGAGGGAACAGTGCCTGGGGCCAGCAGCAGCTGTGGGCTGTCAGCTGGACCCCATAAGGCTGCACAGGCAGAACTGGCAGATTCCCTAGGGAACACCCATAGTACACGGTATCCCACATCTAATACTGGTGTGGTTTCAGGATTCCAAAATATTTGATACCAAACATGCCTAGGTTCGGAGTAGCCATTACGTAGTTCGACCACTTGTGTTGACTGGAGTCCACGACATACCTTAAGATGGCTTTCCCACACTTAGAGTCCAGGAAATAGCCTGAGATCTGTAGGGGTACCCTGCTCATGCAGGGGTGCCCTCACACAGAGACATGCACCCTATCCTTGGGCTGAAGGGCCTATGTAGGAAGTTGGCTCTGTATGTGCTATTTCAAAGTAAGGAACAGTATGCACAGAGTCCAAGGGTTCCCCTTAGAGGTAAGATAGTGGCAAAAAGAGATAATACTAATGCTCTATTTTGTGGTAGTGTGGTCGAGCAGTAGGCTTATCAAAGGAGTACTGTTAAGCATTTGTTGTACATACACACAGGCAATAAATGAGGAACACACACTCAGAGACAATTCCAGGCCAATAGGTTTTTGTATAGAAAAATATATTTTCTTAGTTTATTTTTAAAAACCACAGGTTCAAATTCTACATGTAATATCTCATTTGAAAGGTATTGCAGGTAAGTACTCTAGGAACTTTGAATAAAAATATATACTTTTCACATAAAACACATTTAGCGGTTTTAAAAGTGGACACAGTGCAATTTTCACAGTTCCTGGGGGAGGTAAAGTAATGTTAGTTCTTGTAGGTAAGTAAACCACCTACGGGGTTCAAATTGGGGTCCAAGGTAGCCCACCGTTGGGGGTTCAGAGCAACCCCAAAGTTACCACACCATTAGCTCAGGGCCGGTCAGGTGCAGAGTTCAAAGTGGTGCCCAAAACGCATAGGCTTCAATGGAGAGAAGGGGGTGCCCCGGTTCCAGTCTGCCAGCAGGTAAGTACCCGCGTCTTCGGAGGGCAGACCAGGGGGGTTTTGTAGGGCACTGGGGGGGGGGCAAGTCCACACAGAAAGTACACCCTCAGCAGCGCGGGGGCGGCCGGGTGCAGTGTGCAAACTAGTGTCGGGTTTCCAATGGGTTTCAATGGGAGACCAAGGGGTCTCTTCAGCGGTGCAGGCAGGCAAGGGGGGGGCTCCTCGGGGTAGCCACCACCTGGGCAAGGGAAAGGGCCTCCTGGGGGTCACTCCTGCACTGGAGTTCCGATCCTTCAGGTCCTGGGGGCTGCGGGTGCAGGGTCTTTTCCAGGCGTCGGGATTTCAGAGTCAGGCAGTCGCGGTCAGGGGGAGCCTCGGGATTCCCTCTGCAGGCGTCGCTGTGGGAGTTCAGGGGGGGCAACTCTGGCTACTCACGGTCTCGTAGTCGCCGGGGAGTCCTCCCTGAAGTGTTTGTTCTCCACAAGTCGAGCCGGGGGTGTCGGGTGCAAAGTAGCAAGTCTCACGCTTCCGGCGGGAAACGCAAGTTGTTTTAAAGTTGCTCCTTTGTTACAAAGTTGCCGTCTTGGGTGAACAGAGCCGCTGTCCTCAGGAGTTCTTGGTCCTTCTAGAGCAGGGCAGTCCTCTGAGGATTCAGAGGTCGCTGGTCCCTGGGGAAAGCGTCGCTGGAGCAGTGTCTTTAGAAGGGGGGAGACAGGCCGGTAGAGCTGGGGCCAAAGCAGTTGGTGTCTCCGTCTTCTCTGCAGGGTTTTTCAGCTTAGCAGTCCTCTTCTTCTTAGGTTGCAGGAACCTAAGTTCCTAGGTTCTGGAGAGCCCCTAAATACTGAATTTAGGGGTGTGTTTAGGTCTTGGAGGGCAGTAGCCAATGGCTACTGTCCTTGAGGGTGGGTACACCCTCTTTGTGCCTCCTCCCTGAGGGGAGGGGGGCACATCCCTATTCCTATTGGGGGAATCCTCCTTCTACAAGATGGAGGATTTCTAAAAGTCAGAGTCACCTCAGCTCAGGACACCTTAGGGGCTGTCCTGACTGGCCAGTGACTCCTCCTTGTTTTTCTCATTATCTCTCCTGGATTGCCGCCAAAAGTGGGGGCTGGGTCCAGGGGGCGGGCATCTCCACTAGCTGGAGTGCCCTGGGGCATTGTAACACGAAGCTTGAGCCTTTGAAGCTCACTGCTAGGTGTTACAGTTCCTGCAGGGGGGAGGTGTGAAGCACCTCCACCCAGAGCAGGCTTTGTTTCTGTCCTCAGAGAGCACAAAGGCTCTCACCGGATGGGGTCAGAAACTCGTCTCTCAGCAGCAAGCTGGCAGAGACCAGTCAGTCCTGCACTGAACAATTGGGTAAAATACAGGGGGCATCTCTAAGATGCCCTCTGTGTGCATTTTTTTATAAATCCAACACTGGCATCAGTGTGGGTTTATTATTCTGAGAAGTTTGATACTAAACTTCCCAGTATTCAGTGTAGCCATTGTGGAGCTGTGGAGTTCGTTTTTGACAGACTCCCAGACCATATACTCTTATGGCTACCCTGCACTTACAATGTCTAAGGTTTTGCTTAGACACTGTAGGGGCATAATGCTCATGCACATATGCCCTCACCTGTGCTATAGTGCACCCTGCCTTAGGGCTGTAAGGCCTGCTAGAGGGGTGACTTACCTATGCCACAGCACCCTGAGGGGAGTGCCATGTCGACTTAGTCATTTTCTCACCACCAGCACACACAAGCTGGCAAGCAGTGTGTCTGTGCTGAGTAAGGGGTCCCTAGGGTGGCATAAGTCATGCTGCAGCCCTTAGAGACCTTCCCTGGCATCAGGGCCCTTGGTACCAGGGGTACCAGTTACAAGGGACTTACCTGGGTGCCAGGGTTGTGCCAATTTTGGAGACAATGGTACATTTTAGGTGAAAGAACACTGGTGCTGGAGCCTGGTTAGCAGGGTCCCAGCACACTTCTCAGTCAAGTCAGCATCAGTATCAGGCAAGAAGTGGGGGGTAACTGCAACAGGGAGCCATTTCTTTACAGCCTACTAGAGGGGTGGCTTATGTCTAAGTGCAGTGGTTAGGGTTGGCAGTGAAAGGGGGCATGCACCCTTTCACGCATGCTTCAATGGAAGGCCTGCAGTGATCATTTCCACTGGCTCCTATGGGTGGCATAATGCATGCTGAAGCCCACGACCCCCCCCCCCCCTCATATACTAGGGACTTTCATGGGTGCAGCAGTATGCTAATTGTGGTTGTAAAAAGTAACCAACTACTAAATTTAAGGAAGAGATCTAGGTCACTGGAGTCCTGGTTAGCCAGATCCCAGTGAACTACAGTCCAAGCAAAACTGGTATCAAGCAAAAAATGGGGGTAACTATGGCAGAAAGAGGGCACTTTACTACACAGGATATCTTGGGCAAAGTAAGACTTGGGGCAGGCTTGTCCCACACTTTCATTGGCCCCACATGTCTGAAGACACTAAGGAGTTTTGTCGCTCCTGTGTCACCTGTCAAGCCAGTGGCAAGACAGGTGGCACTAAAAAGCCCCCCTTAATTCAACTTCCAGTGGTTGGGGTTCCCTTTGAAAGGGTAGGGGTTGACCTTATTGCCCCACTTGACCCTCTCCAACTGCATATGGGAACAGATTTATTCTGGTAGTGATGGACCATGCCACCAGGTACCCCAGAGCCAATTCCCGTTAGGTCCCCTACAGTTTCTGCAGTGCCCAAGGCCCTCCGGGGAATCTTTTCTAGGGTGGGCTTTCCTAAGGAGGTTGTATCTTGCAGAAGTACAAACTTCATGTCTGGATACCCTTAAAGCCAAGTGGAAGGAATGTGTAACCTATAAATTCAGCACCTCTCATCATCCACAAGGAAATGGGTGAGTTCAGAGATTCAACAAAACCCTAATCGGTAGGATTACGGGACTCTCAGAAAAACTTTGAAGGCAAATGGAAGGCAAGGTAGTAACGCATCCCATTTTCTTCTGCGAGGATCATAAGAAGGGAGTGGGCTATAGTCCATTTGAACTTCTGTTTGGACACCCAGTTAAGGGTCCTCTTGTGAGGGAGGGCTGGGAGCAACCTCTCAGGCCCCCTAAATAAAACATAGCTGACTATGTGCTAGGCCTGCGTATGGCAGAGAACATGAAGAAGGCTTCCAAAAACCTTGAGGCTAGATGAGAGCTTCAAAAGCTATGACATGACCAGAAGGCTGCACTGGTTGTTTACCAGCCAGGACAAAGTGTGGATCTTAAAGCCTGTGACCCCAAGAGCACTCCAAGGCAAGTGGAGTGGCCCCACACAATCTTATATCAGAAAGGTGAGGTCACCTATTTGGTGGACCTGGGCACTCCATGAAGCCCTCACAGGGTGCTTCATGTGAACCACCTAAAGCCTTACCGTGACAGGGCTGACACAAGCCTGCTCATAGCCACTGATGAGGGGCAAAAACCTGAGAGTCATCGTCTCCCTGACCTCCTCTCAAGCAACCCTGCTGACAGTTCAGAAGATGGAGTAACCTTTGCAGACTGCCTCTTCGAGCACCAACAGACTGCAGACAGGTTCTCAGCCAGTTTTCTGAACTTTTCGCCCTGACTCGTGGTCAAACCACCTGGTGTGCCAATGATGTGGACACAGGTGAGGTGAAGCCTACCTGAAAAAAGCAAAATCTACAGGCAGCCTGACCATGTCAGAAACTGCATCAGGACAGCGGTTCAATAGACGCTGGATTTTGGGGTGATTGAACCTTCAAATAATCCTTGCGCTAGCCCAGTAGTCGTGCCAAAACCTCATTCCCAGGGTGGACAGAGAGAAATGAGGTTTTGGGTAGACTACAGAGGCCTCAATGCAGTCACTAAGACTGATGCCATCAAATTCCAAGGGCAGCTGAGCTGATTGTTACTCTGGCCAAGTATCGTAGCACATTTGACCTGACAGTAGGTTATTGGCAGATCAAGTCAACTGGTCCTGCCAAGCCTAAAAATGCACTTTCCACTCCTGGAGGGCATTATCACTTTGCTTTGATGCCCTTTGGTTTGGAAAAAGCACCTACCACATTCCAGAGGTTGGTGAATCAAGTTCTGGCAGGCCTGGAAGACTTTAGTGCAGCATATCTAGAGATATTGCTGTCTTTAGCTCCACCTGGCAGGATCACCTGGTCCATATCCGGAGTGTACTTGAGACCTTGATAAAGGAAGGCCACACTATCAAGGCAACAAAATCCCAGATAGGGCAGAACAAAGTGGTTTACTTGGGTGTAGGAAAATGGCACCCTGTTGCAGTTACCCCCCACTTTTGTCTGATGCTGACTTGACTGAGAAGTGTTCTGGGACCCTGCTAACCAGGCCCCAGCACCACTGTTCTTTCACTAAAAATGTACCATATAGACCTGGGAGTAACCATGCCAATGCAGATTGACTCTCAAGATATTTCCACTTTGATAATGAAGACTCAACTGGGCAAGGTTAGTCTCATTAAGGGGGCGGAAGGGTGACCCCCCAATGACTGTGCTTCTCACCCCTAAATTTAGCTGTTGGTTACACTTTTTACAGCCTAATTTGCATACTGGTTTACCCAGATAAGTCCCTAGTATTTGGTACCCAGGGCATTGGTCACCTATGGGCAGCAGCATGCATTATGCCACCCATAGGAGCCCATGCAAACTGACTATAGGCCTGCTAATACAGCCTGCGTAAAAGGGTGCATGCACCCTTTCACTGCCAAACCTAATCATTGCACAACAACATTATAAGTCACCCCTCTAGTAGGCCTTTCAGTCCAAGGGTAGGGTGCATGTCTTCAAATGTGAGAGTACCCCTGCATGAGCAGGGTACCCCTACAAACCCCAGGCTATTTCCTGGATTCTAAGTACAGGGAAGCATTCTTAAGGTATGTCTTGGACACTCGCCAACATGAGTGGTCCAACAACTTAATGGCTACTATAAACCTAGGCATGTTTGATAACAAATATGTTGGAAACATGCAATTACACCCAGTTCTGCTTGTGCAGCCTTATGGGGGTCCAGCTGCCAGCCGAAGCTGCTGCAGGCCCTAAGCACTGTTCTGCCCTCCTGCTGAAGAGCCAAGCTCAGGCTGAAAAAGCAGAACAAAGGATTTCCCGCAAGCGAGAGGTGTGACCACCTCTCTCTCTGTGAATTCGGTGTCTAAGGGCAGAGGTGGACTCTAAGCGCCACTGGATTGCTTTCAAGAGCATATTTGGATAATGCAGTTTCACCAGTTCAGGAACCCCTGTCTCCCAATCTGGTGTGAAACCACACAAAGGACAGGGGAATGACCATCCCCCTGACCAGCTCCTCCTCTGGGAAGATGCCCACAACTCTACCAGGTAGTCACTTGATTCTGCCATCTTAAAAATAAGATAGGCAGAGGCCCCTGGGAGCATCTGGTTGGTTAGGTCAGGCAGGTGGCGTCCCTGACCCCCTCTGATAGGTAGGTCACTGCAGAGAGTGACCAATAACCTTTTAGAGGTATTTAAGGGCTCCCTTGCAAGTGGGTCCTCAGATCCGTCAATCAAAACCTTACAAGGAACTCTGTAAGACATCTTCTGCCCCTGGCCTCGAACCGCTGCTGCTCATTTCATGGAAACTAACAAGTCTGTTTCTGGTGGAAAGGCTCCCACTGCAACATTGTTAATCCAGACCCTGCAAGAATTCTGCACCATACAAGGATGTGCATTCTCCAGGGTCACAAGGACTCTGTTCGCACCAGGAAGCTAGAAGGAATCTCCCTTTAAGTGAGGGAGTCACTCCTCAGCAACCGCAGGCACCGAAAGGCATCGACCGGTTTGGGGGGTCTGCGGTCTCTGGACATCCGAAGATCCTGCAACACAGGTGGCGAGTCTGTGGCCTCCTGTGGGTCCTGCATGCCTTCTATCTAAGTTGGGAGACTGTAGGCCCTTACTCCTGTCACTGCACTGGCTCCCCTGTGCACTGCAAATGTTGCACTGGCCAAGGCTTGGTGACTATCTTCAGGTGATCTTATGCCTCCAAGAGGCCACCAGCATTCTGAAAATCGAAGATCACCCCGTGTCCTGCAACTCCTGCGATGTGGGAGTTCTGTTTTGCTGGGCTGGTAAGGCCTCCTTGAGAATCCGTGTCCAGTGCCTGTGGGTCTCCATAGACTTCTGTTGGCCTTCGTGTGTGCTGAAGGCCAGTTTTGACTCCACCTCCTGGGTAGTGTCTCCTAGACCCTGCTAGTCCCAATAACTTTGCAAACTTCTCTTCTTTTATTTACACTTGCCAGAGCTTTCGGGTGACCTGGCCGGTCACTGACCATCCTGCAATCCGGCAAACGTTAAGGGACAGCTCATAAACGACTCCTGGGATCTTCATGGACTCCTGGACCCCACAGGTGGACCTTTGCCACCAACTTACAGGACCTTCATCTTCAGTAGAGTGGGCATAGCCACCTAGGCACCTCCTTTGGTGCTGGACTCTGTCCCTTTCTTTGCAGGTCCTCCACATCCGGAGTTCGTCCCTGGGTTACACCGGAATGGTCCACAGGTTTTAACAGCAGCTGGACAATCAGAGTTATCCAGTTTTCAGAGAGAGAGAGCCCAGTCTGCCCTTTGCATCCTAGTCCCTGGTGTAGGTACTCCTGTCTTCTAGGTATTCTGGTGTAGGGGCACTCTCCATCTATCCTCTTGCCTGCTGGCTTCCTCAGGGTCCGCTGGGAAGGGTCCTGAATTCCACAATCGCCAACCACTACTTTCTTTGTTAGCCTACAGGACAATTGGGTGGGTAACTGACTTACTCCAGGTTGGTGGGGTCACCCACAGTACTTACCTCTGGTGTTTCTAACCAGCACCAGTCCCTAGCTAACCACCACACTTACCTAGGTTGGAGTTCCACTTTCACATTCCATGTTTTTAGTACTTGGTTTGGCCGTCCTGGACCCTGTGCATTTTAATGCTATTGATGCTGGTTATTTTAAGTGTACAACTGTATGTAATATCTCCAAAGGGAAATACCAATTTCAGTTCAGGATTAGTGCTGTAATTAAAGTATCCTTTATTTTTGCAACACTTGTGTGGTTCTTTCTTGGGACTGTGTTACTGTCTGACTACTGTGGTATTGCAAGGGCTTTACATTCCTCCTGAATAAGCATTAGCGGCTCGCCTCAGCTACCCCTAGAGAGCTTCTGCTATCTGGATACCTATTCACTATCACTACTGGACTCTGTATAGGGTGCCACACCATAGATGAACACCATAAACTGAGCCAGCCTCCTAAACACACCCACTGTGTGCCATGACAGAATCACTGCATATAATACATTTAAGTCACCCCTACAGCAGGTCTTAAAGCCCTAATGCAGAGTGCATTATATTTTATGCGTTGACATATCCGCACGAGCACATATGCCCCTGTGATGTACAGTTGAAATACTAGATATTTTAATTGAACAGGGAAGCTATCTTAAGGCATGTATTGGTGTACGAAAGTGATCCTTTTGGCATGGTTACCCCTCCAATTTCTGTCTGATATCTGATGCTAACTTGACTGAGTGTTTGCTGGGACCCTGCTAACCAGGCCTCAGTACCTGTGTTCTTTCCCTAAAACTGTACCATTGCTCCCACAAGTGGCACACCTCTGGCCCACAGCTAAGTCCCTTGTAAAAAGTACAAGTGGTACCGAAGTCCTTGTGGCTAGAGAGGGTCTTTAAGGGCTACAGCATGTATTATGCCATCCTAAGTGACCCCTCATCAATCACATGCACACTGCCATTGCAGGCTGTGGGTTTTGGTGCAGAGAAAAAGGTAACCATCCCTGGGTGTCATGCATACAAACACTGCCTGTGGCATAGGTAAGTCACCCCTTTGGCAGGCCTTACAGCCCTAAGGCAAGGTGCACTATACCGGAGGTGAGGGCACAGCATCATGAGCAATATGTGTCTAAGTCCCTACTTAGACATTGTAAGTGCAGTGAAGCCCTATTAAGTACATGGGCTAGGAGTTTGTCACTATGAGCCCAACATGATGGCTTTGCTGAATGTTAAGAAGTTTGGTATCAAACGTCTCAGTTTAACAAACCCACACTCATGCCAGAGTTGGATTTATTAAAAAAAAAAATGCACACAAAGGGTATCTTAGAGATGTCCCTGAACACCAACCAACTCTAGTGTGTGGCTGACCGGTCTCTGCCAGCCTGCCACCACTAGACTGGTTTCTGACTGCCTGAGGTGAAAGTCTTTGTATTCTCAGAGGTCAGAAACAAAGCCTGCTCTGGGTGGAGGTGGTTCACACCTCCCCCTAGCAGCATCTGAAACAACCTGTGGTGAGCCTCAAAGGCTCCTGCCATTTGTCTAGTAACTAAGGACACTCCAGCAAGTGGATGCCTTACGCCATGTTTCCACCCTGAAGCCGGTCGCTCCTGTGCCACTGGTGGTGCATGTTTGGTGCTGCCTTGTAGCCCCTCCTGTGCTGCTCTCTAACCTCAGGGACTATACCCTGAAAGCCCGGGTATTTACCTGTAAACCATGCCTTTCTAATTGCCCCTTTCTCCATTGATTCCCATTGGGTACCCAACACCTCTCTGACCTCTGCACTCGGCCACCCCTGTGCTGCTGGTGGTGCAACCTTGGTGTCTCCTGGGACCTTGCCCTGTGTGCACCTACAACCCTGAAGACTGGGTTAGTAAGTTGAGTACTTACCTCTAAATGGCGATTGTGTTTTTCCTCCCATAGGACTGCATCGCATGCACTGATTTTTGTACTGTGTCTACTTTTGCCAATTAAAAGTATTTCTGTATGAACCGTATGCTCGATTTTCATCAAAAGTGCTACTGATACGTTAAAATTAAAATGCTACAAACTTGAAACTATACTTACCTGTAACAAAGATCCTTTGGTATCTGTTTTTACATAAACATTTGACTGGAGTTAGTCATTGAGCATGTGCCTCATTTCTTGACTGTACAACAAATGCTTAGTACTACCCTCTGATAAGCCTAACTGATTGGCTCGCCCGCACTAGCACAAAAAAGAGAGCATTGGTTTTTATCTACTTTGACCTCTGTAAAGCCTCTGGAGATCTAGTGGACCCGTGCACACTATACCGTACATACAGAGCCAGCTTCCTACACTGGTCGATCAGCGGCGGGATCTACGACTTTGCATTCACTAGACTACTCAGTCAACAACTAATCACATGACTAAATTCCAAAATTGCCTTTAGATTCAAATGATTTTTAAACTGACATGTTTTCCAAATTTTTAAAAAGTCTTGCGAGGGCCTTGGTTAAAATAAGTTTAAAAAGTAACTATAGTTAGGGGTAAAGTACCTGGAAGTATTTTCAGTTCTTAAAAAAAATCCCCAACCTTAGTAAAATAGTGAGCAACTCAGAATGTGGTTGTGGAGCTCAACCTGACCCCCTTACCTTCATCTCAAGATGGCAGACCTAAGGACTCCCTGAAGACTCATTAAAATTGGTTCCAAACCTACCAAGGTCAAGATCCAGGTGCTCTTGGCACAGAATGCTAAGGAACACTCTTCTGAGGAGGACGACCTCCCCCCAAGAGATGAAGTTCGTAATCAGGAGAAAATCACTCCCTCCTGTCCTAACTAAGGAGACCAGGGCACCTCGTGCCCTTGGCTCCAAGGATAGCACTCACAGCACCCAGAGCTCACAGGTGGTCAGGTTCTTCTGAGGACATTGAGGGCAGCCTCAATGAATAGGACATCTTTTTAGCAAGGATGGCCACAATAATAGCACCGGATAGACTTCTAGCGACAGAGAGGGAAAGAGTAGAAATGGGCCGAGCACCCATTAATGGTGGCAGCAACACAATACCTAGGGACAGAGTGCAATCTTATGACCCTAATATCCCCAAAGTGATTTTCGCCAAGTATGAGAAAGGTGATGATATCACCAAATGGTTCACAGCCTTTGAGAAGGCCGGTGGAATGAGAAAAGTGAGGAAGTCTCACTGGGAAGCACTCCCATGGGAAATGTTCCCTGTAACTGTAGGAACAGGCTCCTACCACTCACTGGAGCAGATGCTGAGTCCTACAACCTCGTGAAGGCTATCCTGGTTGAGCGCTTTGGACTCACGCCTGGAGTAGTATAGGATTAGATTCTGAGGGGCTCACAAAACCTCAAGCCAGTCTATAAACAGTAGATGGTTATGTACGGGAAGTGAAGTGCACAATTATGATGGACTTTTGTAGGAAGTTGGCTCTGTATATACTATTTCAAAGTAAGAAATAGTGTGCACAGAGTCCAAGGGTTCCCCTTAGAGGTAAGATAGTGGCAAAAAGAGATAATACCAATGCTCTATTTTGTGGTAGTGTGGTCGAGCAGTAGGCTTATTAGAGGGTAGTTTTAAGCATTTGTTGTACACACACAGGTAATAAATGAGGAACGCACACTCGAAGACATACTCCAGGCCAATAGGTTTTTATATTGAAAAAAATATATTTTCTTAGTTTAGTTTAAGAACCACAGGTTCAAGATTTACATTAAACACTTTAAATGCAAGGTACTTCACTTAGATACTTTAGAAACTTTGTGTAGGAAGTTGGCTCTGTATGTGCTATTTCAAAGTAAGGAATAGCATGCACAGAGTCCAAGGGTTCCCCTTAGAGGTAAAATAGTGGTAAAAATAGATAATACTAATGCTCTATTTTGTGGTAGTGTGGTCGAGCAGTAGGCTTATCCAAGGAGTAGTGTTAAGCATTTGTTGCACATACACATAGACAATAAATGAAGTACACACACTCAGAGACAAATCCAGCCAATAGGTTTTGTTATAGAAAAATATCTTTTCTTAGTTTATTTTAAGAACCACAGTGTAGGAAGTTGGCTCTGTATGTGCTATTTCAAAGTAAGGAATAGCATGCACAGAGTCCAAGGGTTCCCCTTAGAGGTAAAATAGTGGTAAAAATAGATAATACTAATGCTCTATTTTGTGGTAGTGTGGTCGAGCAGTAGGCTTATCCAAGGAGTAGTGTTAAGCATTTGTTGTACATACACATAGACAATAAATGAGGTACACACACTCAGAGACAAATCCAGCCAATAGGTTTTTGTATAGAAAAATATCTTTTCTTAGTTTATTTTACGAACCACAGGTTCAAATTCTACATGTAATATCTCATTCGAAAGGTATTGCAGGTAAGTACTTTAGGAACTTCGAATCATCAAAATTGCATGTATACTTTTCAAGTTATTCACAAATAGCTGTTTTAAAAGTGGACACAGTGCAATTTTCACAGTTCCTAGGGGAGGTAAGTATTTGTTAGGTTAACCAGGTAAGTAAGACACTTACAGGGCTTAGTTCTTGGTCCACGGTAGCCCACCGTTGGGGGTTCAGAGCAACCCCAAAGTCACCACACCAGCAGCTCAGGGCCGGTCAGGTGCAGAGTTCAAAGTGGTGCCCAAAACGCATAGGCTAGAATGGAGAGAAGGGGGTGCCCCGGTTCCGGTCTGCTTGCAGGTAAGTACCCGCGTCTTCGGAGGGCAGACCAGGGGGGTTTTGTAGGGCACCGGGGGGGACACAAGTCCACACAGAAATTTCACCCTCAGCAGCGCGGGGGCGGCCGGGTGCAGTGTAGAAACAGGCGTCGGGTTCGCAATGGAAGTCAATGGGAGATATAGGGATCTCTTCAGCGCTGCAGGCAGGCAAGGGGGGGGTTCCTCGGGGAAACCTCCACTTGGACAAGGGAGAGGGACTCCTGGGGGTCACTTCTCCAGTGAAAGTCCGGTCCTTCAGGTCCTGGGGGCTGCGGGTGCAGGGTCTTTTCCAGGCGTCGGGACTTAGGTTTCAGAGAGTCGCGGTCAGGGGAAGCCTCGGGATTCCCTCTGCAGGCGGCGCTGTGGGGGCTCAGGGGAGACAGGTTTTGGTACTCACAGTCGTAGAGTAGTCCGGGGGTCCTCCCTGAGGTGTTGGTTCTCCACCAGCCGAGTCGGGGTCGCCGGGTGCAGTGTTGCAAGTCTCACGCTTCTTGCGGGGAGATTGCAGGGTTCTTTAAAGCTGCTCCTTTGGATAAAGTTGCAGTCTTTTTGGAGCAGGTCCGCTGTCCTCGGGAGTTTCTTGTCGTAGTCGAAGCAGGGCAGTCCTCAGAGGATTCAGAGGTCGCTGGTCCCTTTGGAAGGCGTCGCTGGAGCAGAGTTCTTTGGAAGGCAGGAGACAGGCCGGTGAGTTTCTGGAGCCAAGGCAGTTGTTGTCTTCTGGTCTTCCTCTGCAGGGGTTTTCACCTAGGCAGTCCTTCTTCTTGTTGTTTCAGGAATCTAATTTCTAGGTTCAGGGAGAGCCCTTAAATACTAAATTTAAGGGCGTGTTTAGGTCTGGGGGGTTAGTAGCCAATGGCTACTAGCCCTGAGGGTGGGTACACCCTCTTTGTGCCTCCTCCCAAGGGGAGGGGGTCACATTCCTATCCCTATTGGGGGAATCCTCCTTCTACAAGATGGAGGATTTCTAAAAGTCAGAGTCACCTCAGCTCAGGACACCTTAGGGGCTGTCCTGACTGGCCAGTGACTCCTCCTTGTTTTTCTCATTATCTCTCCTGGACTTGCCGCCAAAAGTGGGGGCTGGGTCCAGGAGGCGGGCATCTCCACTAGCTGGAGTGCCCTGGGGCATTGTAACACGAAGCTTGAGCCTTTGAAGCTCACTGCTAGGTGTTACAGTTCCTGCAGGGGGGAGGTGTGAAGCACCTCCACCCAGGGCAGGCTTTGTTTCTGTCCTCAGAGAGCACAAAGGCTCTCACTGCATGAGGTCAGACACTCGTCTCTCAGCAGCAGGCTGGCACAGACCAGTCAGTCCTGCACTGAACAATTGGGTAAAATACAGGGGGTATCTCTAAGATGCCCTCTGTGTGCATTTTTTTATAAATCCAACACTGGCATCAGTGTGGGTTTATTATTCTGAGAAGTTTGATACTAAACTTCCCAGTATTCAGTGTAGCCATTATGGAGCTGTGGAGTTCGTTTTTGACAGACTCCCAGCCCATATACTCTTATGGCTACCCTGCACTTACAATGTCTAAGGTTTTGCTTAGACACTGTAGGGGCATAGTGCTCATGCACATATCCCCTCACCTGTGGTATAGTGCACCCTGCCTTAGGGCTGTAAGGCCTACTAGAGGGGTGACTTACCTATGCCACAGGCAGTGGGAGGTTGGCATGGCACCCTGAGGGGAGTGCCATGTCGACTTAGTCATTTTCTCCCCATCAGCACACACAAGCTGGCAAGCAGTGTGTCTGTGCTGAGTGAGGGGTCCCTAGGGTGGCATAAGACATGCTGCAGCCCTTAGAGACCTTCCCTGGCATCAGGGCCCTTGGTACCAGGGGTACCAGTTACAAGGGACTTACCTAGGTGCCAGGGTTGTGCCAATTGTGGAAACAATGGTACATTTTAGGTGAAAGAACACTGGTGCTGGGGCCTGGTTAGCAGGGTCCCAGCACACTTCTCAGTCAAGTCAGCATCAGTATCAGGCAAAAAGTGGGGGGTAACTGCAACAGGGAGCCATTTCTTTACACTTTGAATGAAAACAATATCATGTACAGTCTTTGTAAAAATGGCAATAAGCTATTTAAGTGGACACTGTAAAAATCAACAGTTCCTGGGGAGGTAAGTAAAGGTTAGATTAGGAGGTAAGTAAAACACTTACAAGTCTCAGTCCTGGGGCATAGGCAGCCCACAGTTCGGGGTTCAAGGCAACCCCAAAGTTACCACACCAGTAGCTCAGGGCCGGTCAGCTGCAGAGGTCAAAGAGGTGCCCAAAACACATAGGCACCTATGGAGAACAGGAGTGCTCTGGTTCCAGTCTGCCAGCAGGTAAGTAACTGCATCCTCGGGGGGCAGACCAGGGGGGTTTTGTAGAGCACATTGGGGGGTGGGGGGGGACACAAGTAGGCACACAAAACACACCCTCAGCACAGGGGCAGCCCGCTGCAGTGTGCAAAGCAGGCGTCTGGTTTTGTATAGGTTTCAATGGAGGGAACTGGGGGTCTCTCTAGCGGTGCAGGCAGGCACAGGGGGGGGCTTCTCCGGACAGCCACCACCTGGGCAAGGCAGAGGGTTGCCTCGGGGTCACTCATGCGTCGAAGTTCGGTTTCTCCAGGTCCTGGGGGCTGCGGGTGCAGTGTTGGTTCCAGGCGTCGGGTCCCTTGTTACAGGCAATCGTAGTCAGGGGGAGCCTCTGGATTCTCTCTGCAGGCGTCGCTGTGGGGGCTCAAGGGGTCGTCTCTGGTTACTCACGGGCTCGCAGTCGCCAGTGAGTCCTCCCTGAGGTGTTGGTTTTCTGCAGGTTGAGCCGGGTGCAGTGTGTGAAGTCTCACGCTTCCAGCGGGAAACGTGAATTCTTTGGAAGTTGCTTCTTTGTTGCAAAGAAGTAGCTGGTTTTGAACAGGGCCGCTGTTCATGGGAGTTTCTTGGTCCTGTAGTCCATGGTAGTCCTCTGAGGCTTCAGAGGTCGCTGTCCCTGTCGGATTTGTTGCCGGAGCAGGTTTTCAAAGTTGGAGACAGGCTGGGGCCAGATCAGTTGTCGTCTTCCTCCTCCTCTGCAGGCTTGTAGGTCAGAAGTCCTTCTTCTTTCTTCAGGTTGCAGGAATCTCCTTTCCTAGGTTCTGCGGTGCCCCTAAATACTAAATTTAGGGGTGTGTTTAGGTCTGGGAGGGCAGTAGCCAATGGCTACTGTCCTTGAGGGTGGCTACACCCGCTTTGTGCCTCCTCCCTGAGGGGAGGGGGGCACATCCCTATTCCTGTTGGGGGAATCCTCCAAACTCAAGATGGAGAATTTCTAAAGGCAAGGGTCACCTCAGCTCAGGACACCTTAGGGGCTGTCCTGACTTGTGGATGACTCCTCCTTGTTTTTCTCATTATCTCCCCTGGACTTGCCGCCAAAAGTGGGGGCTGTGTCCAGGGGTCGGGCATCTCCACTATCTGGCGTGCCCTGGGGCATTGTAACACGAAGCCTGAGCCTTTGAGGCTCACTGCTAGGTGTTATAGTTCCTGCAGGGGGGAGGTGTGAAGCACCTCCACCCAGAGCAGGCTTTGTTTCTGGCCTCAGAGGGCACAAAGGCCCTCAACCCCAGGGGGTCAGACACTCATTTCTCAGCAGCAGGCTGGCACAGATCAGTCAGTCCTGCACTGAAGGATTGGGTAAAATACAGGGGGCAGCTCTAAGATGCCCTCTGTGTACATTTTGTAATAAATCCAACACTGGCATCAGTGTGGGTTTATTATTCTGAGAAGTTTGATACCAAACTTCCCAGTATTCAGTGTAGCCATTATGGAGCTATGGAGTTCGTTTATGACAAACTCCCAGACCATATACTGAATATGGCCACACTGTACTTACAATGTCTAAGAATAGTCTTAGACACTGTAGGGGCATATTGCCCATGCAGCTATGCCCTCACCTGTGGTATAGTGCACCCTGCCATAGAGCTGTAAGGCCTACTCAAGGGGTGACTTACATATGCCACAGGCAGTATTTTGTGTGCATGGCATCCTTAGGGGGATGCCATGCCGACTTTGACCTTTTTCTCTCCACCAACACACACAATCTGCAATGGCAGTGTGCATGTGTTAGGTGAGGGGTCCCTAAGGGTGGTACAACACACGCTGCAGCCCTTAGAGACCTTTCCTGGTCACAGGGCCCTTGGTACCACTGGTAGCTTTTACAAGGGACTTACCTGTGTGCCAGGGGTGTGCCAATTGTGGAAACAATGGTACATTTTTAATGAAAGAGCACTGGTGCTGGGGCCTGGTTAGCAGGGTCTCAGCACACTTCAGTCTAGTCAGCATCAGTATCAGGCAAAAAAGTGGGGGGTAACCAACAGGGAGCCATTTTCCTACAACGTTATCATTTATTTATGAAAGAACACATTTTAAGTAATTGCCTTAATAAAAAGTTGCATCAACATCTGGTAGACCTAGGTCCAATTACTCCCCAAGAATTGGGAAAGAATGCAGACAACTGGGTCAAGACTTGGATGACCGAACTCACCACTGGGGGTGACCAAAAGTAAGGGGTTACAAAACATCCCTAGGGGAAAGTAGATGAAACTCCTAAGGATAAAAGTAAATAGTCTTCTACAGGCCCCCAAAAACCTGTTCAGGAGGGTGGGCACGAGCACCTTCACAATCCAACCATGGGTACAAGGGTAAAAACTTTGAGCTATATGTACAAACACATTTTCCCATAGACACAGAATGGGTAAAACCCTTTGATACATCTGGCCCTTTGTTCCCAAAAAGGCCTGGTGCTTCAACTGTAAATATTTAAGACAGAAAACTGGAGACCTGGCATGTCCCAAAAATAATTCCCCTACTACTGCACCAGCTAGCACTGGTATAGCCAGTCTCCAGATGGGATCCACAGTGGGCCCAAAGCAAATCGGCGTTCACAGTGAAGCTGTTCTAGTCTCGGAGGGTGAGGTAGATGTTGCCATATTTGTTTGGCCTCCTAACATGAATAAGTACAGACAGCACCCGTTGATTAATAGGACTAAAGTAAAAGCCCTGAGGGATACAGATGCCAGTGTCATAAAATAACTGGTTCCCCAGGACAGTATTTGGCTGAACAAAACTATCCATTTACCAATGCTGATAATGTAACTAAGGTTCATCCCATGGCTATGGTGTCCTTAGAATGGGGAGGGGTTACTGGCCTGAAACAATCCCAGTCAAATGTCTGCTAGGGAATGATCTGGAGACCCCAGCATGGGATGAGGTAGAACTGAAAACCAATGCAGCCATGCTGGGAATCCCTGAGATGGTGTGTGTAAATACAAGAGAACAAAGCCAAGCACACAGTGAAAAAGAAGTGTTGGAGCCTGGAATAATAGCCCAACCTTCCAAGAGGAGGGACAAGAAGACTGGGGGACCAGCTTCTGAACAGCAAATAAATCAGGACCTCCCCTCTTAGGAAGAGGATCTGTCAACTCCAGAGGGAACTGAGCCCCTGGAACTTGACCCTTACCAGGTTGAGCTTTTGGGCCCAGAAGGACCTTCTAGGGAACAGCTGTGCCAAGGACAGAGGACCTGTCCTACTCTTGAAAGCATGTGCCAGCAAGTTTCTGCACAGGAAAAGGGAGCTGCCAGAGGCTACCACAGGGTCTATTGGGAGGCAGGACTCCTATACACGGAGGCCATAGACCCCAAACCTGGTGCCACTAGGAGAGTGGTAGTGCCTCAATAGTTCAGAGAGATCCTCCTCACATTGGCCCATGGCATTTCCCTAGCTGGGCATCTGGGTGATGACCAAAACTTGAAATAGGCTAGCCAGCTATTTCTTCTGGCCCAACATGTCTCAGAAAGTGAAGGTGTTTTGCAACTCCTGTGTGACCTGCCAAGCCAGTGGTAAGGCAGGTGGCCATCTGAAGCTCCCCCCACCCCCCATTCCACTACCAGTCGTTGAGGTTCCATTTGAAAGTGTTGGTGTGGTCATAGTGGGTCCACTTAAACCACCCACAGCTTCAGTAAACCCAATATATACTGATAGTAGTGGATCATGCTACCAGGTATCCTGAGGCAAGTACCCTTAGGTCTACTACAGCCCCTGCAGGGTATAGTTTCCTAAGGAAGTGTTTTCTGAAATAGGTACCAACTTCGTATCAGCTTACCTAAAACAGATGTGGAATGAGTGTGGGGTGACCTATAGTTCACAACACCTTATCACCCACAAACCAATGGACTTGGTGAAAGGTTTAACAAAACATTGAAAGGCATCATCATGGGACTCCCTGAAAAACTCAAGGCCTTCAAAAATCCAAACTAATGTCAGTAATGGATTTATTAAGACATGCACCCAGTGGGCCCCCGGAGGTGAGAGCCTGTTCTTTCAGAGGCCAGACACAATGCCTGCTCCAGAGGAAGGTGTTATACCCTCCTCCAGCAGGATGGATAGTGAATCTGCATATCAAGGCCAGGGACTTCCATGTCCCTGCCACCTCTAATGTGCGACCCTGGCTTCTCCCAGACCTGGGGGATGCCACCCTCTGCCCATTTGGCACTAGGACAGCCACAAAATTAGCTATGCAACTAGGCGTGTTGCACCACCAGGCTAGTCTCACCCGTAAGGTGGGCTGCCTGATAAGCTCCACAAAAAAAGGGTTCAACCATCTTGTTTTGGTGGAATTAGGATTTCTGGGCCAGGGTTATGCCCACTTCCCTACAGTAAGTGGTCATATAGGGGATGTAGTTACCCCAGGTTAAGTACACCATTTGCTACTACCCGACACTCCCCTAAATTGAGTAGGTGCCCCCCTGACACCAGGAACTCTGATTTAACTAACGAAGGACAAAGAAGAGACAACCAACGCAAGAACTGTGGACTAGATGAGGACTTTGGCATCAAACCTTGCCTACCTGCTCCAGTCCTAACAATTGTAAAGACCCGACTCGTCCTGTAGCTGTGCATGCTCCAAAAGCCTCCAAGGCCTGGCAGCACTAACCAACCAGACAGCATCTCCCTTGGAGTGAATGAGCCACTTCTCTGCATTAGCAGGCACCAACTAAGACTGCATGGTTCCTCATTTTGCTGACCATCTGGTCCACTCAGGGAGCATCTAGCCAGGAAGAGAATCCTTAGTGTCCAGGAGTGCAGCCCCATCCAGCGCTCGAGACGCAGTGCCTCACCATGAGAAAACCTACACTAATACCCGGGGTACCAATGGCAGTAGCAAGCACCAAGGCTAGTTTGTAGTCAAGTGGAACATCCAAGCTGCAAAAACGTACATGCACGTCGAGGGACTTCAACACAGGCCAGCTCCACACCAGAAATTGTTTAACTGTTTTTTCCCCCCCTTCTGCAGGTGAACCAAGCATTGAGAAAGCCTTTAACTGGCAGACTCGCCGTATATGCACCCGAGTTCCCAGGTCCAGGGTCAATGAAACAGAGCTGAGACCCTCAAGAAATGAGCCCCCCTTTGGGTTCAGCCAGACTGGTCACCCAGACCCCACTTGAAGCCCTTTTCTTTGAGGTACTGCTCCCATTAACGTCAACACGTGGCATCTGAGGCTACCACCGCGCGGAGCACCTAACCATCCAGACACAATAAGGGCAAGTAACCCAAACTGCTGGTGGTTCTAAGGATCTTGGCCTCTACTTATCTTAAGTCCAGAAAAAACAGTCAGGTAAGTCATTTACAAGTGACTCTGTACAGTTTATGTTTTCCCCCACAGGATAACATGATCGCGTTCGAGGCCCATGTCTCAGATCTGGCAGCTGTATTGTAGGAAGTTGGCTCTGTATATACTATTTCAAGGTAAGAGATAGTGCACACAGAGTCCAAGGGTTCCCCTTAGAGGTAAGATAGTGGCAAAATTAGATAATTCTAATGCTCTATTTTTGTGGTAGTGTGGTCGAGCAGTAGGCTTATCAGAGGCTAGTGTTAAGCATTTGTTGTACACTGTAAGGAAATGCCTCCTTGGCATGGTTACCCCCTGACTTTTTTGCCTTTGCTGATGCCAAGTTATGATCTGAAAGTGTGCTGAGGCCTGCTAACCAGGCCCCAGCACCAGTATTCTTTCCCTAACCTGTACTTTTCTTTCCACAATTGGCACACCCTGGCATCCAGGTAAGTCCCTTCTAACTGGTACCCCTGGTACCAAGGGCCCTGATGCCAGGGAAGGTCTCTAAGGGCTGCAGCCAGTCTTATGCCACCCTGGGGACCCCTCACTCAGCACAGACACACTGCTTGCCAGCTTGTGTGTGCTAGTGGGGATACAACGACTAAGTCAACATGGTACTCCCCTCAGGGTGCCATGCCAACCTCACACTGCCTATGAAGTATAGATAAGTCACCCCTCTAGCAGGCCTTACAGCCCTAAGGCAGGGTGCACTATACCATAGGTGAGGGCATAAGTGCATGAGCACTATGCCCCTACAGTGTCAAAGCAAAACCTTAGACATTGTAAGTGCAGGGTAGCCATAAGATTAATGGTCTGGGAGTCTGTCATGCACGAACTCCACAGCACCATAATGGCTACACTGAAAACTGTGAAGTTTGGTATCAAACCTTTCAGCACAATAAATGCACACTGATGCCAGTGTACATTTTATTGTAACATACACCCCAGAGGGCACCTTAGAGGTGCCCCCTGGAATCTTAACCGACTACCCGTGTAGGCTGACTGGTTTTAGCAGCCTGCCACACACCAGACATGTTGCTGGCCACATGGGGAGAGTGCCTTTGTCACTCTGTGGCTAGTAACAAAGCCTGTACTGGGTGGAGGTGCTTCACACCTCCCCCTGCAGGAACTGTAACACCTGGCGGTGAGCCTCAAAGGCTCACCCCCTTTGTTATAGCACCCCAGGGCACTCCAGCTAGTGGAGTTGCCCGCCCCCTCCGGCCACAGCCCCACTTTTGGCGGCAAGGCTGGAGGAGATAATGAGAAAAACAAGGAGTCGTCACTGGCCAGTCAGGACAGCCCCTAAGGTGTCCTGAGCTGAGGTGACTGACTTTTAGAAATCCTCAATCTTGCAGATGTAAAATCCCCCCCCCCCCCCAAGAGGGATAGGAATGTGCCCCCCTCCCCTCAGCGAGGAGGCACAAAGAAGGTGTAGCCACCCTCAGGGCTAGTAGCCATTGGCTACTAACCCCCTAGACCTAAACACATCCCTAAATTCATTATTTAGGGGCTCCCCAGAACCTAGGAACTCAGATTCCTGCAACCTAAGAAGTAGAGGACTGCTGAACTGAAAACCCTGCAGAGAAGATGGAGACACCAACTGCTTTGGCCCCAGCTCTACCGGCCTGTCTCCCCCCTTCTAAAGACACTGCTCCAGCAACGCGTTCCCAGGGTCCAGCAACCTCTGAAGCCTCAGAGGACTACCCTGCATCTAGAAGGACCAAGAACTCCCGAGGACAGCGGCTCTGTTCCACAAAGACTGCAACTTTGCAACAAAGAAGCAACTTTGAAACAAAACACGTTTCCCGCCGGAAGCGCAAGACTTTGCACTCTGCACCAGACGCCCCCGGCTCGACTTGTGGAGAACAATCATCACAGGGAGGGCTCCCCGGCGACTACGAGACCATGAGTAGCCAGAGTGGACCCCCCTGAGCCCCCACAGCGACGCCTGCAGAGGGAATCCAGAGGCTCCCCCTGACCGTGACTGCCTGCTTCAAAGACCCGATGCCTGGTAAAGACTCTGCATCCGCAGCCCCCAGGACCTGAAGGATCCGACCTCCAGTGCAGGGGCGAACCCCCAGGTGGCCCTCTCCCTTGCCCAGGTGGTGGCTACCCCGAGGAGACCCCCCCCCCCTTTGCCAGCATTGCTGAAGAGACCCCTTGGTCTCCCATCGATTTCTATTGTGAACCCAGCGCCTGTTTGCACACTGCAACCGGCCGCCCCCGTGGGTGTACTTTCTGTGCTGACTTGTGTCCCCCACGGTACCCTACAAAACCCCCCTGATCTGCCCGCCGAAGACGCGGGTACTTACATGCTGGCAGACTGGAACCGGGGCACCCCCTTCTCCATTGAAGCCTATGCGTTTTGGGCACCACTTTGACCTCTGCACCTGACCGGCCCTGAGCTGCTGGTGTGGTTACTTTGGGGTTGCTCTGAGCCCCCAACGGTGGGCTACCTTGGACCCAAACTTGAACCCCGTAGGTGGTTTACTTACCTGCAAAAAATAAACACTTACCTCCCCCAGGAACTGTTGAAAATTGCAGTGTCTAGTTTTAAAATAGCTATATGTCATTTATGTGAAAACTGTATATGCTATTTTGCTAATTCAAAGTTCCTACATGAAATATAATTTGAAGTATTATTTGTAAATCTTGAACCTGTGGTTCCTAAAATAAACTAAGAAAATATATTTTTCTATACAAAAACCTATTGGCCTGTAATTGTCTCTGAGTGTGTGTTCCTCATTTATTGCCTGTGTGAGTACAACAAATGGTTAACACTACCCTCTGATAAGCCTACTGCTCGACCACACTACCACAAAATAGAGCATTAGAATCTCTTTTTGCCACTATCTTACCTCCAATGGGAACCCTTGGACTCTGTGCATGCTATTTCTTACTTTGAAATAGTACATACAGAGCCAACTTCCTACATACACACACAGGAAATAAATGAGGAACACACACTCAAAGACTTACTCCAGGTCAATTGGTTTTTATATAGAAATATATATTTTCTTAGTTTATTTTAAAAACCATAAGTTCAATATTTTAAGTAAATACATAAAATGCAAGGTGCTTCACAAAGGTAAGTATGGAACTTTGAATTAGAGCAATAGCACACACAGTTTTAGTAAAAATGGCAATAAGCTATTTTAAAAGTATAAACAGTGCAAAAATCAACAGTTCCTGGGGGAGGTAAGTAATGGTTAGTTTGTCAGGTAAGTAAGGCACTTACTAGTTCAAGTTCTTGGGCATAGGTAGCCCACCGTTGGGGGATCAACCCCAAAATTACCACACCAGCAGCACAGGGCCGGTCAGGTGCAGAGGTCAAAGAAGTGCCCCAAAACACATAAGCGCCAATGAAGAACAGGGGTGCTCCGGTTCCAGTCTGCCAGCAGGTAAGTACACGCGTCCTCGGAGGGCAGACCAGGGGAGTTTTGTAGAGCACTGGGGGAGAGGGAGGGCACAAGTAGGCACACAAAAGGGAGTGGCAAAGATGGCGACCGTGACGGATGCCTGATACATAGGCTTCGTCTTGGTCCCACCGAACATCTTGGTCGTCGCCTCCGATGCTGCTACGGAGTGGCGGACGCTGCCTCTCCAGATAGAGGTTCCAGCGGCGCTTCATGGAGAACCGGGAGTGAGCTGGGCGGCTCCCGGAGGCTCGCGGATCACGCGAGGCCCCCGCACTGAGGAATCCCCCGACCCTTGCGATACGAGCAAAGACGGAGGGCGGGCCGTCTATCAGCCGACACCCAGGTGGTCGAGCCCCAGCGGGACACTCTGAAAGGAGTGGTGAGTAGAGGAGGGGACTTGTAGGGGGCCGTCATTACTATCGGCCCCCTCCGGCGGATCGCTTCTCACCCCGCACAACAGCCACCCCGCACAACAGCCACCCCGCACAACAGCCACCACGCACAACAGCCACCACGCACAACAGCCACCACGCACAACAGCCACCACGCACAACAGCCACCACGCACAACAGCCACCACGCACAACAGCCACCACGCACAACAGCCACGCGCGGCTCCAGGAGGAGCTGCGTGTCTTTTATCAAAAGACCAGACACCGTGCCAGCAAAATTGCGAATAAAGACTTGTTTGGCAATAAAAGGAACCAAGCACAATAAAAGTGAGGAGCAATACTGCCACATTTCACTTTCTAGGACCCAAGCCAAGTAAAGAGCGCTCAGGCTGGGCATAAAAAAGCTCCCCCCCCCTTCTTCCTTCCTGAATCCCAGTGGGACAGAGAGGCGAAACAGTGTATTAAAGGTGGGGGGGGGGGGGGGGGGCTCAATTAATACACCTCATAGGGAATGGACCTTGGGACATAAAAATAAAGTCAGAGGGCAGACCTGTAATGGACTGTAGATGGAATATTGGTATAGGACAAATTGATTATGCCAGGGTATAACCTGTAGGGGCGGCTGACCTTGGATTTGCGGCCGCTACGACTCAGAGTCAATAAGCAAAGACAGCAAAGGTCAACAAAAGTGCTTCAACTGCAGGATCTTCCCAGACCCGAAGAGACTTTGCCCACTGGCCACCCAGCGAGTCTGTGCAGGGAGTGTCTCCAAACCAACTCTGAGAAATAGAACCCCCCCCCCCAATCACAGTAATACATTTGATCGACCACAGAGGAGTACCGCAAAACAGTGAAAATGGCAGGGAAATCAAAAGTTGCCAAAGACCAAGAGCGATCCAAGCTGGGTTCAACACTAGTTGATCAGCAAACAATGCCCAGCCTGTCCTCTTTAGAATCCACACTACAAGCACACTCAACCCAATTTGAGAAATTCCTGCAGGCAATATTGGACACTAAATCCTCACTAGAAAATAGAATCGGTACAGTGTCCCAAGACCTTAACCTACTAAGAGTGGATCATTGCAATTTAGTGGAAAGAGTGGGCACAGCGGAAAATACACTGAGCGGACTAAACCCACTAGTACAAGAAAATCAAAAACAGATTCTTCGCCTTGAATCGGAAGTGAAGGTCCTGTGGCGCAGGGCGGAGGAGGCAGAGAGCAGATCTCGGCGTAACAATGTCCGCTTCCTGGGGTTCCCTGAAAGATCAGAGAGCCAAAATGCAGAATTATTTCTGGAACACTGGTTAATCAACAAAGTTATGCTGGGTAACCAGTCAAAGTTTTCTCAGTGGAGAGAGCACACAGGGTGCCTGGGAGACAGCCAGCAGCAGGAACGCAGCCTAGGCCACTAATAGCTAGATTTCTGAATTACAGGGACAGAGACGCTATGTTGCAACACTTCCATAATAAAGGCCCCGTCCAATACGAAGGCTCATCTATTACTGCTTATCCGGACTTTACCCAGGAAGTGCAGAAACAACGTAACTCCTATTTGGGGATCAAACAACGGCTTAGAGAATACAACATTAAATATGCTCTAATGTTCCCTGCTAAATTACGAGCAATATCAGAAGACAAAACACATATTTTTCACTCCCCAGAAGATGCGTGGACATGGTTGCATGCCAAAGGGCCGGCACAACCCCGAGAAGATACGGGAAAAGACGAGGAATGGTCCACACCATCGGATCAAAGGAAAAGCAGGAAACGATCTAAATCACAACCCTCAGTAAAGCAATCGCCAGCTGAGAGGGCAAAGGTGTTGCAGGAGACGTCCTTACACACACAAAACTCTTTCAGCGCACTGCGGCCCAATGTAAGTGACCACACGGACTCCGACTCAGGTATTAAGAGTCCCAAAGGTTACTCCCAGATCAGCGGATGCACTGTGACGGAGGCCAAAGGAAGGGTTAAGGAGATCTCATCACCTATCGGCTACAGCGGGACTTCCACCGAGCATTGTGGCGGAAGCTCAAGTCAGCACAAATGGGACATCGTTTGAACATAGTAGGTATGGGGGGCTATCTGCCTAGGGGGATAGCCAGAGAGGAAGATTCACGGCTCGGGGTCGCTACTGAGACCGGCGAGCACCGGAGGCACCAACACTCGTAATCTGTTTTTCACTAGATATTTATATCTTGACCAAAGGTGGAGACCCCCTATAAGGGTCACCTACAACTGCTAATAAGCCTCCACAGAAGGTATCCGTATGGATACGGCTTTTTGTTACTAGAAGTGTTATGCATGTGTTGCTTATTCAAGTTCAGTATTGCGGGGGGCTTAGTTGGGGCGGGGGGAAAAGAGAGGGTAGGAAGTTATGTTTCACAGGTCTTTCCAAACAGCGTAATATCTTGATACAGCCAGCAGTTGATGTTGCTAACGCAGAGCGGGCAGCAATGAGGGCGGAGGGGCTGGGGTTCATGTGCAAAGATGGCTTGAAGGTATACAGGACAAATTACAAATCGGGTCATGCATCAATACAATATAATCACTTGGAATGTGCGGGCAATGGCGTCTCAGGGTAAAAGATATTGTGTGCACGCCTACCTTAGGCGCCAGCGGGTACACATTGCCATACTCCAGGAGACACTTACTAGAGGTCGGCCTAAGGGGATTACGGGGGTGGGGGGGGGGGGACAGATCATAGGCACATCATACTCGGCTTACGCCAGGGGGGTACTTATATGGATAGCCCAGGGAGTACCATATGTGCAACATACACACAAAATAGATCAAGGGGGCAGATATGTGGTGATGGAGGGGCAATTAGATGGTAGACAACTTACACTGGTGGGGGTCTATGCCCCTAACAGTGCACTACCTGAATTTTTGCGCACCCTCACACCGGCCCGATTAGTTAACACCGAGGCGCCAGCGCTGTGGAGTGGGGATTTTAATAGCACACCAGATAAGACGCTTGACTGTTCCACCCCACCTCCGGGTGGATTGAAACATAGAAGCGCCACCGGGCCACTGGTGACATGGGCGGGTGATCTGAGACTATACGATATTTGGTGCAAAAGCCACCCAGAACAGCAGGCATATTAGTTTTATTCCATACCCCACAAAGTGCATACTAGGATAGATATCATATGGGGCACCCAAAAAATATGCTCACTAGTTAAAGATGTGGAATACCTGGCTAAAACGTTATCTGATCATTGTAAAGAAATGGCTCCCTGTTGCAGTTACCCCCCACTTTTTGCCTGATACTGATGCTGACTTGACTGAGAAGTGTGCTGGGACCCTGCTAACCAGGCCCCAGCACCAGTGTTCTTTCACCTAAAATGTACCATTGATCCCACAATTGGCACACCCTGGCATCCAGATAAGTCCCTTGTAACTGGTACCTCTGGTACCAAGGGCCCTGATGCCAGGGAAGGTCTCTAAGGGCTGCAGCATGTATTATGCCACCCTAGAGACCCCTCACTCAGCACAGACCCACTGCTTACCAGCTTGTGTGTGCTAGTGAGAACAAAATGAGTAAGTCGACATGGCACTCCCCTCAGGGTGCCATGCCAGCCTCTCACTGCCTATGCAGTATAGGTAAGATACCCCTCTAGCAGGCCTTACAGCCCTAAGGCAGGGTGCACTATACCATAGGTGAGGGTACCAGTGCATGAGCACTGTGCCCCTACAGTGTCTAAGCAAAACCTTAGACATTGTAAGTGCAGGGTAGCCATAAGAGTATATGGTCTGGGAGTCTGTTTTTCACGAACTCCACAGCACCATAATGGCTACACTGAAAACTGAGAAGTTTGGTATCAAACTTCTCAGCACAATAAATGCACACTGATGCCAGTGCACATTTTATTGCAAAATACACCCCAGAGGGCACCTTAGAGGTGCCCCCTGAAACTTAACCGACTATCTGTGTAGGCTGACTAGTTCCAGCAGCCTGCCACACTAGAGACATGTTGCTGGCCCCATGGGGAGAGTGCCTTTGTCACTCTGAGGCCAGTAACAAAGCCTGCACTGGGTGGAGATACAGTTCCTGCCTGGGGGAGGTGTTAGCAACACCTGGCGGTGAGCCTCAAAGGCTCACCCCTTTGTCACAGCCCAGCAGGGCACTCCAGCTTAGTGGAGTTGCCCGCCCCCTCCGGCCACAGCCCCCACTTTTGGCGGCAAGGCTGGAGGGAACAAAGAAAATAACAAGGAGGAGTCACTGGCCAGTCAGGACAGCCCCTAAGGTGTCCTGAGCTGAGGTGACTAACTTTTAGAAATCCTCCATCTTGCAGATGGAGGATTCCCCCAATAGGATTAGGGATGTGACCCCCTCCCCTTGGGAGGAGGCACAAAGAGGGTGTACTCACCCTCAGGGCTAGTAGCCATTGGCTACTAACCCCCCAGACCTAAACACGCCCTTAAATTTAGTATTTAAGGGCTACCCTGAACCCTAGAAAATTAGATTCCTGCAACAACAAGAAGAAGGACTGCCCAGCTGAAAACCCCCGCAGAGGAAGACCAGAAGACAACAACTGCCTTGGCTCCAGAAACTCACCGGCCTGTCTCCTGCCTTCCAAAGAACTCTGCTCCAGCGACGCCTTCCAAAGGGACCAGCGACCTCTGAATCCTCTGAGGACTGCCCTGCTTCGACGACGACAAGAAACTCCAGAGGACAGCGGACCTGCTCCAAAAAGACTGCAACTTTGTCCCAAGAAGCAGCTTTAAAGAACCCTGCAACTCCCCGCAAGAAGCGTGAGACTTGCAACACTGCACCCGGCGACCCCGACTCGGCTGGTGGAGAACCAACACCTCAGGGAGGACCCCCGGACTACTCTACGACTGTGAGTACCAAAACCTGTCCCCCCTGATCCCCCACAGCGCCGCCTGCAGAGGGAATCCCGAGGCTTCCCCTGACCGCGACTCTCTGAAACCTAAGTCCCGACGCCTGGAAAAGACCCTGCACCCGCAGCCCCCAGGACCTGAAGGACCGGACTTTCACTGCAGAAGTGACCCCCAGGAGTCCCTCTCCCTTGCCCAAGTGGAGGTTTCCCCGAGGAAGCCCCCCCTTGCCTGCCTGCAGCGCTGAAGAGATCCCTTGATCTCTCATTGACTAACATTGCGAACCCAACGCTTGTTCTAACACTGCACCCGGCCGCCCCCGCGCCGCTGAGGGTGAAATTTCTGTGTGGGCTTGTGTCCCCCCCGGTGCCCTACAAAACCCCCCTGGTCTGCCCTCCGAAGACGCGGGTACTTACCTGCAAGCAGACCGGAACCGGGGCACCCCCTTCTCTCCATTATAGCCTATGCGTTTTGGGCACCACTTTGAACTCTGCACCCGACTGGCCCTGAGCTGCTGGTGTGGTGACTTTGGGGTTGCTCTGAACCCCCAACGGTGGGCTACCTTGGACCAAGAACTGAACCCTGTAAGTGTCTTACTTACCTGGTAAAACTAACAAAAACTTACCTCCCCCAGGAACTGTGAAAATTGCACTAAGTGTCCACTTTTGAAATAGCTATTTGTGAATAACTTGAAAAGTATACATGCAATTGAAATGATTCAAAGTTCCTAATGTACTTACCTGCAATACCTTTCAAACAAGATATTACATGTTAAATTTGAACCTGTGGTTCTTAAAATAAACAAAGAAAAGATATTTTTCTATAACAAAACCTATTGGCTGGATTTGTCTCTGAGTGTGTGTACCTCATTTATTGTCTATGTGTATGTACAACAAATGCTTAACACTACTCCTTGGATAAGCCTACTGCTCGACCACACTACCACAAAATAGAGCATTAGTATTATCTCTTTTTACCAATATTTTACCTCTAAGGGGAACCCTTGGACTCTGTGCATGCTATTCCTTACTTTGAAATAGCACATACAGAGCCAACTTCCTACAATCATTCACCTCTGCTACTAACTTTACAATGGGGAAGGAGAAGATCCATGATACATACGTGGTGACTGCAAAGGGAGGCTCTCCTAGACCAGGCTTTCAGGGAAGAACTAAACACAACCATAAAAAACTATTGGGAAATTAATAAGGGCTCCACAGATACAAGAGCGACAGAGTGGGACGCCCACAAGGTTATTGTTAGGGGGCACTGTGTCTGCTAGCTGGGGGGTCAGGCGCTCACTACACGTCGAAGTCACTACGCTGGAGAAAGAACTGAGAAGGCTAGTGTAGGAACTTGGCTCTGTATGTGCTATTTCAAAGTAAGAAATAGCATGCACAGAGTCCAAGGGTTCCCCTTAGAGGTAAGATAGTGGCAAAAAGAGATAATACCAATGCTCTATTTTGTGGTAGTGTGGTCGAGCAGTAGGCTTATCAAAGGAGTAGTGTTAAGCATTTGTTGTACATACACACAGTCAATAAATGAGGAACACACACTCAGAGACAATTCCAGCCAATAGGTTTTGTTATAGAAAAATATATTTTCTTAGTTTATTTTAAGAACCACAGGTTCAAATTCTACATGTAATATCTCATTTGAAAGGTATTGCAGGTAAGTACTTTAGGAACTTTGAATAATTACAGTAGCATATATACTTTTTACATAAAACACAAATAGCTGTTTTAAAAGTGGACAGTGCAATTTTCACAGTTCCTGGGGGAGGTAAAGTATTGTTAATTTTAACAGGTAAGTAAGTCACTTACAGGTCTCAGTTTGGGGTCCAAGGTAGCCCACCGTTGGGGGTTCAGAGCAACCCCAAAGTTACCACACCAGCAGCTCAGGGCCGGTCAGGTGCAGAGGTCAAAGAGGTGCCCAAAACACATAGGCTTCAATGGAGAGAAGGGGGTGCCCCGGTTCCAGTCTGCCAGCAGGAAAGTACCCGCGTCTTCGGAGGGCAGACCAGGGGGGTTTTGTAGGGCACCGGGGGACACACAAGTCCACACAAAAAGTACACCCTCAGCAGCGCGGGGGCGGCCGGGTGCAGTGTGTAAACAAGCGTCAGGTTCTCTGTTGATTTCAATGGGAGACCAAGGGGTCTCTTCAGCGGTGCAGGCAGGCAAGGGGGGGGCTCCTCGGGGTAGCCACCACCTGGGCAAGGGAGAAGGCCTCCTGGGGGTCACTCCTGCACAGAAGTTCCGTTCCTTCAGGTGCTGGGGGCTGCGGGTGCAGGGTCTTTTCCAGCCGTCTGGACTTTAGGTTCAGGCAGTCGCGGTCAGGGGGAGCCTCGGGATTCCCTCTGCAGGCGTCGCTGTGGGGGCTCAAGGGGGACAACTTTGGTTACTCACGGTCTCGGAGTCGCCGGAGGGTCCTCCCTGAGGTGTTGGTTCTCCACCAGTCGAGTCGGGGTCGCCGGGTGCAGTGTTGCAAGTCTCACGCTTCTTGCGGGGATTTTTCAGGGGTCTTTAAATCTGCTCCTCTGTAACAAAGTTGCAGTTCTTTTGGAGCAGTGCCGCTGTCCTCGGGAGTTTCTTGTCTTTCTTGAAGCAGGGCAGTCCTCAGAGGATTCAGAGGTCGCTGGTCCCTTGGAAAGCGTCGCTATAGCAGGTTTCTTTGGAAAGCAGGAGACAGGCCGGTAAGTCTGGGGCCAAAGCAGTTGGTGTCTTCTGTTCTTCCTCTGCAGGGGTTTTTCAGCTCAGCAGTCTTCTTCTGGTAGTTTCAGGAATCTAAATTCTTGGGTTCAGGGAAGCCCTTAAATACTAAATTTAAGGGCGTGTTTAGGTCTGGGGGGTTAGTAGCCAATTGCTACTAGCCCTGAGGGTGGGTACACCCTTTTTGTGCCTCCTCCCAAGGGGAGGGGGTCACATCCCTAATCCTATTGGGGGAATCCTCCATCTGCAAGATGGAGGATTTCTAAAAGTTAGAGTCACTTCAGCTCAGGACACCTTAGGGGCTGTCCTGACTGGCCAGTGACGACTCCTCGTTTTTCTCATTATTTTCTCCGGCCTTGCCGCCAAAAGTGGGGGCCGTGGCCGGAGGGGGCGGGCAACTCCACTAGCTGGAGTGTCCTGCGGTGCTGGAACAAAGGGGTGAGCCTTTGAGGCTCACCGCAAGGTGTTACAGCTCCTGCCTGGGGGAGGTGTTAGCATCTCCACCCAGTGCAGGCTTTGTTACTGGCCTCAGAGTGACAAAGGCACTCTCCCCATGGGGCCAGCAACATGTCTCGGTTGTGGCAGGCTGCTGGAACCAGTCAGCCTACACAGATAGTTGGATACAGTTTCAGGGGGCACCTCTAAGGTGCCATCTGGGGTGTATTTCACAATAAAATGTACACTGGCATCAGTGTGCATTTATTGTGCCGAGAAGTTTGATACCAAACTTCCCAGTTTTCAGTGTAGCCATTATGGGGCTGTGGAGTTTGTGTTTGACAAACTCCCAGACCATATACTCTTATGGCTACCCTGCACTTACAATATCTAAGGTTTGGCTTAGACACTGTAGGGGTGCTCATGCACTGGTGCCCTCACCTATGGTATAGTGCACCCTGCCTTAGGGCTGTAAGGCCTGCTAGAGGGGTGACTTATCTATACTTGCATAGGCAGTGAGAGGCTGGCATGGCACCCTGAGGGGAGTGCCATGTCGACTTACTCATTTTGTTCTCACCAGCACACACAAGCTGGCAAGCAGTGTGTCTGTGCTGAGTGAGGGGTCTCCAGGGTGGCATAAGACATGCTGCAGCCCTTAGAGACCTTCCCTGGCATCAGGGCCCTTGGTACCAGAGGTACCAGTTACAAGGGACTTACCTGGATGCCAGGGTGTGCCATTTGTGGATACAAAAGTACAGGTTAGGGAAAGAACACTGGTGCTGGGGCCTGGTTAGCAGGCCTCAGCACACTTTCAATTCAAAAACATAGCATCAGCAAAGGCTAAAAGTCAGGGGGTAACCATGCCAAGGAGGCATTTCCTTACACAACCCCCCCCCCCCCCCCAAACGAAAGAGGATGAGACTAACCTTTCCCAAGAGAGTCTTCATTTTCTAAGTGGAAGAACCTGGAAAGGCCATCTGCATTGGCATGGGCAGTCCCAGGTCTGTGTTCCACTATAAAGTCCATTCCCTGTAGGGAGATGGACCACCTCAACAGTTTTGGATTTTCACCTTTCATTTGCATCAGCCATCTGAGAGGTCTGTGGTCAGTTTGAACTACAAAGTGAGTACCAAAGAGGTATGGTCTCAGCTTTTTCAAGGACCAAACCACAGCAAAGGCCTCCCTCTCAATGGCACTCCAACGCTGCTCCCTGGGGAGTAGCCTCCTGCTAATGAAAGCAACAGGCTGGTCAAGGCCATCATCATTTATTTGGGACAAAACTGCCCCTATCCCATGTTCAGAGGCATCTGTTTGCACAATTAATTGCTTGGAGTAATCTGGAGCTTTCAGAACTGGTGCTGTGCACATTGCTTGTTTCAGGGTGTCAAAGGCCTGTTGGCATTCTACAGTCCAGTTTACCTTCTTGGGCATTTTCTTGGAGGTGAGTTCTGTGAGGGCTGTCACAATGGATCCATATCCCTTCACAAACCTCCTATAGTACCCAGTCAAGCCAAGGAATGCCCTGACTTGAGTCTGGGTTTTTGGAGCTACCCAGTCCAGAATAGTCTGGATCTTAGGCTGGAGTGGCTGAACTTGGCCTCCACCTACAAGGTGTCCCAAGTAAACCACAGTTCCCTGCCCTATCTGGCATTCGGATGCCTTGATAGAGAGGCCTGCTGATTGCAGAGCCTTCAAAACCTTCTTCAGGTGGACCAGGTGATCCTGCCAGGTGGAGCTAAAGACAGCAATATCATCAAGATAAGCTGCACTAAAGGATTCCAACCCAGCAAGGACTTGATTCACCAACCTTTGGAAGGTGGCAGGGGCATTCTTTAAACCAAAGGGCATAACAGTGAACTGATAACGCCCATCAGGTGTGGAGAATGCTGTTTTCTCTTTTGCTCCAGGTGCCATTTTGATTTGCCAGTACCCTGCTGTTAAGTCAAAGGTACTTAAGAATTTGGCAGCACCTAATTTGTCTATCAGCTCATCAGCTCTAGGAATGGGATGGGCATCTGTCTTGGTGACAGAATTAAGACCTCTGTAGTCCACACAAAACCTCATTTCTCTCTTTCCTTCTTTGGTGTGAGGTTTGGGGACTAAGACCACTGGGCTAGCCCAGGGGCTGTCAGAGTACTCAATTACTCCCAATTCCAGCATCTTGTGGACTTCCACCTTGATGCTTTCCTTAACTTGGTCAGACTGTCTGAATATTTTGTTTTTGACAGGCATGCTGTCTCCTGTGTCCACATAATGGGTACACAGGTGTGTCTGACCAGGGGTTAGGGAAAAGAGCTCAGCAAACTGCTGCAGGACCTTCCTACAGTCAGATTGCTGTTGGCCAGAGAGGGTGTCTGAATAGATCACTACATCCACTGAGCCATCTTTAGGGTTTGATGAGAGGAGATCAGGGAGAGGTTCACTCTCAGCTTCCTGGTCCTCATCTGTTACCATCAACAGATTCACATCAGCCCTATCATGGAAGAGTTTTAGGCGGTTTACATGGATCACCCTCTTGGGGCTCCTGCTTGTGCCTAGGTCCACCAGGTAGGTGACCTGACTCTTCTTCTCTAGCACTGGGTAAGGGCCACTCCATCTGTCCTGAAGTGCCCTGGGAGCCACGGGCTCCAGAACCCAGACTTTCTACCCTGGTTGAAATTCAACCATTGCAGCTTTTTGGTCATACCAAAACTTCTGGAGCTGTTGGCTGGCCTCAAGGTTTTTACTTGCCTTTTCCATGTACTCTGCCATTCTTGAGCGAAGGCCAAGTACATAGTCCACTATGTCTTGTTTAGGCTCATGAAGAGGTCTCTCCCAGCCTTCTTTAACAAGAGCAAGTGGTCCCCTTACAGGGTGGCCAAACAGAAGTTCAAAGGGTGAGAACCCTACTCCCTTCTGAGGCACCTCTCTGTAAGCGAAAAGCAGACATGGCAAGAGGACATCCCATCTCCTTTTGAGTTTTTCTGGGAGCCCCATGATCATGCCCTTTAATGTCTTGTTGAATCTCTCAACAAGACCATTAGTTTGTGGATGATAGGGTGTAGTGAACTTATAAGTCACTCCACACTCATTCCACATATGTTTTAGGTATGCTGACATGAAGTTGGTACCTCTGTCAGACACCACCTCCTTAGGGAAGCCCTCTCTGGTAAAGATACCAATGAGGCCCTTGGCTACTGCAGGGGCAGTAGTCGACCTAAGGGGAATAGCTTCAGGATACCTAGTAGCATGATCCACTACTACTAGGATGTACATATTTCCTGAGGCTGTGGGAGGTTCAAGTGGACCCACTATGTCCACACCCACTCTTTCAAAGGGGACCCCCACCACTGGAAGTGGAATGAGGGGGGGCCTTTGGATGTCCACATGTCTTGCCACTGGCTTGACAGGTGGTACAGGAGGTGCAAAACTCCTTAACCTTCTGGGACATGTTGGGCCAGTAGAAGTGGTTGACTAACCTCTCCCACGTCTTGGTTTGTCCCAAATGCCCAGCAAGGGGAATATCATGGGCTAAGGTCAGAATAAACTCTCTGAACTCCTGAGGCACCACCACTCTCCTAGTGGCACCAGGTTTGGGATCTCTTGCCTCAGTGTACAGGAGTCCATCTTCCCAATAGACCCTATGTGTTCCAGCTTTCTTGCCTTTGGACTCTTTAGCAGCTTGCTGCCTAAGGCCTTCAAGAGAGGGACAGGTTTCTTGTCCCTTACACAACTCTTCCCTTGAGGGTCCCCCTGGGCCTAAGAGCTCAACCTGATAAGGGTCCAGCTCCATGGGCTCAGTTCCCTCAGAGGGCAGAACTTCTTCCTGAGAAGAGAGGTTCTCTTTTTGTTGTTGTGTTGCAGCTGGTTTCCCAGCTGACTTTCCTTTCCTCTTGGTAGGCTGGGCCCTTTTTCCAGACTCCAGCTCTACTTTTTCACCCTGTGCCTTGCACTGTGCCCATGTCTTGACACACCAGTTCAGGGATACCCAGCATGGCTGCATGGGTTTTCAGTTCTACCTCAGCCCATGCTGAGGACTCCAGGTCATTTCCAAGCAAACAGTCTACTGGGATATTTGAGGAGACCACCACCTGTTTCAGGCCATTGACCCCTCCCCACTCTAAAGTTACCATAGCCATGGGATGTACTTTAGTTTGATTGTCAGCATTGGTGTCTGGATAAGTTTGTCCAGTCAGGTATTGGCCAGGGGAAACCAGTTTCTCTGTCACCATAGTGACACTGGCACCTGTATCCCTCAGACCCTCTACACTTGTCCCATTAATTAAGAGCTGCTGCCTGTATTTTTGCATGTTAGGGGGCCAGGCAGCTAGTGTGGCTAAATCCACCCCACCCTAAGAGACTAATGTAGCTTCAGTGTGACACCTGATTTGCTCTGGGCACACTGTTGATCCCACTTGGAGACTAGCCATTCCAGTGTTAGCTGGAGTGGAGTTTGAAGTGGTATTTTTCTTGGGACAGGCCTTGTCTCCAGTTTGGTGTCCAGACTGACTACAGCTACGACACCAGGCCTTTTTGGGATCAAAGTTTTTACCCTTGTACCCAGAATTGTTTTGTGAAGAGGCTCTGGGCCCACCCTCCTGTGCAGGTTTTTGGGGGCCTGTAGAAGACTCTTTACTGTTTTTGGCTGTCTCACCACCCTTCCCCTGGAGAGGTTTTGTGACCCTTTTCTTTTGGTCACCCCCTGTGGAAGTTTTGGACACCCTAGTCTTGACCCAATGGTCCGCCTTCTTTCCCAATTCTTGGGGAGAAATTGGTCCTAGGTCTACCAGATGCTGATTCAGTTTATCATTTATACAATTACTTAATAGGTGTTCTTTCACAAATAAATTGTACAGCCCATCATAATTACTTACACCACTGCCTTGAATCCAACCATCTAGTGTTTTTACTGAGTAGTCTACAAAGTCAACCCAGGTCTGGCTCGCGGATTTTTGAACCCCCCTGAATCTAATCCTATACTCCTCAGTGGAGAATCCAAAGCCCTCAATCAGGGTACCCTTCATGAGGTCATAAGATTCTGCATCTTTTCCAGAGAGTGTGAGGAGTCTATCCCTACACTTTCCTGTGAACATTTCCCAAAGGAGAGCACCCCAGTGAGATTTGTTCACTTTTCTGGTTACACAAGCCCTCTCAAAAGCTGTGAACCATTTGGTGATGTCATCACCATCTTCATATTTAGTTACAATCCCTTTAGGGATTTTCAACATGTCAGGAGAATCTCTGACCCTATTTATGTTGCTGCCACCATTGATGGGTCATAGGCCCATCTCTTGTCTTTCCCTTTCTATGGCTAGGATCTGTCTTTCCAAAGCCAATCTTTTGGCCATCCTGGCTAACTGGATGTCCTCTTCACTGGAGTTATCCTCAGTGATTTCAGAGAGGTTGGTCTCTCCTGTGAGGGAGCCAGCTTCTCTGACTATTATGCTTGGAGTCAGGGCTTGAGAGGCCCTGTCCTCCCTAGATAGGACTGGTAGGGGGGAATCATCCTCCAAGTCACTATCATCATCCTCTGTGTTGCCATCCTCAAAGCGGTTGGCCTTTTCAAACTCTGCCAACAGCTCCTGGAGCTGTAGTTTGGAAGGTCTGGGGCCCATTGCTATTTTCTTTATTTTACAGAGTGACCTTAGCTCCCTCATTTAAAGATGGAGGTAAGGTGTGGTGTCGAGTTCCACCACATTCACATCTGTACTAGACATTATGCTTCTAAAAGTTGGAATACTTTTTAAGAATCTAAAGACTAGTTCTAGAATCTAATTCAAACTTTTACCAAACTTTTAAACTCTAAAAGAAATGCTAACAGGGACTAACACAAGGCCCTAGCAGGACTTTAAAGAATTTAGAAAAATTTCAAATTGCAAAAAATCCATTTCTAATGACAATTTTTGGAATTTGTCGTGTGATCAGGTATTGGCTGAGTAGTCCAGCAAATGCAGTCTTGTACCCCACCGCTGATCCACCAATGTAGGAAGTTGGCTCTGTATGTGCTATTTCAAAGTAAGGAATAGCATGCAGAGTCCAAGGGTTCCCCTTAGAGGTAAGATAGTGGCAAAAAGCGATAATACCAATGCTCTATTTTGTGGTAGTGTGGTCGAGCAGTAGGCTTATCAAAGGAGTAGTGTTAAGCATTTGTTGTACATACACACAGGCAATAAATGAGGAACACACACTCAGAGACAATTCCAGCCAATAGGTTTTGTTATAGAAAATGAAAATGTCACTTACCCAGTGTACATCTGTTCGTGGCATCAGTCGCTGAAGATTCACATGTTGTGCATAGCCCGCCATCTGGTGTTGGGTCGGAGTGTTACAAGTTGTTTTTCTTCGAAGAAGTCTTTCGAGTCACGGGACCGAGGGACTCCTCCTCTTTGTCTCCATTGCGCATGGGCGTCGACTCCATCTTCAATTGTTTTCCCCGCAGAGGGTGAGGTAGGAGTTGTTTGTTAGTAATAGTGCCCATGCAATGGAGTGAATAAGTATGTACCTATTTAAGATTTAATATATTTACAAATGTACAAAGTTGAAGCTAACTTCCAAACGGCTACAGGCTCCCGGGGAGGTGGGTGGGCACATGTGAATCTTCAGCGACTGATGCCACGAACAGATGTACACTGGGTGTAAGGAAATGGCTCCTTGGCATGGTTGCCCCCTGACTTTTTGCCTTTGCTGATGCTATGTTTACAATTGAAAGTGTGCTGAGGCCTGCTAACCAGGCCCCAGCACCAGTGTTCTTTCCCTAACCTGTACTTTTGTATCCACAATTGGCAGACCCTGGCATCCAGATAAGTCCCTTGTAACTGGTACTTCTAGTACCAAGGGCCCTGATGCCAAGGAAGGTCTCTAAGGGCTGCAGCATGTCTTATGCCACCCTGGAGACCTCTCACTCAGCACAGACACACTGCTTGCCAGCTTGTGTGTGCTAGTGAGGACAAAACGAGTAAGTCGACATGGCACTCCCCTCAGGGTGCCATGCCAGCCTCTCACTGCCTATGCAGTATAGGTAAGACACCCCTCTAGCAGGCCTTACAGCCCTAAGGCAGGGTGCACTATACCATAGGTGAGGGTACCAGTGCATGAGCATGGTACCCCTACAGTGTCTAAACAAAACCTTAGACATTGTAAGTGCAGGGTAGCCATAAGAGTATATGGTCTGGGAGTTTGTCAAACACGAACTCCACAGCACCATAATGGCTACACTGAAAACTGGGAAGTTTGGTATCAAACTTCTCAGCACAATAAATGCACACTGATGCCAGTGTACATTTTATTGCAAAATACACCCCAGAGGGCACCTTAGAGGTGCCCCCTGAAACTTAACCGACTGTCTGTGTAGGCTGACTAGTTCCAGCAGCCTGCCACACTAGAGACAGGTTGCTGGCCCCATGGGGAGAGTGCCTTTGTCACTCTGAGGCCAGTAACAAAGCCTGCACTGGGTGGAGATGCTAACACCTCCCCCAGGCAGGAGCTGTAACACCTGGCGGTGAGCCTCAAAGGCTCACCCCTTTGTCACAGCCCAGCAGGGCACTCCAGCTTAGTGGAGTTGCCCGCCCCCTCCGGCCACGGCCCCCACTTTTGGCGGCAAGGCTGGAGGGAACAAAGAAAGCAACAAGGAGGAGTCACTGGCCAGTCAGGACAGCCCATAAGGTGTCCTGATCTGAGGTGACTCTAACTTTTAGAAATCCTCCATCTTGCAGATGGAGGATTCCCCCAATAGGGTTAGGATTGTGACCCCCCCCCCTTGGGAGGAGGCACAAAGAGGGTGTACCCACCCTCAGGGCTAGTAGCCATTGGCTACTAATCCCCCAGACCTAAACACGCCCTTAAATTTAGTATTTAAGGGCTACCCTGAACCCTAGAAAATTAGATTCCTGCAACAACAAGAAGAAGGACTGCCCAGCTGAAAACCCCTGCAGAGGAAGACCAGAAGACAACAACTGCCTTGGCTCCAGAAACTCACCGGCCTGTCTCCTGCCTTCCAAGGAACTCTGCTCCAGCGACGCCTTCCAAAAGGGACCAGCGACCTCTGAACCCTCTGAGGACTGCCCTGCTTCGACGACGACAGCGGACCTGCTCCAAAAAGACTGCAACTTCGTCTCAAGAAGCAGCTTTAAAGAACCCTGCAACTCCCCGCAAGAAGCGTGAGACTTGCAACACTGCACCCGGCGACCCCGACTCGGCTGGTGGAGAACCAACACCTCAGGGAGGACCCCCGGACTACTCTACGACTGTGAGTACCAAAACCCGTCCCCCCTGAGCCCCCACAGCGCCGCCTGCAGAGGGAATCGCGAGGCTTCCCCTGACCGCGACTCTCTGAAACCTAAGTCCCGACGCCTGGAAAAGACCCTGCACCCGCAGCCCCCAGGACCTGAAGGACCGGACTTTCACTGGAGAAGTGACCCCCAGGAGTCCCTCTCCCTTGCCCAAGTGGAGGTTTCCCCGAGGAAGCCCCCCCTTGCCTGCCTGCAGCGCTGAAGAGATCCGTTGATCTCTCATAGACTAACATTGCAAACCCGACGCTTGTTTCTACACTGCACCCGGCCGCCCCCGCGCTGCTGAGGGTGAAATTTCTGTGTGGGCTTGTGTCCCCCCCGGTGCCCTACAAAACCCCCCTGGTCTGCCCTCCGAAGACGCGGGTACTTACCTGCAAGCAGACCGGAACCGGGGCACCCCCTTCTCTCCATTCTAGCCTATGCGTTTTGGACACCACTTTGAACTCTGCACCTGACCGGCCCTGAGCTGCTGGTGTGGTGACTTTGGGGTTGCTCTGAACCCCCAACGGTGGGCGATCTTGGACCAAGAACTGAACCCTGTAAGTGTCTTACTTACCTGGTAAAACTAACAAAACTTACCTCCCCCAGGAACTGTGAAAATTGCACTAAGTGTCCACTTTTGAAATAGCTATTTGTCAATAACTTGAAAAGTATACATGCAATTGAAATGATTCAAAGTTCCTAATGTACTTACTTGCAATACCTTTCAAACAAGATATTACATGTTAAATTTGAACCTGTAGTTCTTAAAATAAACTAAGAAAAGATATTTTTCTATAACAAAACCTATTGGCTGGATTTGTCTCTGAGTGTACCTCATTTATTGTCTATGTGTATGTACAACAAATGCTTAACACTACTCCTTGGATAAGCCTACTGCTCGACCACACTACCACAAAATAGAGCATTAGTATTATCTATTTTTACCACTATTTTACCTCTAAGGGGAACCCTTGGACTCTGTGCATGCTATTCCTTACTTTGAAATAGCACATACAGAGCCAACTTTCTACACTGGGTAAGTGACATTTTCAGTTCGATGGTATCTGTCGCTGTAGATACACATGTTGTGCATAGACTAGTAAGCAGTTATCTCCCCAAAAGCGGTGGCTCAGCCTGTAGGAGTGGAAGTAGTCTGAAATAAGGTTCTTAGTACAGCTTGACCTACTGTGGCTTGTTGTGCTGATAGCACGTCTACACAGTAGTGCTTGGTAAATGTGTGAGGCGTAGACCATGTGGCTGCCTTACATATTTCGTGCATTGGAATATTCCCTAGGAAGGCCATGGTAGCGCCTTTCTTTCTGGTTGAGTGTGCCCTTGGTGTAATGGGCAGTTGTCTTTTTGCTTTAAGGTAGCAGATTTGGATGCACTTAACTATCCATCTGGCTATACCCTGTTTCGATATTGGGTTTCCTGCGTGAGGTTTTTGAAATGCAATAAACAGTTGTTTCGTTTTTCTGATGTGTTTAGTTCTGTCGATGTAGTACATTAGTGCTCTTTTGACGTCTAATGTATGTAGTGCCCTTTCAGCTATGGAATCTGGCTGTGGGAAGAACACTGGTAGCTCTACCGTTTGATTTAGGTGGAACGGTGAAATAACCTTTGGCAAAAATTTAGGATTGGTCCTTAGGACTACTTTATTTTTGTGTAGTTGGATAAAAGGTTCTTGTATTGTAAACACCTGAATTTCACTTACTCTTCTTAGAGATGTGATGGCGATGAGAAATGCAACTTTCCAGGTTAGGAATTGTATTTCGCAAGAGTGCATAGGTTCAAAGGGTGGACCCATGAGTCTTGTTAAGACGATGTTGAGGTTCCATGAAGGAACGGGTGGTGTCCTTGGTGGTATAATTCTTTTGAGGCCTTCCATAAACGCTTTAATGACCGGTATCCTAAATAGTGAATTTGAATGGGTAATCTGCAGGTATGCAGATATTGCTGCTAGGTGTATTTTAATGGAAGAGAAGGCCAGGTTCGATTTTTGTAAGTGTAGTAAGTAACCCACTACATCTTTTGGAGATGCGTGTAATGGTTGAATTTGATTATGATGGCAGTAGCAAACAAACCTTTTCCATTTGCTTGCACAGCAGTGTCTAGTGGATGGTCTTCTAGCTTGCTTTATGACTTCCATACATTCTTGTGTGAGGTTTAAGTGTCCGAATTCTAGGATTTCAGGAGCCAGATTGCTAGATTCAGCGATGCTGGGTTTGGATGCCTGATCTGTTGTTTGTGTTGTGTTAACAGATCTGGCCTGTTGGGCAACTTGACGTGGGGTACTACTGATAGGTCTAGCAGTGTTGTGTACCATGGTTGCCTTGCCCATGTTGGTGCTATCAGTATGAGTTTGAGTTTGTTTTGACTCAATTTGTTTACTAGATATGGAAGGAGAGGGAGAGGGGGAAAAGCGTACGCAAATATCCCTGACCAGTTCATCCATAGGGCATTGCCTTGAGACTGCCTGTGTGGGTATCTGGATGCGAAGTTTTGGGATTTTTGCGTTCTCCTTTGTTGCAAATAAGTCTATTTGAGGTGTTCCCCAACGTTTGAATTAAGTGTTTAGAATTTGGGGGTGAATTTCCCTCTCGTGGACCTGTTGGTGATCTCGAGAGAGATTGTCTGCAAGTTGATTCTGGATCCCTGGAATAAACTGTGCTATTAGGCGAATGTGGTTGTGAATTGCCCATTCCCATATTTTTTGTGCCAGAAGGCACAGCTGTGTCGAGTGTGTCCCCCCCTGTTTGTTTAGATAATACATTGTTGTCATGTTGTCCGTTTTGACAAGAATGTATTTGTGAGTTATGATTGGTTGAAATGCTTTTAATGCTTGGAAAACTGCTAGTAGTTCGAGGTGATTTATATGCAGCTTTCTTTGATGTACGTCCCATTGTCCTTGTATGCTGTGTTGATTGAGGTGTGCTCCCCACCCTGTCATGGAAGCATCTGTTGTTATCACGTATTGTGGCATTGGGACTTGGAAAGGCCGCCCTTTGTTTAAATTTATATTGTTCCACCATAGAAGCGAGAGGTATGTTAGGCGGTCTATCAACACCAGATCTAGAAGCTGACCCTGTGCTTGTGACCATTGTGATGCTAGGCACTGTTGTAAGGGCAGCATGTGCAACCTTGCGTTTGGGACAATGGCTATGCATGAGGACATCATGCCTAGGAGTTGTAATATCATCTTCGCCTGTATTCTTTGTGTTGGATACATGCGTTGTATAATCTTTTGCAAATTTTGAACCCTTTGTGGACTTGGAGTGGCTATTCCCCTTGTTGTATCTATTGTCGCTCCTAGGTATTGTTGTACCTTGCACGGCAGAATGTGTGATTTCGCATAGTTGATGGTGAAACCGAGTTTGTAGAGGGTTTGTATGACCTGATCTGTGTGGTGTGAGCACCTTGTCAGTGAGTCGGTCTTGATTAGCCAATCGTCTAGATACGGGAATACGTGTATTTGCTGCCTTCTGATGTGTGCAGCCACTACTGCTAGGCACTTTGTGAAGACTCTTGGTGCAGTTGTTAAACCGAACGGCAATACTTTGAATTGGTAATGTATTCCTTTGAATACGAACCTTAGGTATTTCCTGTGCGACGGATGTATTGGTATGTGGAAATACGCGTCTTTGAGATCTAAGGTTGTCATGTAATCTTGTTGCTTTAGCAATGGTAACACTTCCTGTAGCGTGACCATGTGAAAGTGTTCTGATTTGATGTATGTGTTTAGTGTTCTGAGGTCTAGGATTGGTCTCAGTGTTTTGTCCTTCTTTGGTATTAGAAAGTACAGTGAGTAAACCCCTGTATTTGTTTGTGTATCTGGTACCAGTTCTATTGCGTTCTTTTGCAGTAATGCTTGAACTTCTATTTCTAGGAGGTCCGAATGTTGTTTTGATATATTTTGTGTTTTTGGTGGTATGTTTGGAGGGATTTGTAGAAATTCTATGCAATAACCATGTTGGATAATTGCTAAGACCCAAGTGTCTGTTGTTATGTTCTCCCACTCTTGGTAATACTGACTTATTCTTTCCCCCACTGGTGTTGTGTGGAGGGGATGAGTGACGTGTGAGTCACTGTTTGTAGGTGTTTTGGGGCCTTGAAATTTTCCCCTGCTTCTAGGGAATTGTCCCCCTCTGTATTGGCCCCGAAAGCCTCCCCTTTGGTACTGTCCCTGGTAGGTGGACGGTGTTGACTGTGAGGTACTGGGTTGTGTGGATTGACCCCGAAACCCCCCTCTAAAGGTTGTCTTGCGGAAGGTGTTGAAAGTGCCTCTGCTCTGCGGGGAGTAGAGCGCGCCCATGGCTTTTGCAGTGTCAGTGTCCTTTTTTAGCTTCTCAATTGCAGTGTCCAGTTCAGGTCCGAACAATTGTTGCTCATTGAATGGCATATTGAGCACCGCCTGCTGTATCTCTGGTTTAAAACCAGATGTTCGTAGCCACGCGTGCCTTCCGATGGTTACTGCCGTGTTAACCGCTCTTGCTGCTGTGTCCGCTGCGTCCATAGAGGAGCGTATCTGGTTATTGGAGATGTTTTGGCCCTCCTCAACCACTTGTTTCGCCCTCTTTTGTAGTTCTGTGGGCAGATGCTCAATGAGGTGTTGCATCTCATCCCAGTGGGCTCTGTCATATCGCGCTAGGAGCACTTGAGAGTTTGCGATGCGCCACTGGTTTGCAGCCTGTACTGCGACCCTTTTACCGGCTGCATCGAACTTTCGGCTCTCCTTATCTGGGGGTGGTGCATCGCCCGATGTGTGGGAGTTTGCTCTCTTGCGAGCCGCCCCTACCACAACCGAATCTGGTGGCAGTTGTGAGGTGATGAAAGCTGGGTCTGTGGGAGGTGCTTTATATTTTTTTTCCACCCTCGGTGTTATTGCCCTACTTTTGACAGGCTCTTTGAATAGGTCCTTTGCGTGCCTTAGCATTCCTGGGAGCATAGGCAGGCTTTGGTAGGTGCTATGTGTGGAAGAGAGGGTGTTGAAGAGGAAGTCATCTTCGACAGGCTCCAAGTGTAGAGACACGTTGTGGAACTCTGCTGCTCTAGCCACCACTTGTGAATATGCTGTGCTGTCTTCTGGTGGTGAGGGCTTTGTAGGATACGCCTCAGGACTGTTGTCCGACACTGGGGCGTCGTATAAGTCCCAAGCATCTTGGTCCTGGTCACCTTGGCTTAAGGTGGTGTGAGCCAGTGAATGTGACGGAGTCTGTGCCGGTGAAATGGGAGCCACAGGTGGAGGAGAGGGTGGCGGAGTTACCTTCTTCACCAGTTTTGTTTGTGGTTTTTGTTCTTGTTGGAATTCCAGTCTCCTCTTCCTCCTAATAGGGGGAAGGGTGCTTATTTTCCCTGTTCCACTCTGTATAAAAATCCTTTTTTGAGTGTGGTCCACCTCAGTGGATTGTAATTCCTCTTCGAATCTATGCTTTTGCATTTGAGAGGACAGTGATTGTTCCTCTGAATAGGAACCGGTAGTTGGCTCGGTTGCGGGTCGTTTTGGCACCGAAACCATGTCCACGCTCTTTTTCGGCTCCGAGGCGACTTTCCTCTTTTTCGGAGTCGACCCCTCTCGGCGTCGATCCTCCTCAGTGCCGCTGTCTCTGCGTCGAGCAGCTTCGGCTCCGCTATCTCGGCGTCGATCTTTGCCGGCAGCACTATCTCGGTCCCGAGATGGCTGGGTGCCTGTGTCTCGACCAGAGTCGGACGATCTCAGCACTATTTCGGCCTTCTTCGGTGCCGATGGTCGGTCACCGAGTTTATGGGTTGAGCCATAGCCTGATGGCAGTGGCGTCCCCTGGGCCTTGTCAGTTTTCTTATGTGCTATCTTCGACGTCTTACTCACTGTTTCATGGTCATCGAATTCGTCCGAGTCCGATTCATGGATCGAGAAGGCTTCTACTTCTTCTTGTTCCTCGAAATCTCGGTGTCCTGTCGGCGTGGACGCCATTTGCAGTCTTCTGGCTCGGCGGTCACGGAGCGTTTTTCGGGACCGGAACGCACGACAGGCCTCACAAGTTTCTTCCCTGTGCTCGGGCGACAGGCACAGGTTACAGACCGAATGTTGGTCTGTATATGGGTATTTGTTGTGGCATTTAGGACAGAAACGGAACGGGGTCCGTTCCATCAGCGTCGATGTCACACGCGGTCGGGCCGACCAGGCCCCGACGGGGGATCGAAAACTACCCCGAAGGGCAACGGAGATGTTATCGTATCGATGCGATGTCGATGCTATCTAACCCGATCCCGAACGCAACAATACCGACGTAATTTTCCGATTTTGAGCTAACTTTCCGTTCCGAAACCCGGAGCGAAAGGAACACGTCCGAACCCGATGGCGGAAAGAAAACAATCGAAGATGGAGTTGACGCCCATGCGCAATGGAGACAAAGAGGAGGAGTCCCTCGGTCCCGTGACTCGAAAGACTTCTTCGAAGAAAAACAACTTGTAACACTCCGACCCAACACCAGATGGCGGGCTATGCACAACATGTGAATCTACAGCGACAGATGCCATCGAACATATATTTTCTTAGTTTATTTTAAGAACCACAGGTTCAAATTCTACATGTAATATCTCATTTGAAAGGTATTGCAGGTAAGTACTTTAGGAACTTTGAATAATTACAGTAGCATATATACTTTTTACATAAAACACAAATAGCTGTTTTAAAAGTGGACACAGTGCAATTTTCACAGTTCCTGGGGGAGGTAAAGTATTGTTAGTTTTAACAGGTAAGTAAGTCACTTACAGGTCACAGTTTTGGGTCCAAGGTAGCCCACCGTTGGGGGTTCAGAGCAACCTCAAAGTTACCACACCAGCAGCTCAGGGCCGGTCAGGTGCAGAGGTCAAAGAGGTGCCCAAAACACATAGGCTTCAATGGAGAGAAGGGGGTGCCCCGGTTCCAGTCTGCCAGCAGGTAAGTACCCACGTCTTCCGAGGGCAGACCAGGGGGGTTTTGTAGGGCACGGGGGGGACACAAGTTAGCACAAAAAGTACACCCTCAGCAGCGCGGGGGCGGCCGGGTGCAGTGTGTAAACAAGCGTTGGGTTCTCTGTTGATTTCAATGGGAGACCAAGGGGTCTCTTCAGCGGTGCAGGCAGGCAAGGGGGGGGGGGGGGGGGGGGCTCTTCGGGGTAGCCACCACCTGGGCAAGGGAGAAGGCCTCCTGGGGGTCACTCCTGCACAGAAGTTCCGTTCCTTCAGGTGCTGGGGGCTGCGGGTGCAGGGTCTTTTCCAGCCGTCGGGACTTTAGGTTCAGGCAGTCGCGGTCAGGGGGAGCCTCGGGATTCCCTCTGCAGGCGGCGCTGTGGGGGCTCAGGGGGGACAACTTTGGTTACTCACGGTCTCGGAGTCGCTGGAGGGTCCTCCCTGAGGTGTTGGTTCTCCACCAGTCGAGTCGGTGTCGCCGGGTGCAGTGTTGCAAGTCTCACGCTTCTTGCGGGGATTTGCAGGGGTCTTTAAATCTGCTCCTCTGTAACAAAGTTGCAGTTCTTTTGGAGCAGTGCCACTGTCCTCGGGAGTTTCTTGTCTTTCTTGAAGCAGGGCAGTCCTCAGAGGATTCAGAGGTCGCTGGTCCCTTGGAAAGCGTCGCTGAAGCAGGTTTCTTTGGAAGGCAGGAGAAAGGCCGGTAAGTCTGGGGCCAAAGCAGTTGGTGTCTTCTGTTCTTCCTCTGCAGGGGTTTTTCAGCTCAGCAGTCCTCTTCTTCTGGTAGTTTCAGGAATCTAAATTCTTGGGTTCAGGGAAGTCCTTAAATACTAAATTTAAGGGCGTGTTTAGGTCTGGGGGGTTAGTAGCCAATGGCTACTAGCCCTGAGGGTGGGTACACCCTTTTTGTGCCTCCTCCCAAGGGGAGGTGGTCACATCCCTAATCCTATTGGGGGAATCCTCCATCTGCAAGATGGAGGATTTCTAAAAGTTAGTCACTTCAGCTCAGGACACCTTAGGGGCTGTCCTGACTGGCCAGTGACGACTCCTTGTTTTTCTCATTATTTTCTCCGGCCTTGCCGCCAAAAGTGGGGGCCGTGGCCGGAGGGGGCGGGCAACTCCACTAGCTGGAGTGTCCTGCGGTGCTGGAACAAAGGGGTGAGCCTTTGAGGCTCACCGCCAGGTGTTACAGCTCCTGCCTGGGGGAGGTGTTAGCATCTCCACCCAGTGCAGGCTTTGTTACTGGCCTCAGAGTGACAAAGGCACTCTCCCCATGGGGCCAGCAACATGTCTCTAGTGTGGCAGGCTGCTGGAACCAGTCAGCCTACACAGATAGTTGGATACAGTTTCAGGGGGCACCTCTAAGGTGCCCTCTGGGGTGTATTTCACAATAAAATGTACACTGGCATCAGTGTGCATTTATTGTGCTGAGAAGTTTGATACCAAACTTCCCAGTTTTCAGTGTAGCCATTATGGTGCTGTGGAGTTCGTGTTTGACAAACTCCCAGACCATATACTCTTATGGCTACCCTGCACTTACAATGTCTAAGGTTTGGCTTAGACACTGTAGGGGTACAGTGCTCATGCACTGGTACCCTCACCTATGGTATAGTGCACCCTGCCTTAGGGCTGTAAGGCCTGCTAGAGGGGTGACTTATCTATACTTGCATAGGCAGTGAGAGGCTGGCATGGCACCCTGAGGGGAGTGCCATGTCGACTTACTCATTTTGTTCTCACCAGCACACACAAGCTGGCAAGCAGTGTGTCTGTGCTGAGTGAGGGGTCTCCAGGGTGGCATAAGACATGCTGCAGCCCTTAGAGAACTTCCCTGGCATCAGGGCCTTTGGTACCAGAGGTACCAGTTACAAGGGACTTACCTGGATGCCAGGGTGTGCCAATTGTGGATACAAAAGTACAGGTTAGGGAAGAACACTGGTGCTGGGGCCTGGTTAGCAGGCCTCCGCACACTTTCAATTCAAAAACATAGCATCAGCAAAGGCAAAAAGTCAGGGGGTAACCATGCCAAGGAGGCATTTCCTTACAGCTAGAAATCGCAGGGGCACAAAACGGAGCACCACAGGAAGAATTAGGAAACACCCACTTAAAATATAAAGAGGCGGATTTGAGACTCCGTCGCCACGACTATAACTATTATCTAATGCGTCTACAGATGGAAGGGGATAAATCAGGGAGACTATTGGCGTGGTTACTCGGAGAGGACCGCCAGCAAGCCCAGATAGGGGCTATAAGACAGGCAGATGGAACTATGGCCACTAGTCAAGAAGCAATTAATAAAGCGTTTGAAAATTACTATACTAGCCTATACATGGGACGGGAATCATGCACTAGTCAACAACTTGGGTCCTTTTTAAGGGAGGTGAACTTAACACATTTGTCACAACCGGATATGGAGTTACTAGAAGCCCCTCTGGGGTTGGCGGAACTAGAGACAGCTATAGCACAGATGTCTAGGAACAAAGCTCCTGGAATAGATGGCCTACCAATAGAAAATTATAACACGTACTCCAAACATCTGAAATCACACTTACTGGAAGTTTTCAAAGAAGCATGGACACATAAATTACTCCCAGGTTCACAGCGAGAAGCATTAATAGTGGTTCTGCCTAAACAAGGCCGTGAGCCCACAGATGTTAGGTCTTACAGACCACTTTCACTATTAAACCTACATTGTAAAACATTAGGTAAAATCCTGGCGAACAGATTAGCCCCCATAATACACACCCTGGTACACGAAGATCAGAATGGGTTTATCCCAAAACGCAACACTTTCTCGAATATTCGCAGACTGCTAAGCATATTAGGAGATACTTTAACAGAGGCACATGATAATGTGGCAATGTCACTGGACATCGAGAAAGCCTTCGACACACTGGGTTGGGACTATTTATTCGCAACAATGCAAAGTATGGGGTTTGGGCCCAATTACATAGGCTGGGTGCAGATACTATACACACAACCCAGGGCCAGAGTAAAGACAGGAGACATTATATCTGATAGTTTTCCTATTGAAAGGGGCACCAGGCAGGGTTGCCCACTGTCTCCTTTATAATTTGCCATAGCGATGGAACCACTGGCGACCAGGCTACGCACGGAAGGGGAACCGTGGGGAGTGATCACCAAAGGGACTCGCCATATAATTTCGTTATATGCAGATGGAGCCCTTATATATGTGAGAAAGTGTCATGAAACTATGCCGTTGGTGATATCCCTATTAGAAGAACTTGGCGTAATATCAGGACTAAAGGTAAACTGGGATAAATCAAGTGTGTTCCCACTGACTGTATTGCCCATTGAGAACAGGGATCTAGTACAAGAGGGGCGCTTGAGATGGTGCTTTGACACCTTCAAGTTCCTGGGAGTCCATATATACCATAAACCTGATGTAAAGAAATGGCTCCCTGTTGCAGTTACCCCCCCACTTTTTGCCTGATACTGATGCTGACTTGAGTGAGAAGTGTGCTGGAACCCTGCTAACCAGGCCCCAGCACCAGTGTTCTTTCACCTAAAATGTACCATTGTTTCCACAATTGGCACAACCCTGGCACCCAGGGAAAAGACACTGCTTCAGCGACGCTTTCCCCAGGACCAGCGACCTCTGAATCCTCAGAGGACTGCCCTGCTCTAGAAGGACCAAGAAACTCCAGAGGACAGCGGCTCTGTTCACCCAAGACTGCAACTTTGTTTCCAAAGAAGCAACTTCAAGACAACTGCGTTTCCCGCCGGAAGCGTGAGACTTGCAACTCTGCACCCGACGCCCCCAGATCGACTTGTGGAGAAACAACACTTCAGGGAGGACTCCCCGGGGACTACGAGACTGTGAGTAGCCAGAGTTGCCCCCCTGAACCCTAACAGCGACGCCTGCAGAGGGAATCCCGAGGCTCCCCCTGACTGCGACTGCCTGACTCCCACATCCCGACGCCTGGAAAAGACTCTGCACTTGCAGCCCCCAGGGCCTGAAAGATCGGAACTCCAGTGCAGGAGTGACCCCCAGGAGGCCCTTTCCCTTGCCCAGGTGGTGGCTACCCCAAGGAGCCCCCCCCTTGCCTGCATCGCTGAAGAGAACCCTTGGTCTCCCATTGATTTACATTGGAAACCCGACGTGTGTTTGCACACTGCACCCGGCCGCCCCCGTGCCGCTGAAGACGCGGGTACTTACCTGTTGGCAGACTGGAACCGGGATACCCCCTTCTCCATTGAAGCCTATGCGTTTTGGGCACCACTTTGAACTCTGCACCAGACCGGCCCTGAGCTGCTGGTGTGGTAACTTTGGGGTTGCTCTGAACCCCCAACGGTGGGCTACCTTGGACCCAAACCTGAACCCCGTAGGTGGTTTATTACCTGCAAAAACTAACTAACTCTTACTCCCCCTAGGAACTGTGAAAATTGCACTGTCTAGTTTTAAAATAGCTATATGTGATTTATGTGAAGACTGTATATGCTATTTTGATTATTCAAAGTTCCTAAAGTACCTACCTGCAATACCTTTCATTTGAAGTATTACATGTAAAATTTGAACCTGTGGTTCTTAAAATAAACTAAGAAAATATATTTTTCTATACAAATACCTATTGGCCTGGAAATGTCTGAGTGTGTGTTCCTCATTTATTGCCTGTGTGTGTACAACAAATGCTTAACACTACTCCTTTGATAAGCCTATTGCTCGACCACACTACCACAAAATAGAGCATTAGTATTATCTCTTTTTGCCACTATCTTACCTCTAAGGGGAACCCTTGGACTCTGTGCATACTATTCCTTACTTTGAAATAGTGCATACAGAGCCAACTTCCTACACCTGAGGATTTGAGAGATGGGAATCTTGGACGTGCACTGAACTCTATAAAGGGGTCTCTGCGGTTCTGGTGTGCACTTCCGCTATCGCCATTAGGTAGAGTGGCGATAGCAAACATGTTGCTACTCCCCCGACTTTTATACTTTTTGGTTGCATTACCGGTGTTAGTACCCAAAAGCTTTTTCCGAGAATTAAATGCAGCTTTACTGAGACTCATATGGGGAAGTGGTAGAACACGAGTTGCCCTCAACACACTACAGCGTTCGTTAAGCGAGGGTGGACTAGGAGCCCCAAACTTCGAAATGTATTTTGCCTCGGCACAGCTGCAGTGGATCTTAAACTGGATACATAGACCCGAATCAGCTGAAACCACATGGAAAACACACACTCAGAGACAATTCCAGGCCAATAGGTTTTTGTATAGAAAAATATATTTTCTCGTTTTTCGTTTATTTTAAGAACCACAGGTTCAAATTTTACATGTAATACTTCAAATGAAAGGTATTGCAGGTAGGTACTTTAGGAACTTTGAATAATCAAAATAGCATATACACTTTTCACATAAATCACATATAGCTATTTTAAAACTAGACAGTGCAATTTCACAGTTCCTAGGGGGAGTAAGAGTTTGTTAGTGTTTGCAGGTAAGTAAACCACCTACGGGGTTCAAGTTTGGGTCCAAGGTAGCCCACCGTTGGGGGTTCAGAGCAACCCCAAAGTTACCACACCAGCAGCTCAGGGCCGGTCCGGTGCAGAAGTCAAAGTGGTGCCCAAAACACATAGGCTTCAATGGAGAAGGGGGTGCCCCGGTTCCAGTCTGCCAGCAGGTAAGTACCCGCGTCTTCGGAGGGCAGACCGGGGGGAGGGTTTTGTAGGGCACAGGGGGGGAACACAAGTTAGCACAGAAAGTACACCCTCAGCAGCACTGGGCGGCCGGGTGCAGTGTGCAAACATGCGTCGGGTTTGTAGTTTAAATCAATGGGAGACCAAGGGGTCTCTTCAGCTATGCAGGCAGGCAAGGGGGGGCTCCTCGGGGTAGTCACCACCTGGGCAAGGGAGAGGGCCTCCTGGGGGTCACTCCTGCACTGGAGTTCGGATCCTTCAGGTCCTGGGGGCTGCGGGTGCAGTGTCCCTACCAGGCGTCGGGTTCTGAGAAGCAGACAGTCGCGGTCAGGGGGAGCCTCGGGATTCCCTCTGCAGGCGTTGCTGTGGGGGCCCAGGGGGGGCAACTCTGGCTACTCACGGTCTCGCAGTCACAGGGCAGTCCTCCCTGAAGTGATTGTTCTCCACAAGTCGAACTGGGGGTGTCGGGTGCAGAGTGTCAAGTCTCACGCTTACGGCGGGAAACGCAAGTTGTTTTAAAGTTGCTCCTTTGTAACAAAGTTGCAGTCTTGGGTGAACAGAGCCGCTGTCCTCTGGAGTTCTTGGTCCTTCTAGAGCAGGGCAGTCCTCTGAGGATTCAGAGGTCGCTGGTCCCTGGGGAAAGCGTCGCTGGAGCAGTGTCTTTAGAAGGGGGGAGACAGGCCGGTAGAGCTGGGGCCAAAGCAGTTGGTGTCTCCGTCTTCTCTGCAGGGTTTTTCAGCTTAGCAGTCCTCTTCTTCTTAGGTTGCAGGAATCTAGTTTCCTAGGTTCTGGGGAGCCCCTAAATACTGAATTTAGGGGTGTGTTTAGGTCTGGGGGTTAGTAGCCACTGGTTACTAGCCCTGAGGGTGGCTACACCCTCTTTGTGCCTCCTCCCTGAGGGGAGGGGGGCACATTCCTATCCCTATTGGGGGAATCATCCATCTGCAAGATGGAGGATTTCTAAAAGTCAGAGTCACCTCAGCTCAGGACACCTTAGGTGCTGTCCTGACTGGCCAGTGACTCCTCCTTGTTTTTCTCATTATCTCCTCTGGACTTGCCGCCAAAAGTGGGGGCTGTGTCCAGGGGGCGGGCATCTCCACTAGCTGGTGTGCCCTGGGGCATTGTAACACGAAGCCTGAGCCTTTGAAGCTCACTGCTAGGTGTTACAGTTCCTGCAGGGGGGAGGTGTGAAGCACTTCCACCTAGAGCAGGCTTTTGTTTCTGTCCTCAGAGAGCACAAAGGCCCTCACCACATGGGGTCAGAAACTCGCCTCTCAGCAGCAGGCTGGCACAGAGCAGTCAGTCCTGCACTGAACAATTGGGTAAAATACAGGGGGCATCTCTAAGATGCCCCCTGTGTGCATTTTTTTAATAAATCCAACACTGGCATCAGTGTGGGTTTATTATTCTGAGAAGTTTGATACTAAACTTCCCAGTATTCAGTGTAGCCATTATGGAGCTGTGGAGTTCGTTTTTGACAGACTCCCAGACTATATACTCTTATGGCTACCCTGCACTTACAATGTCTAAGGTTTTGCTTAGACACTGTAGGGGCATAGTGCTCATGCACCTATGCCCTCACCTGTGGTATATAGTGCACCCTGCCTTAGGGCTGTAAGGCCTGCTAGAGGGGTGTAAGGAAATGCCTCCTTGGCATGGTTGCCCCCTGACTTTTTGCCTTTGCTGATGCTATGTTTACAATTGAAAGTGTGCTGAGGCCTGCTAACCAGGCCCCAGCACCAGTGTTCCTTCCCTAACCTGTACTTTTGTATCCACAATTGGCAGACCCTGGCATCCAGATAAGTCCCTTGTAACTGGTACTTCTAGTACCCAGGGCCCTGATGCCAAGGAAGGTCTCTAAGGGCTGCAGCATGTCTTATGCCACCCTGGAGACCTCTCACTCAGCACAGACACACTGCTTGCCAGCTTGTGTGTGCTAGTGAGGACAAAACGAGTAAGTCGACATGGCACTCCCCTCAGGGTGCCATGCCAGCCTCTCACTGCCTATGCAGTATAGGTAAGACACCCCTCTAGCAGGCCTTACAGCCCTAAGGCAGGGTGCACTATACCATAGGAGAGGGTACCAGTGCATGAGCATGGTACCCCTACAGTGTCTAAACAAAACCTTAGACATTGTAAGTGCAGGGTAGCCATAAGAGTATATGGTCTGGGAGTCTGTCAAACACGAACTCCACAGCACCATAATGGCTACACTGAAAACTGGGAAGTTTGGTATCAAACTTCTCAGCACAATAAATGCACACTGATGCCAGTGTACATTTTATTGTAAAATACACCACAGAGGGCACCTTAGAGGTGCCCCCTGAAACTTAACCGACTATCTGTGTAGGCTGACTAGTTCCAGCAGCCTGCCACACCAGAGACATGTTGCTGGCCCCATGGGGAGAGTGCCTTTGTCACTCTGAGGCCAGTAACAAAGCCTGCACTGGGTGGAGATGCTAACACCTCCCCCAGGCAGGAGCTGTGACACCTGGCGGTGAGCCTCAAAGGCTCACCCCTTTGTCACAGCCCAGCAGGGCACTCCAGCTTAGTGGAGTTGCCCGCCCCCTCCGGCCACGGCCCCCACTTTTGGCGGCAAGGCTGGAGGGAACAAAGAAAGCCACAAGGAGGAGTCACTGGCCAGTCAGGACAGCCCCTAAGGTGTCCTGAGCTGAGGTGACTCTGACTTTTAGAAATCCTCCATCTTGCAGATGGAGGATTCCCCCAATAGGGTTAGGATTGTGACCCCCTCCCCTTGGGAGGAGGCACAAAGAGGGTGTACCCACCCTCAGGGCTAGTAGCCATTGGCTACTAACCCCCCAGACCTAAACACGCCCTTAAATTTAGTATTTAAGGGCTACCCTGAACCCTAGAAAAATTAGATTCCTGCAACTACAAGAAGAAGGACTGCCTAGCTGAAAAACCCTGCAGCGGAAGACCAGAAGACGACAACTGCCTTGGCTCCAGAAACTCACCGGCCTGTCTCCTGCCTTCCAAAGATCCTGCTCCAGCGACGCCTTCCCAAGGGACCAGCGACCTTGACATCCTCTGAGGACTGCCCCTACTTCGAAAAGACAAGAAACTCCCGAGGACAGCGGACCTGCTCCAAGAAAAGCTGCAACTTTGTTTCCAGCAGCTTTAAAGAACCCTGCAAGCTCCCCGCAAGAAGCGTGAGACTTGCAACACTGCACCCGGCGACCCCGACTCGGCTGGTGGCGATCCAACACCTCAGGAGGGACCCCAGGACTACTCTAAGACTGAGTACAAAAACCTGTCCCCCCTGAGCCCCCACAGCGCCGCCTGCAGAGGGAATCCCGAGGCTTCCCCTGACCGCGACTCTTTGAATCCTAAGTCCCGACACCTGGGAGAGACCCTGCACCCGCAGCCCCCAGGACCTGAAGGACCGGACTTTCACTGGAGGAGTGACCCCCAGGAGTCCCTCTCCCTTGACCAAGTGGAGGTTTCCCCGAGGAACCCCCCCCTTGCCTGCCTGCAGCGCTGAAGAGATCCCGAGATCTCCCATTGACTTCCATTACAAACCCGACGCTTGTTTCTACACTGCACCCGGCCGCCCCCGCGCTGCTGAGGGTGAAATTTCTGTGTGGGCTTGTGTCCCCCCCGGTGCCCTACAAAACCCCCCTGGTCTGCCCTCCGAAGACGCGGGTACTTACCTGCAAGCAGACCGGAACCGGGGCACCCCCTTCTCTCCATTCTAGCCTATGTGTTTTGGGCACCACTTTGAACTCTGCACCGGACCGGCCCTGAGCTGCTGGTGTGGTGACTTTGGGGTTGCTCTGAACCCCCAACGGTGGGCTACCTTGGACCAAGAACTAAGCCCTGTAAGTGCCTTACTTACCTGGTTAACCTAACAAATACTTACCTCCCCTAGGAACTGTGAAAATTGCACTAAGTGTCCACTTTTAAAACAGCTATTTGTGAATAACTTGAAAAGTATACATGCAATTTTGATGATTTGAAGTTCCTAAAGTACTTACCTGCAATACCTTTCGAATGAGATATTACATGTAGAATTTGAATCTGTGGTTCTTAAAATAAACTAAGAAAATATATTTTTCTATACAAAAACCTATTGGCTGGATTTGTCTCTGAGTGTGTGTACCTCATTTATTGTCTATGTGTATGTACAACAAATGCTTAACACTACTCCTTGGATAAGCCTACTGCTCGACCACACTACCACAAAATAGAGCATTAGTATTATCTATTTTTACCACTATTTTACCTCTAAGGGGAACCCTTGGACTCTGTGCATGCTATTCCTTACTTTGAAATAGCACATACAGAGCCAACTTCCTACAAGGGGTGACTTACCTATGCCACAGGCAGTGTGAGGTCGGCATGGCACCCTGAGGGGAGTGCCATGTCGACTTAGTCATATTCTCCCCACCAGCACACACCAGCTGGCAAGCAGTGTGTCTGTGCTGAGTGAGGGGTCCCCAGGGTGGCATAAGACATGCTGCAGCCCTTAGAGAACTTCCCTGGCATCAGGGACCTTGGTACCAGTTACAAGGGACTTACCTCAGTGCCAGGGTTGTGCCAACTGTGGAGACAATGGTACATTTTAGGTGAAAGAATACTGGTGCTGGGGCCTGGTTAGCAGGGTCCCAGCACACTTCTCAGTCAAGTCAGCATCAGTATCAGGCAAAAAGCGGGGGGTAACTGCAACAGGGAGCCATTTCTTTACAGGAACTACTTTTCAAATTCCTCCATCTTGTTTGGAAGGAATTCGGCCACTAGGGTTAGGGTTTTGCCCACTTCCCAGCAGAAGTGGTCACAAGAAGGGTGTAGTCACCCTAAAGGTGGTCAGCCCATTGGCTACAGCCTGGCACTCCCTGTAAAACCTCTAAGTTGAGTATTTATGTGTCATGCCTGAATCCCAGAACACCGATTTTAACAACCTAAGAAGACCCGGACAAAGCAGAGTTGCACCCGTAGATAAGGGGAAGAAGAAGCAGTGACGTGGAACTAGCCCCCCAGCCTGCCTGCTGACCCCAAAGGATCCTGCAAAAAAAGCCAACTCGTCCAGCCTTCAATAAAGACCGAAGTCTCCCGTGGGCCGCGGACATGCCCTGCCAGAAGAAACTCCAAAGAAAAGACTCTACAGCTGCTGGATCCAGGAAACCAGACACCAGAAGTGACCACTGCACCAGACGTCCACAACCACAGGTGAAGCCAACCAACGGCGCTAACGTGGGTAGGCAGCTACCCAGAGACCGAGGCCAGTGTGGTCTCACCCATCGTGGACTCTCCAGAGATACCTGCAGCCTCTACAAGCAGGGCCCCTTCCCCACATGCTTGTGGAGAGAGAAAATCCAACAGCTAGAGCAATCACTGCACCCGTGACCCCTGACCCCAGCTGAGGTGGGTCACCTAAGAGCTCAAGTCCACCCTGCGTCCACCCTTGCAGGACTCCACCCACAATGCCTGCAGCCTCAACACAGGACCCCCTTGACCGCAAGTGATCCTGGATGTGAAAATCTGAAGCCTAAAGACACCCCTTCATCCGTCGCCCTGGGCACAGGAGAGAAGACCAAAGGTGCACCTATGTCCCAGAGCACCCCAAGTCTACTACCTATCTGTTTGCTGGCCCCGACTGGCTTCCTAGCCAGAGCCTGCAGCCTGTCTTCAAGAGGACCAAACTCCCATAGAAAACCATTGGGCACCCAATGCCTTACTGCAACTCTGCACCCGGCGGCACCAGTGTCGCCCGGTGTGACCTATTGATGTGGCTTTGATCAGTGCAAAGTATTTATCTTAACTCCCTGCCATACATCAGCATTAATACTCTGTTTGCTGAACATTGTTTTCCTCCATAACACTGAGAGAACTCTGAAAGGTGTACTGTCTGTTTTTGAAACAGCAAAGTATTTATACCTAAAAGTCTACTTACCAGATTATGAAGTTCTTGTGTTTGAAACATATATAGAAAGAATTGTTACTTTTCTAAATTGGTCTCTGATTTATTCACTGAGTGAGTGCTTCATTCATTGCCTCTGGGAGTGCAACAAATGCTTAGCACTACCCTCTGATAAATAGATAATGGTCTCTCATCTGAAGGAAACAAGTGTGTTTACTGTGTCTAGAACTGAACCCAGTTGATACAAGGATTTAACATATCATGATTCACCCGAAGACCAAGTCGATTGATAATCATTAAGGTTTAGTTGATAATGTTGACTTGCTTGCTGATGGAAAGATACCTTGATGAGCCAATTTTCCGAGTATGGGTAGACAAAGATTTTAATTTTTCTGAGGTAAGCTGCCACAACCACCATGCATTTGGAAAAAGTATGCGCTGCAGATTCGAGTCCAAAAGGAAGGACTTTGTATTGGTAATGGTCTCTTTCTACAATTAACCTCAGGAATTTCCAACGCTTCTTGGTTATTGGGAAGTGAAAAATATAGGTCTCCTGAACATGGCCAGTTTCCCCGATTAAGTCAGGGGTAGGATACTTCAAAGAGCATACCATCTGAATGTTTCTTTGTGAATCCACTTGTTCCCTTTCTTACGGTCTAAAAGGGGTCTGGAATCTTTTTTTGGACTTTCTTATTCACCAGAAAACAACAGAAATACAATACGGCTCCTCACAGGCGAGATGGGGCCTTTTCCATCACCTGTTTCTAAAGAGGATGGAGACTTCTTGTTGCAGTTTTTCTGAACAGTAAAGGTAGGTTTCTTCAGTGGAATGCAATGTTGAGGACAAGTGAATCTGAGAAAGTAACCATTCAGAGCCCATTTGTCAGTGGTTATCTTTGGCCACACTTGAAGACAAGATATTATACTTCCCGATACCGGAGTAGGCAATGGGGGGCTGAACGGAAGGCTCATTGTTTGCCAATAGTTGTTTCAGTGGCTTGGGCAGATGATTTCAGTCTTCCTTTGCTTACTGACTGATGGCACTGTTGATGATGTTTATGTGGCTGAGATGATTATTGTTGCTGCTGCACTAGAGTCCAATGTAGGGTTTAACAGTCTGGTGGAAGCAGCCACAGTCATAGGGACCATAGGAACCCCTCTTACATTCCCTCCTTTTTTTCTAACAGCTTTGAGACTGTAGAGCTCGGGCTTCGTTCAAGTTAGCTCATCTTCATCATGTAAGTCAAATAAAGTGCTACCTGAAAAAGGCAGGTTAAGAACCTGGTGTTGGGGGATACTGTTTCTAAACCTGAGAGTCTCAGCCAAAATGAATGTCAAAGCACTAGGACAAGAACCAAGCAACTTTGATTGAAGCGCACTGGGTTCCTGCTAACCAGGTCCTCAGTGTCAGTGTTCCTTCCCCAGAAACAGGACCACCTGTCACTTGATGCCCAAGTGACCAGGCATTTAGCACCTTTTCTAAGTCCCTAGTAAATGGTACCTAGAGCTTAAGTATGAAAGAGGTTCCCTAAGAGCTGCAGCATAACTTGTGCCACTCTAAGGGACCCAGCACCAAACTCATACAGACTGCCACTGCAGGCTGTAAGACAGGGTGCCCCAAAAAGTGAAAATACAACATGGCACACATTTGTATGCCATGTCCCACAACGCTGTCTTTAATACCCCTGCAGCAGACCTTGCAGCCCTAAGACAGTGTACATTATATTACAGCTCAGGGCCTATCAGGATGAGTAAATATGCCCCTACTATGTCCTTGTCGATTCTCACGACATAGAAAGTAAACAGGGAAGCCATTTTAAATACATGTGCTGGCCACTGGTCAATAGGAGTTCCTCAGCTACACTGTAAATAGAGATGTTTGGTTTCAAACATCTCGTATTGCTAAACCCTCCTTGATTCCAGTGATGGATTTATTAATGCATGAACCTAGAGGGCACCTTAGAGGTGCCCCCTGAAAACCTACCGACCGCTGATGGGCTCACTGACTAGTTTCCACCAGTCTGCCACCAACAGACGAGTTTCTGGCCCCCTCCAGGGGTGAGAGCATTTGCTCTAGGGCAGTCAGGAACAAAGAAGCCCACCGCCTTTGGTCTGGCTTCCCTCAGAAGGGAAATGCTGACCACATCTCCAACTCACCTCCCCTCTCTTTGCCCTCCCCCCAGGACAATTTGGCACCCAGACAGGAGGAAAAGTTAGCTATGCAGAAGGCGTGTTGCAAATAGCTCTAGGGTGACCAGCCCGACATGAACACAACCGGATGAATTTCACCATATTGTGTGGTGGATTTCGGAATTCTGGGACAGGGTGATGCCCACTCTCCAAAGGAAGTGGTCATCTAGGGGGTGTAGTGACTCCAATGGTAAGTAGCCATTTGCCTACTTCCCTTCACTCAGTTAGCACCCCCAAAAGTGAGTATTTAGGGGACCCCCTGATACAAAAAAAGTACATCTTTGCTGTACACAAAAGAAGGAGCGGACAAGGAGGTTGCTGACGTGAGAACTGAGGAGCACAATGGACTTGGCACCCGACCCTTTGGGACGAACTGACCTGTCCTGCTGCAGCAGCCTCCAAGAAACAGGGAGAGCTGTCAGTGCTTTCCAAATTGTCAAGAAGAACTCTTGGAGCAGAGGAGCTACTTCTCTGCATCTGCAGGCACTGCTAGTGAAGTTTGGTACTCTGTTGGCCACAGAAACTCAGAGGGATCAACAAGCGAGAAGACTGTTTGGAGCCCAGGAGCTCAGCCCGACACTTCACTCCACCCAGAGTATTAGACCCCTTACTGTAACCAAGGCTTGTTGGTGTTCCAACCTGGATTCCAACTGCCCCAAAGCAGACCTACCATTGAGGGACATCAGGATCCACAAGACCATTCAGGAGAGTGACCCCACTGCCCGTTTCCCGTCATCACCACGTCCCAGAGCAACTCCCTGACCACTGTGACCCAACGCCTCAAAGTACCTCTGCACCCGAGCCCCACAGCTCAAGTCAGAGGGAGTCAACTATGCCCACGGGGTCTTGAGACCCTCTGGAGCAGAGCCCACCCCTGGTTTTGACCAGACTGGACTTCCAGTCGCCGCACTCTTTCTGCACCCCCCCCCACCCCCAACCGCGATTACTTCAACATCGGACCCGACGCCAATAGACACCACCGCACCCAAGCCCCACAGCCTGAGAAGTCGACCTACAGTGTGTCCCAAGTGCCCGAGGACCTCAAAGGTTGAGCTCCTCTGTGGTTACCTCGGACTGACCTTCCAGTCCCAGCTTGCAACAACTTCCCAACCGGACTGTTTCCCATTAAAGTGAATGGGACACCCAATGCCATTAACACACCTCAGCACTCGGACCCCCAGAGCCTCCAGAGGTGACCTGGTGGTGTGGCCTTGGACCCTGATCCATATTCACCTTAAGTCCTGGAGAACAGTTCTGTAAGTCCTTGAGAAGTGTCTGAATGCAGTACATGTTTTTCGCCCATAGGATAACATTACAGCACCCAAAAATTGCATTGTCAACTATAAAAATTCCTATCTGTAAAAGAACTCATTTGATTTTGGTGATCTTGGTATCTAAATTTATATAAAAGTATGTGTGTGTGTTTTTTTTAATTGGTGCAGGATTTCTTTATTGAGTGGGTCTCACTTACTGCAGACGTGTGTGCATGATATACTTAACACTACCCTCTCATATGCCCAACTGCTTGTGTACACTACCTTGTGTCATTTTTACCCCTGTAGTTCCTCTGGGGTTTGCTTGGACTCTTCTTTACACTGTGTATTTCTTTTTGGTCCACTATATAAAGCTTCCTACACTGAGAAGGCCATGGTATACAGTTGCTGGACAGAGAAATGTGTGTAACTCACTTGCACAATAAGCTGACATGCATTGGTTCAAATGGGATAGATCTGAGAAAAGTGAGAACCACACCAAGGACCCACTGAGGCATCACAATGATGTTGGCGGGAACATACGAGTCAGCCCTCTAAAAAAAAAAAAAAAACTCACAACAGGTGATTTAAATAGAGATGACTGATAAACGTAAAAAGGCCAAAAGGACCAATAAATAACCTGAACTGTTGCCACAGTAAGACCAGGCTGGGCCAGTGATAGACAAAACAACAGATTATCAGACAATTGTGCCTGTAGTCATTACGCACAAACTTTTTTAGTGAGGGACGCCTGACTTCCAAAAGAACGCTCACAACTGGGGGAAGATTAAAAGCCATCAACTGTTGCGACTCAATCTTCGTTCATGGATGTGTAGGCTTGGGTGTAAGATCCTGCTCTGTTGCTGTGACGGGAGGATCTCCAGAAGCACCATGTCCAGGATGGCTCCAATGAAGTGAAGCTGCTCTGAAGGAGCTGGTGTTATTTTGGCACGTTGATGGAAAATTCCAGCCATCTCAAACTGGTAGGTATTGGGAGATTGCCTGAGGTGAGCTAGTCTTCAGCATCCAGTTGCCAAGGTACAGGAAGACTGGTATTTCCAGCCTCCAAAGTTAGGTTAGTGACCACAACAATCACTTTCATGAACACCAGAGGTACACTGTTAAGGCCGAAGGGGAGCACAGAAAGTTTTCACAACCTACCTGAAACCGCAGTTAACGTCTGGGGATGTTTAAATAGGCGTCCTGCAGAAGCAATGCCACCATCCAGGCTCTAGGATGCAAGGCAGGCAGAAATAGGGCCACGATGAGTATTTAGAACCTGTCCTTCCTGAAAAAGAAATTGAGGGCGAAGATCAAGGAAATGTTTGGAGCTTTCATCCTTCCTTGGCAAAAGGCAGTAACAACCATGCTGGCCACTCTCTACGGCTCCCTTGTCAGACAGCCTGAACTTCCCCCGCACAGTATGAACAAGTGGCCCTCCAGGATGTGCTGTGGTGTAGGAGGCATTTCCGGCATGGTGGAAAGGAAGCATGTATTCATTCTTGACAATTTGGAGCACCAACTGGACAGATAGTGTGCTCTGCCACCCATGGAGGTAAAAGGTTATCTGGCCACCTACCGGCCGATCATGCACTTCCAAGGGCAAACTAATGTTCTTCTGCAGCTGCCGAGAGAAGTTTTGTTGCCCATGAAAGCCTGAATGCTGACTGCTGAATCCCCAGTCTCGGCCATGAAAAGCATGGGAGGCCAGAGGCTGCTGAGGCAAGGTTTGTTGCAGTCTCTGCTAAAATCCCCTTCCGAATCCTCAAAATGGGCAAAATTGTTGGAGAAGCTGACATACAGCCTGCTGTTGCCTTGCTCTTCTTGAAGGGCACCCAAGGTGAGTACGCCTTGTCTTTGTAGAGGTATATGCCATCAAATGGAAAATGTCAACCAGCAGACATCTGTTCATGGCATATAGTCCTGCAGATTCACATGCTTTACCTAAGTCCGCCATTTAGTGTTGGGCTTGTAGAGTTGCAAGATGTTTTTCTTCAAAGAATGTTTCTCGAGTCACAAGATCAAGTGACTCCTCCTCTCAGTGATATGCATGGGCATCGAATCCTTTGTCAGATTGTTTTCTCACAGGAGGGTGAAGGAAGGAGTGAAGCATTTGTTAGCATAGCATTGCCTAGTTGTAGGCTTGCATGCTTGTTTGAGAACCTCCATGCATTCTAATGGATGTTGTCAGTATCCAAATTCTATGATTTCAGGAGCCAAATCTCTAAGTTGAGAGCACTGGGATTTGGATGTCCGATTTGTCCCTTGTTTTGTGTTAACAAATCCGGTCTGTTTGTATTGAGGTACTACTGACAGGTGTGTGTTGTGTACCAATGTTGTCGTGCCCACGTCGGGGCTAACAGTATCATGGTGAGAGAGGTCTGACGTAGTTTGCTGACCAGAAATGGAAGTAGTGGGAGAAGGGGAAAAGCGTAAGCAAATATCCCTAACCAGTTGATCAATAGAGCATTGCTGTTGGATAGAGGGTGTGGGTGCCTGGATGCGAAGTTTTGGCATTTTGCGTTTTCGCTTGTTGCAAATAGGTCTATTTCTGGTGCTCCCCACTTTTGAAAGTACTGATGAACTACCTGAAAGTGAATCTTCCATTTGTTTATCTGTTGGTGTGTTCTGCTTAGGAGATCCGCTAGCTGATTGTGTATTCCTGGAATGTATTCTGCTAGTAGATGAATGTGATTGTGAATTGCCCATTTACATATTGTTTGGGCTAGAAGGGACAGTTGTGATGAATGTGTCCCACCTTGTTTCTATAGGTAATACATGGCCGTCATATTGGCTGTTTTTATCAAAACAGTCTTGTGTTTGGGAAGGGGTTGAAACGCTTTTAGGGCAAGGAACACAGCTAATAATTCTAAATGGTTTATGTGATAATTTAGATGTTTTGAATTCCATTCCCCTTGAATGGTAAGGTTGTTGAGATGAGTTCCTCAACCTATCATTGATGCATCTGTTATTGTGGTCTGAGGCACAGGGTCTTGAAATGACCCCCCCCCTTTCATTAAATTGCTGAGATTCCACCATTGAAGGGACCTGTGCGTTTGGCAGTCTAACACTAGATCTTGCAACTGACCCTGTGCTTGAGAACATTGCTGTGAGAAGCACTGTTGTAGTGTCCTCATGTTTAGTCTTGCATGTGGTACTATTGTTATGCAGGATGCCATCATTCCTAATAGTTTCATGATAAATCTTACAGTGTATTGTTGATTTGGCTGCATTTGTGGTATGATATTTTCGAAAGCATGTATCCTTTGTGTATTTGGATAGGCTAAGGCTTTCTGCATATTGAGAATAGCACCTAGGTAAGGTTGCACCTGTGCTGGCTGAAGATAGGATTTTTGGTAGTTGAGAGTAAAACCTAGTGTATGTAGGGTCTCTACTGTGTATTGAGTGTGTTGTTGACATTGTATAAAATTGCTTGATTTTATTAGCCAATCATGTAGTTATGGAAAGGCATGTATGTGTTGTCTTCTTAGGTAGGCTGCTGCTACCGCTAGACATTTTGTGAATACTCTTGGGGCTGTTATGCCGAAAGGTAGAACTTTGAATTGATAATGTTTTCCTGCTATCACAAACCTTAGGTATTTTCTGTGAGCTGGATGGATGGGCGTATGGAAATACGCATCTTTGAGGTCTAATGCAGTCATGTAATCTTGTTTTTGTAGTAGTGGAATGACGTCCTGCAGAGTTACCGTATGAAAGTGTTCGGACAGGATATATAGATTTAGGGATCTGAGGTCTAGGATGGGTCTGAGAGTGCCACCCTTTTTGGGAATGAGGAAGTATAGCGAGTATACTCCTGTTCCTTACTGAGAACGTGGGACCAATTTTATTGCCTGTTTTAGTAGTAGCGATTGTACGTCTTGTAATAGAACATTGTGTTCTGGAGACAACTTGTGATAACGTGGAAGAATGTTTGGAGGGGTAGAAATGAATTCTTGACAATAGCCATTGCGGATAATTTGACAATACCCATTGGTCTGTGGTGATATTTTGCCATTACGAGTGGAATTGCAGCAGTCTGCCACCCCACAGGAGAAGTGTGGGGTTCAGGGATGACTAATACGTCACTATTTAGATGGAGTAGTGGCTTGTTTGAGGCCTGGAATTTGACTGTGGTTCTAAGGTATTGGCCTTTATAAGAACCTCTAAATCCCCCTCTCTGGTACTGCTGCTGCCCTTGTTTTGCCTGGGAAGTAGAAGCCTCTGTGGATTGTGGCTTGAATCCTCCTCTAAATTGTTGCCTACAAAAGGAGCCTCTATAAAGGTATATAAGGCTCCTATTGCTTTGGCAGTGTCTGAGTCCTTCCTGAGTTTTTATATGGCAGTGTCAACCTCAGGACCAAACAGGTATTTTTAAATAAAAAGAATATTCAGTACTGCCTGCTGTATTTCTGGCTTGAAACCAGAGGAACGTAGCCATGCGTGTCTGCATATGGTGACAGCAGTATTCACGCTTCTAGCTGCTGTATCTGCAGCATCAGGGCAGACCATATTTGGTTGTTACTTTTGGCCTGACCCTTGTCAACAATCTGTTGTGCTCTCTTTTTGGCAGGTGTTGTAGGAGTTCCTGCATCTCATCCCAGTGGGCTCTATCATACCTGAATATTTCATCCACATGCATCATGCCAGGTAGCATTGAGAGGCACTGATATCATGAGTGCGTGGAGAATAAGGTGTTAAAAAGAAAATCTTCTTCTAAAAGGTTCACTGTGCATAAGCACCCAATGGTACGCTGCTGCCCTAGAAATAACCTGTGTGTAATGCAGTACTGTCTTCTGGTGGAGAAGGTTTGGAAGGGTAGAAGTCCAGGTCATTGGCAGGAATAGGACCTGGATCAGAGATCCCAAGGATCAACCGTATCACCATGAGAATATTGTGAATGAGTTGGTGAAGGTAAAGGTGGTGGACTAGTGAGTGGTGGCAAAAAAGGATGGGTTCAATCTCTATGTCCTCAGAAACATGATCAGATGGTCTATATGACTGTTCATCAAGTGATTTTGAGCTCTGCTTAAGATGGCTCAAAAGTCCTTTTTCTTCTGCATAAGACTTTTTCGGTTCCGAATATGATAGTTTTTTTGGGCCTGAAAATACAGCCGGTTGTTTCTGCTGCGAAGCAGGGAGTCGAGGCTTTGACTTCAAAGAGTGGAGACGTCGGCTCAGTTCCCAAGTTGAGCTTTTGGTGGACTTGCTCGACTCCGGTATTGACGTATGTAGGAAGTTGGCTCTGTATGTGCTATTTCAAAGTAAGGAATAGCATGCACAGAGTCCAAGGGTTCCCCTTAGAGGTAAAATAGTGGTAAAAAGAGATAATACTAATGCTCTATTTTGTGGTAGTGTGGTCGAGCAGTAGGCTTATCCAAGGAGTAGTGTTAAGCATTTGTTGTACATACACATAGACAATAAATGAGGTACACACACTCAGAGACAAATCCAGCCAATAGGTTTTGTTATAGAAAAATATATTTTCTTAGTTTATTTTAAGAACCACAGGTTCAAATTTAACATGTAATATCTTGTTTGAAAGGTATTGCAGGTAAGTACATTAGGAACTTTGAATCATTTTAATTGCATGTATACTTTTCAAGTTATTCACAAATAGCTATTTCAAAAGTGGACACTTAGTGCAATTTTCACAGTTCCTGGGGGAGGTAAGTTTTTGTTAGTTTTACCAAGTAAGTAAGACACTTACAGGGTTCAGTTCTTGGTCCAAGGTAGCCCACCGTTGGGGGTTCAGAGCAACCCCAAAGTTACCACACCAGCAGCTCAGGGCCGGTCAGGTGCAGAGTTCAAAGTGGTGCCCAAAACGCATAGGCTTCAATGGAGAGAAGGGGGTGCCCCGGTTCCGGGCTGCTTGCAGGTAAGTACCCGCGTCTTCGGAGGGCAGACCAGGGGGGTTTTGTAGGGCACCGGGGGGGACACAAGCCCACACAGAAATTTCACCCTCAGCGGCGCGGGGGCGGCCGGGTGCAGTGTTAGAACAAGCGTCGGGTTCGCAATAGAAGTCAATGAGAGATCAAGGGATCTCTTCAGCGCTGCAGGCAGGCAAGGGGGGGCTTCCTCGGGGAAACCTCCACTTGGGCAAGGGAGAGGGACTCCTGGGGGTCACTTCTGCAGTGAAAGTCCGATCCTTCAGGTCCTGGGGGCTGCGGGTGCAGGGTCTTTTCCAGGCGTCGGGACTTAGGTTTCAGAGAGTCGCGGTCAGGGGAAGCCTCGGGATTCCCTCTGCAGGCGGCGCTGTGGGGGCTCAGGGGGGACAGGTTTTGGTACTCACAGTCGTAGAGTAGTCCGGGGGTCCTCCCTGAGGTGTTGGTTCTCCACCAGCCGAGTCGGGGTCGCCGGGTGCAGTGTTGCAAGTCTCACGCTTCTTGCGGGGAGATTGCAGGGTTCTTTAAAGCTGCTCCTTTGGATAAAGTTGCAGTCTTTTTGGAGCAGGTCCGCTGTCCTCGGGAGTTCCTTGTCGTCGTCGAAGCAGGGCAGTCCTCAGAGGATTCAGAGGTCGCTGGTCCCTTTGGAAGGCGTCGCTGGAGCAGAGTTCTTTGGAAGGCAGGAGACAGGCCGGTGAGTTTCTGGAGCCAAGGCAGTTGTTGTCTTCTGGTCTTCCTCTGCAGGGGTTTTCAGCTAGGCAGTCCTTCTTGTTGTTGCAGGAATCTAATTTTCTAGGGTTCAGGGTAGCCCTTAAATACTAAATTTAAGGGCGTGTTTAGGTCTGGGGGGTTAGTAGCCAATGGCTACTAGCCCTGAGGGTGGGTACACCCTCGTTGTGCCTCCTCCCAAGGGGAGGGGGTCACAATCCTAACCCTATTGGGGGAATCCTCCATCTACAAGATGGAGGATTTCTAAAAGTTAGAGTCACCTCAGCTCAGGACACCTATGGGGCTGTCCTGACTGGCCAGTGACTCCTCCTTGTTATTCTCTTTGTTCCCTCCAGCCTTGCCGCCAAAAGTGGGGGCCGTGGCCGGAGGGGGCGGGCAACTCCACTAAGCTGGAGTGCCCTGCTGTGACAAAGGGGTGAGCCTTTGAGGCTCACCGCCAGGTGTTACAGCTCCCACCTGGGGGAGGTGTTAGCATCTCCACCCAGTGCAGGCTTTGTTACTGGCCTCAGAGTGACAAAGGCACTCTCCCCATGGGGCCAGCAACATGTCTCTAGTGTGGCAGGCTGCTGGAACTAGTCAGCCTACACAGACAGTCGGTTAAGTTTCAGGGGGCACCTCTAAGGTGCCCTCTGGGATGTATTTTGCAATAAAATGTACACTGGCATCAGTGTGTGTAAGGAAATGCCTCCTTGGCATGGTTGCCCCCTGACTTTTTGCCTTTGCTGATGCTATGTTTACAATTGAAAGTGTGCTGAGGCCTGCTAACCAGGCCCCAGCACCAGTGTTCTTTCCCTAACCTGTACTTTTGTATCCACAATTGGCAGACCCTGGCATCCAGATAAGTCCCTTGTAACTGGTACTTCTAGTACCAAGGGCCCTGATGCCAAGGAAGGTCTCTAAGGGCTGCAGCATGTCTTATGCCACCCTGGAGACCTCTCACTCAGCACAGACACACTGCTTGCCAGCTTGTGTGTGCTAGTGAGGACAAAACGAGTAAGTCGACATGGCACTCCCCTCAGGGTGCCATGCCAGCCTCTCACTGCCTATGCAGTATAGGTAAGACACCCCTCTAGCAGGCCTTACAGCCCTAAGGCAGGGTGCACTATACCATAGGTGAGGGTACCAGTGCATGAGCATGGTACCCCTACAGTGTCTAAACAAAACCTTAGACATTGTAAGTGCAGGGTAGCCATAAGAGTATATGGTCTGGGAGTCTGTCAAACACGAACTCCACAGCACCATAATGGCTACACTGAAAACTGGGAAGTTTGGTATCAAACTTCTCAGCACAATAAATGCACACTGATGCCAGTGTACATTTTATTGTAAAATACACCCCAGAGGGCACCTTAGAGGTGCCCCCTGAAACTTAACCGACTATCTGTGTAGGCTGACTAGTTTTAGCAGCCTGCCACAAACCGAGACATGTTGCTGGCCCCATGGGGAGAGTGCCTTTGTCACTCTGAGGCCAGTAACAAAGCCTGCACTGGGTGGAGATGCTAACACCTCTCCCAGGCAGGAATTGTCACACCTGGCGGTGAGCCTCAAAGGCTCACCTCCTTTGTGCCAACCCAGCAGGACACTCCAGCTAGTGGAGTTGCCCGCCCCCTCCGGCCATGCCCCACTTTTGGCGGCAAGGCCGGAGAAAATAATGAGAAAAACAAGGAGGAGTCACTGGCCAGTCAGGACAGCCCCTAAGGTGTCCTGAGCTGAGGTGACTCTGACTTTTAGAAATCCTCCATCTTGCAGATGGAGGATTCCCCCAATAGGGTTAGGATTGTGACCCCCTCCCCTTGGGAGGAGGCACAAAGAGGGTGTACCCACCCTCAGGGCTAGTAGCCATTGGCTACTAACCCCCCAGACCTAAACACGCCCTTAAATTTAGTATTTAAGGGCTACCCTGAACCCTAGAAAATTAGATTCCTGCAACTACAAGAAGAAGGACTGCCTAGCTGAAAAACCCCTGCAGAGGAAGACCAGAAGACGACAACTGCCTTGGCTCCAGAAACTCACCGGCCTGTCTCCTGCCTTCCAAAGATCCTGCTCCAGCGACGCCTTCCAAAGGGACCAGCGACCTCGACATCCTCTGAGGACTGCCCCTGCTTCGAAAAGACAAGAAACTCCCGAGGACAGCGGACCTGCTCCAAGAAAAGCTGCAACTTTGTTTCCAGCAGCTTTAAAGAACCCTGCAAGCTCCCCACAAAAGGCGTGAGACTTGCAACACTGCACCCGGCGACCCCGACTCGGCTGGTGGCGATCCAACACCTCGGGAGGGACCCCAGGACTACTCCGATACTGTGAGTACCAAAACCTGTCCCCCCTGAGCCCCCACAGCGCCGCCTGCAGAGGGAATCCCGAGGCTTCCCCTGACCGCGACTCTTTGAATCCTAAGTCCCGACACCTGGGAGAGACCCTGCACCCGCAGCCCCCAGGACCTGAAGGACCGGACTTTCACTGGAGGAGTGACCCCCAGGAGTCCCTCTCCCTTGACCAAGTGGAGGTTTCCCCGAGGAACCCCCCCCTTGCCTGCCTGCAGCGCTGAAGAGATCCCTAGATCTCCCATTGACTTCCATTACAAACCCGACGCTTGTTTCTACACTGCACCCGGCCGCCCCCGCGCTGCTGAGGGTGAAATTTCTGTGTGGGCTTGTGTCCCCCCCGGTGCCCTACAAAACCCCCCTGGTCTGCCCTCCGAAGACGCGGGTACTTAACTGCAAGCAGACCGGAACCGGGGCACCCCCTTCTCTCCATTCTAGCCTATGTGTTTTGGGCACCACTTTGAACTCTGCACCTGACCGGCCCTGAGCTGCTGGTGTGGTGACTTTGGGGTTGCTCTGAACCCCCAACGGTGGGCTACCTTGGACCAAGAACTAAGCCCTGTAAGTGTCTTACTTACCTGTTTAACCTAACAAATACTTACCTCCCCTAGGAACTGTGAAAATTGCACTAAGTGTCCACTTTTAAAACAGCTATTTGTGAATAACTTGAAAAGTATACATGCAATTTTGATGATTTGAAGTTCCTAAAGTACTTACCTGCAATACCTTTCGAATGAGATATTACATGTAGAATTTGAACCTGTGGTTCTGAAAATAAACTAAGAAAAGATATTTTTCTATATAAAAACCTATTGGCTGGATTTGTCTCTGAGTGTGTGTACCTCATTTATTGTCTATGTGTATGTACAACAAATGCTTAACACTACTCCTTGGATAAGCCTACTGCTCGACCACACTACCACAAAATAGAGCATTAGTATTATCTATTTTTACCACTATTTTACCTCTAAGGGGAACCCTTGGACTCTGTGCATGCTATTCCTTACTTTGAAATAGCACATACAGAGCCAACTTCCTACATTGGTGGATCAGCGGTGGGGTACAAGACTTTGCATTTGCTGGACTACTCAGCCAATACCTGATCACACGACAAATTCCAAAATTGTCATTAGAAATTGATTTTTGCAATTTGAAAAGTTTTCTAAATTCTTAAAAGACCTGCTAGGGCCTTGTGTTAGATCCTGTTTAGCATTTCTTTTAGAGTTTAAAAGTTTGTAAAAGTTTGAATTAGATTCTAGAACCAGTTGTAGATTCTTAAAAAGTATTCCAACTTTTAGAAGCAAAATGTCTAGCACAGATGTGACTGTGGTGGAACTCGACACCACACCTTACCTCCATCTTAAGATGAGGGAGCTAAGGTCACTCTGTAAAATAAAGAAAATAACAATGGGCCCCAAACCTACCAAAATACAGCTCCAGGAGCTTTTGGCAGAGTTTGAAAAGGCCAACCCCTCTGAGGGTGGCAACTCAGAGGAAGAGGATAGTGACTTGGAGGAAAATTCCCCCCTACCAGTCCTATCTAGGGAGAACAGGGTCCCTCAAACCCTAACTCCAAAAATAATAGTCAGAGATGCTGGTTCCCTCACAGGAGAGACCAACACCTCTGAAATCACTGAGGATAGCCCCAGTGAAGAGGACATCCAGTTAGCCAGGATGGCCAAAAGATTGGCTTTGGAAAGACAGATCCTAGCCATAGAGAGGGAAAGACAAGAGATGGGCCTAGGACCCATCAATGGTGGCAGCAACATAAATAGGGTCAGAGATTCTCCTGACATGTTGAAAATCCCTAAAGGGATTGTAACTAAATATGAAGATGGTGATGACATCACCAAGTGGTTCACAGCTTTTGAGAGGGCTTGTGTAACCAGAAAAGTGAACAGATCTCACTGGGGTGCTCTCCTTTGGGAAATGTTCACTGGAAAGTGTAGGGATAGACTCCTCACACTCTCTGGAAAAGATGCAGAATCTTATGACCTCATGAAGGGTACCCTGATTGAGGGCTTTGGATTCTCCACTGAGGAGTACAGGATTAGGTTCAGGGGGGCTCAAAAATCCTCGAGCCAGACCTGGGTTGACTTTGTTGACTACTCAGTGAAAACACTAGATGGTTGGATTCAAGGCAGTGGTGTAAGTAATTATGATGGGCTGTACAATTTATTTGTGAAAGAACACCTGTTAAGTAATTGTTTCAATGATAAACTGCATCAGCATCTGGTAGACCTAGGACCAATTTCTCCCCAAGAATTGGGAAAGAAGGCGGACCATTGGGTCAAGACAAGGGTGTCCAAGACTTCAACAGGGGGTGACCAAAAGAAAGGGGTCACAAAGACTCCCCAGGGGAAGGGTGATGAGACAACCAAAACTAAAAATAGTAAAGAGTCTTCTACAGGCCCCCAAAAACCTGCACAGGAGGGTGGGCCCAGAGCCTCTTCACAAAACAATGGGTACAAGGGTAAAAACTTTGATCCCAAAAAGGCCTGGTGTCATAGCTGTAAACAGCATGGACACCAAACTGGAGACAAGGCCTGTCCCAAGAAAGGTTCCACTCCAAACTCCCATCCAGGTAACACTGGTATGGCTAGTCTCCAAGTGGGATCAACAGTGTGCCCAGAGCAAATCAGGGTCCACACTGAAGCTACTCTAGTTTCTGAGGGTGGGGTGGATTTAGCCACACTAGCTGTCTGGCCGCCTAACATGCAAAAATACAGACAGCAACTCTTAATTAATGGGACTAGAATAGAGGGCCTGAGGGATACAGGTGCCAGTGTCACCATGGTGACAGAGAAACTGGTTTCCCCTGGCCAATACCTGACTGGAAAAACTTACACAGTCACCAACGCTGACAATCAGAGAAAAGTACATCCCATGGCAATGGTTACTTTAGAATGGGGAGGGGTCAATGGCCTGAAACAGGTGGTGGTCTCCTCAAATATCCCAGTGGACTGTCTGCTTGGAAATGACCTGGAGTCCTCAGCATGGGCTGAGGTAGAACTAAAAACCCATGCAGCAATGCTGGGTATCCCTGAACTGGTGTGTGTGAAAACAAGAGCACAATGCAAGGCACAGGGTGAACAAGTAGAGCTGGAGTCTGGAAGAATGGCCCAGCCTACCAAGAGAACAGGAAAGTCAGTTGGGAAACCAACTGCAACACAGCAAAAGAAAAGGAACCTCTCTTCTCAGGAAGAAGTTCTGCCCTCTGAGGGAACTGAGCCTTTGGAGCTTGAACCTTATCAGGTTGAGCTCTTAGGCCCAGGGGGACCCTCAAGGGAGGAGCTGTGTAAGGGACAAGAAACCTGTCCCTCTCTTGAAGGCCTTAGGCAGCAAGCTGCTGAAGAGTCCAAAGGCAAGAAAAATGGAACGCATAGGGTCTATTGGGAAGATGGACTCCTGTACACTGAGGCCAGAGACCCCAAACCTGGTGCCACTAGGAGAGTGGTAGTGCCTCAGCTGTTCAGGAAGTTCATCCTAACATTGGCCCATGACATTCCCCTTGCTGGACATTTGGGACAAACCAAGACGTGGGAGAGGTTAGTCAACCACTTCTACTGGCCCAATATGTCCAACATGGTTAAGGAGTTTTGCCTCTCCTGCCCCACCTGTCAAGCCAGTGGTAAGACAGGTGGGCATCCAAAGGCCCCCCTCATTCCACTTCCAGTGGTGGGGGTTCCCTTTGAAAGAGTGGGTGTGGACATAGTTGGTCCACTAGAACCTCCCACAGCCTCAGGAAATATGTATATCCTGGTAGTAGTGGATCATGCTACCAGGTATCCTGAAGCTATTCCCCTTAGGTCGACTACTGCCCCTGCAGTAGCCAAGGCCCTCATTGGTATCTTTACCAGAGTGGGTTTCCCTAAGGAGGTGGTGTCTGACAGAGGTACCAACTTCATGTCAGCATACCTAAAGCACATGTGGAATGAGTGTGGAGTGACTTATAAATTAACTACACCATACCATCCCCAAACTAATGGCTTGGTTGAGAGATTCAACAAGACATTAAAAGGCATGATCATGGGGCTCCCAGAAAAACTCAAAAGGAGATGGGATGTCCTCTTGCCATGTCTGCTTTTCGCTTACAGAGAGGTGCCACAGAAGGGAGTAGGATTCTCACCCTTTGAACTTCTGTTTGGTCATCCTGTAAGGGGACCACTTGCCCTTGTTAAAGAAGGCTGGGAGAGACCTCTCCATGAGCCTAAACAGGACATAGTGGACTATGTACTTGGCCTTCGCTCTAGAATGGCCGAGTACATGGAAAAGGCGACCAAAAACCTTGAGGCCAGCCAACAGCTCCAGAAGTTTTGGTATGACCAAAAGGCTGCACTGGTTGAGTTCCAACCAGGGCAGAAAGTCTGGGTTCTGGAGCCTGTGGCTCCCAGGGCACTCCAGGACAAATGGAGTGGCCCTTACCCAGTACTAGAAAGGAAGAGTCAGGTCACCTACCTGGTGGACCTGGGCACAAGCAGGAGCCCCAAGAGGGTGATCCATGTGAACCGCCTTAAGCTCTTCCATGACAGGGCTGATGTGAATCTGTTGATGGTAACAGATGAGGATCAGGAGGCAGAGAGTGAACCTCTCCCTGATCTTCTGTCATCAGACCCAAAAGATGGCACAGTAGATGGAGTGATCTACTCAGACACCCTCTCTGGCCAACAGCAAGCTGATTGTAGGAGAGTCCTACAACAGTTTCCTGAACTCTTCTCCTTAACCCCTGGTCAGACACACCTGTGTACCCATGATGTGGACACAGGAGACAGCATGCCTGTCAAGAACAAAATCTTTAGACAGTCTGACCATGTTAAGGAAAGCATCAAGGTGGAAGTCCACAAGATGCTGGAATTGGGAGTAATTGAGCGCTCTGACAGCCCCTGGGCTAGCCCAGTGGTCTTAGTCCCCAAACCTCACACCAAAGATGGAAAGAAAGAGATGAGGTTTTGTGTGGACTACAGAGGGCTCAATTCTGTCACCAAGACAGATGCCCATCCAATTCCAAGAGCTGATGAGCTCATTGATAAATTAGGTGCTGCCAAATTTCTAAGTACCTTTGACTTGACAGCAGGGTACTGGCAAATAAAAATGGCACCTGGAGCAAAAGAGAAAACAGCATTCTCCACACCTGATGGGCATTATCAGTTTACTGTTATGCCCTTTGGTTTAAAGAATGCCCCTGCCACCTTCCAAAGGTTGGTGAATCAAGTCCTTGCTGGCTTGGAGTCCTTTAGCACAGCTTATCTTGATGATATTGCTGTCTTTAGCTCCACCTGGCAGGATCACCTGGTCCACCTGAAGAAGGTTTTGAAGGCTCTGCAATCTGCAGGCCTCTCTATCAAGGCATCCAAATGCCAGATAGGGCAGGGAACTGTGGTTTACTTGGGCCACCTTGTAGGTGGAGGCCAAGTTCAGCCACTCCAACCCAAGATCCAGACTATTCTGGACTGGGTAGCTCCAAAAACCCAGACTCAAGTCAGGGCATTCCTTGGCTTGACTGGGTATTACAGGAGGTTTGTGAAGGGATATGGATCCATTGTGACAGCCCTCACTGAACTCACCTCCAAGAAAATGCCCAAGAAAGTGAACTGGACTGTGGAATGCCAACAGGCCTTTGACACCCTGAAACAAGCAATGTGCTCAGCACCAGTTCTAAAAGCTCCAGATTATTCTAAGCAGTTCATTGTGCAGACAGATGCCTCTGAACATGGGATAGGGGCAGTTTTGTCCCAAACAAATGATGATGGCCTTGACCAGCCTGTTGCTTTCATTAGCAGGAGGTTACTCCCCAGGGAGCAGCGTTGGAGTGCCATTGAGAGGGAGGCCTTTGCTGTGGTTTGGTCCCTGAAGAAGCTGAGACCATACCTCTTTGGGACTCACTTCCTAGTTCAAACCGACCACAGACCTCTCAAATGGCTGATGCAAATGAAAGGTGAAAATCCTAAACTATTGAGGTGGTCCATCTCCCTACAGGGAATGGACTTTATAGTGGAACACAGACCTGGGACTGCCCATGCCAATGCAGATGGCCTTTCCAGGTTCTTCCACTTAGAAAATGAAGACTCTCTTGGGAAAGGTTAGTCTCATCCTCTTTCGTTTGGGGGGGGGGTTGTGTAAGGAAATGCCTCCTTGGCATGGTTGCCCCCTGACTTTTTGCCTTTGCTGATGCTATGTTTACAATTGAAAGTGTGCTGAGGCCTGCTAACCAGGCCCCAGCACCAGTGTTCTTTCCCTAACCTGTACTTTTGTATCCACAATTGGCAGACCCTGGCATCCAGATAAGTCCCTTGTAACTGGTACTTCTAGTACCAAGGGCCCTGATGCCAAGGAAGGTCTCTAAGGGCTGCAGCATGTCTTATGCCACCCTGGAGACCTCTCACTCAGCACAGACACACTGCTTGCCAGCTTGTGTGTGCTAGTGAGGACAAAACGAGTAAGTCGACATGGCACTCCCCTCAGGGTGCCATGCCAGCCTCTCACTGCCTATGCAGTATAGGTAAGACACCCCTCTAGCAGGCCTTACAGCCCTAAGGCAGGGTGCACTATACCATAGGTGAGGGTACCAGTGCATGAGCATGGTACCCCTACAGTGTCTAAACAAAACCTTAGACATTGTAAGTGCAGGGTAGCCATAAGAGTATATGGTCTGGGAGTCTGTCAAACACGAACTCCACAGCACCATAATGGCTACACTGAAAACTGGGAAGTTTGGTATCAAACTTCTCAGCACAATAAATGCACACTGATGCCAGTGTACATTTTATTGTAAAATACACCCCAGAGGGCACCTTAGAGGTGCCCCCTGAAACTTAACCGACTATCTGTGTAGGCTGACTAGTTTTAGCAGCCTGCCACAAACCGAGACATGTTGCTGGCCCCATGGGGAGAGTGCCTTTGTCACTCTGAGGCCAGTAACAAAGCCTGCACTGGGTGGAGATGCTAACACCTCTCCCAGGCAGGAATTGTCACACCTGGCGGGTGAGCCTCAAAGGCTCACCTCCTTTGTGCCAACCCAGCAGGACACTCCAGCTAGTGGAGTTGCCCGCCCCCTCCGGCCAGGCCCCACTTTTGGCGGCAAGGCCGGAGAAAATAATGAGAAAAACAAGGAGGAGTCACTGGCCAGTCAGGACAGCCCCTAAGGTGTCCTGAGCTGAGGTGACTCTGACTTTTAGAAATCCTCCATCTTGCAGATGGAGGATTCCCCCAATAGGGTTAGGATTGTGACCCCCTCCCCTTGGGAGGAGGCACAAAGAGGGTGTACCCACCCTCAGGGCTAGTAGCCATTGGCTACTAACCCCCCAGACCTAAACACGCCCTTAAATTTAGTATTTAAGGGCTACCCTGAACCCTAGAAAATTAGATTCCTGCAACTACAAGAAGAAGGACTGCCTAGCTGAAAAACCCCTGCAGAGGAAGACCAGAAGACGACAACTGCCTTGGCTCCAGAAACTCACCGGCCTGTCTCCTGCCTTCCAAAGATCCTGCTCCAGCGACGCCTTCCAAAGGGACCAGCGACCTCGACATCCTCTGAGGACTGCCCCTGCTTCGAAAAGACAAGAAACTCCCGAGGACAGCGGACCTGCTCCAAGAAAAGCTGCAACTTTGTTTCCAGCAGCTTTAAAGAACCCTGCAAGCTCCCCACAAAAGGCGTGAGACTTGCAACACTGCACCCGGCGACCCCGACTCGGCTGGTGGCGATCCAACACCTCGGGAGGGACCCCAGGACTACTACGATACTGTGAGTACCAAAACCTGTCCCCCCTGAGCCCCCACAGCGCCGCCTGCAGAGGGAATCCCGAGGCTTCCCCTGACCGCGACTCTTTGAATCCTAAGTCCCGACACCTGGGAGAGACCCTGCACCCGCAGCCCCCAGGACCTGAAGGACCGGACTTTCACTGGAGGAGTGACCCCCAGGAGTCCCTCTCCCTTGACCAAGTGGAGGTTTCCCCGAGGAACCCCCCCCTTGCCTGCCTGCAGCGCTGAAGAGATCCCTAGATCTCCCATTGACTTCCATTACAAACCCGACGCTTGTTTCTACACTGCACCCGGCCGCCCCCGCGCTGCTGAGGGTGAAATTTCTGTGTGGGCTTGTGTCCCCCCCGGTGCCCTACAAAACCCCCCTGGTCTGCCCTCCGAAGACGCGGGTACTTACCTGCAATCAGACCGGAACCGGGGCACCCCCTTCTCTCCATTCTAGCCTATGTGTTTTGGGCACCACTTTGAACTCTGCACCTGACCGGCCATGAGCTGCTGGTGTGGTGACTTTGGGGTTGCTCTGAACCCCCAACGGTGGGCTACCTTGGACCAAGAACTAAGCCCTGTAAGTGTCTTACTTACCTGGTTAACCTAACAAATACTTACCTCCCCTAGGAACTGTGAAAATTGCACTAAGTGTCCACTTTTAAAACAGCTATTTGTGAATAACTTGAAAAGTATACATGCAATTTTGATGATTTGAAGTTCCTAAAGTACTTACCTGCAATACCTTTCGAATGAGATATTACATGTAGAATTTGAACCTGTGGTTCTGAAAATAAACTAAGAAAATATATTTTTCTATATAAAAACCTATTGGCTGGATTTGTCTCTGAGTGTGTGTACCTCATTTATTGTCTATGTGTATGTACAACAAATGCTTAACACTACTCCTTGGATAAGCCTACTGCTCGACCACACTACCACAAAATAGAGCATTAGTATTATCTCTTTTTGCCACTATCTTACCTCTAAGGGGAACCCTTGGACTCTGTGCATGCTATTCCTTACTTTGAAATAGCACATACAGAGCCAACTTCCTACATTGGTGGCAGCGGTGGGATACAAGACTTTGCATTTGCTGGACTACTCAGCCAATACCTGATCACACGACAAATTCCAAAATTGTCATTAGAAATTGATTTTTGCAATTTGAAAAGTTTTCTAAATTCTTAAAAGTCCTGCTAGGGCCTTGTGTGTTAAGTCCCTGTTTAGCATTGTCTTTTAGAGTTTAAAAGTTTGTTAAAAGTTTGAAATTAGATTCTAGAAACAGTTTTAGATTCTTTAAAAAGTATTCCAACTCTTAGCAGAATAATGTCTGATACAGAGATGCAGGTGGTGGAACTCGACACCACACCTTACCTCCATCTTAAGATGAGGGAGCTAAGGTCTCTCTGTAATATAAAGAAAATAACCATTGGCTCCAGACCTACCAAAATTCAGCTCCAGGAGCTGTTGGCAGAGTTTGAAAAAGCCAACCCCTCTGATGATGACATCACAGAGGAAGAAATTAGTGACTTGGAGGCCAATGTCCCTCCTCCAGTCCTAAATAGGGAGAACAGGACCCCTCAAGTCCTGTCTCCAACTGTGTTAGTCAGAAATAGTGAGTCCCTCACAGGAGGGTCCCACATTTCTGAAATCACTGAGGATGCTCTCAGTGAAGATGACCTCCTGTTAGCCAGGATGGCCAAAAGATTGGCTTTAGAGAGACAGCTCCTAGCCATAGAAAGGGAAAGACAAGAGATGGGCCTAGGACCCATCAATGGTGGCAGCAATATAAATAGGGTCAGAGATTCTCCTGACATGTTAAAAATCCCCAAAGGGATTGTGACAAAATATGAAGATGGTGATGACATCACCAAATGGTTCACAGCTTTTGAGAGGGCTTGTGTAACCAGAAAAGTGAACAGATCTCACTGGGGTGCTCTCCTTTGGGAAATGTTCACTGGAAAGTGTAGGGATAGACTCCTCACACTCTCTGGAAAAGATGCAGAATCTTATGACCTCATGAAGGGTACCCTGATTGAGGGCTTTGGATTCTCCACTGAGGAGTACAGGATTAGGTTCAGGGGGGCTCAAAAATCCTCGAGCCAGACCTGGGTTGACTTTGTTGACTACTCAGTGAAAACACTAGATGGTTGGATTCAAGGCAGTGGTGTAAGTAATTATGATGGGCTGTACAATTTATTTGTGAAAGAACACCTGTTAAGTAATTGTTTCAATGATAAACTGCATCAGCATCTGGTAGACCTAGGACCAATTTCTCCCCAAGAATTGGGAAAGAAGGCGGACCATTGGGTCAAGACAAGGGTGTCCAAGACTTCAACAGGGGGTGACCAAAAGAAAGGGGTCACAAAGACTCCCCAGGGGAAGGGTGATGAGACAACCAAAACTAAAAATAGTAAAGAGTCTTCTACAGGCCCCCAAAAACCTGCACAGGAGGGTGGGCCCAGAGCCTCTTCACAAAACAATGGGTACAAGGGTAAAAACTTTGATCCCAAAAAGGCCTGGTGTCATAGCTGTAAACAGCATGGACACCAAACTGGAGACAAGGCCTGTCCCAAGAAAGGTTCCACTCCAAACTCCCATCCAGGTAACACTGGTATGGCTAGTCTCCAAGTGGGATCAACAGTGTGCCCAGAGCAAATCAGGGTCCACACTGAAGCTATTCTAGTTTCTGAGGGTGGGGTGGATTTAGCCACACTAGCTGTCTGGCCGCCTAACATGCAAAAATACAGACAGCAACTCTTAATTAATGGGACTAGAATAGAGGGCCTGAGGGATACAGGTGCCAGTGTCACCATGGTGACAGAGAAACTGGTTTCCCCTGGCCAATACCTGACTGGAAAAACTTACACAGTCACCAACGCTGACAATCAGAGAAAAGTACATCCCATGGCAATGGTTACTTTAGAATGGGGAGGAGTCAATGGCCTGAAACAGGTGGTGGTCTCCTCAAATATCCCAGTGGACTGTCTGCTTGGAAATGACCTGGAGTCCTCAGCATGGGCTGAGGTAGAACTAAAAACCCATGCAGCAATGCTGGGTATCCCTGAACTGGTGTGTGTGAAAACCAGAGCACAGTGCAAGGCACAGGGTGAACAAGAAGAGCTGGAGTCTGGAAGAATGGCCCAGCCTACCAAGAGGAAAGGAAAGTCAGTTGGGAAACCAACTTCAACACAGCAAAAGAAAGGGAACCTCTCTTCTCAGGAAGAAGTTCGGCCCTCTGGGGGAACTGAGCCTTTGGAGCTTGAACCTTACCAGGTTGAGCTCTTAGGCCCAGGGGGACCCTCAAGGGAGGAGCTGTGTAAGGGACAAGAAACCTGTCCCTCTCTTGAAGGCCTTAGGCAGCAAGCTGCTGAAGAGTCCAAAGGCAAGAAAAATGGAACACATAGGGTCTATTGGGAAGATGGACTCCTGTACACTGAGGCCAGAGACCCCAAACCTGGTGCCACTAGGAGAGTGGTAGTGCCTCAGCTGTTCAGGAAGTTCATCCTAACATTGGCCCATGACATTCCCCTTGCTGGACATTTGGGACAAACCAAGACGTGGGAGAGGTTAGTCAACCACTTCTACTGGCCCAATATGTCCAACATGGTTAAGGAGTTTTGCCTCTCCTGCCCCACCTGTCAAGCCAGTGGTAAGACAGGTGGGCATCCAAAGGCCCCCCTCATTCCACTTCCAGTGGTGGGGGTTCCCTTTGAAAGAGTGGGTGTGGACATAGTTGGTCCACTAGAACCTCCCACAGCCTCAGGAAATATGTATATCCTGGTAGTAGTGGATCATGCTACCAGGTATCCTGAAGCTATTCCCCTTAGGTCGACTATTGCCCCTGCAGTAGCCAAGGCCCTCATTGGTATCTTTACCAGAGTGGGTTTCCCTAAGGAGGTGGTGTCTGACAGAGGTACCAACTTCATGTCAGCATACCTAAAGCACATGTGGAATGAGTGTGGAGTGACTTATAAATTCACTACACCATACCATCCACAAACTAATGGCTTGGTTGAGAGATTCAACAAGACATTAAAAGGCATGATCATGGGGCTCCCAGAAAAACTCAAAAGGAGATGGGATGTCCTCTTGCCATGCCTGCTTTTCGCTTACAGAGAGGTACCACAGAAGGGAGTAGGATTCTCACCCTTTGAACTTCTGTTTGGTCATCCTGTAAGGGGACCACTTGCCCTTGTTAAAGAAGGCTGGGAGAGACCTCTCCATGAGCCTAAACAGGACATAGTGGACTATGTACTTGGCCTTCGCTCTAGAATGGCAGAGTACATGGAAAAGGCAACCAAAAACCTTGAGGCCAGCCAACAGCTCCAGAAGTTTTGGTATGACCAAAAGGCTGCACTGGTTGAGTTCCAACCAGGGCAGAAAGTCTGGGTTCTGGAGCCTGTGGCTCCCAGGGCACTCCAGGACAAATGGAGTGGCCCTTACCCAGTACTAGAGAGGAAGAGTCAGGTCACCTACTTGGTGGACCTGGGCACAAGCAGGAGCCCCAAGAGGGTGATCCATGTAAACCGCCTTAAGCTCTTCCACGACAGGGCTGATGTCAATCTGTTGATGGTAACAGATGAGGATCAGGAGGCAGAGAGTGAACCTCTCCCTGATCTTCTGTCATCAGACCCAAAAGATGGTACAGTAGATGGAGTGATCTACTCAGACACCCTCTCTGGCCAACAGCAAGCTGATTGTAGGAGAGTCCTACAACAGTTTCCTGAACTCTTCTCCTTAACCCCTGGTCAGACACACCTGTGTACCCATGATGTGGACACAGGAGACAGCATGCCTGTCAAGAACAAAATCTTTAGACAATCTGACCATGTTAAAGAAAGCATCAAGGTGGAAGTCCACAAGATGCTGGAATTGGGAGTAATTGAGCGCTCTGACAGCCCCTGGGCTAGCCCAGTGGTCTTAGTCCCCAAACCTCACACCAAAGATGGAAAGAAAGAGATGAGGTTTTGTGTGGACTACAGAGGGCTCAATTCTGTCACCAAAACAGATGCCCATCCAATTCCAAGAGCTGATGAGCTCATTGATAAATTAGGTGCTGCCAAATTTCTAAGTACCTTTGACTTGACAGCAGGGTACTGGCAAATAAAAATGGCACCTGGAGCAAAAGAAAAGACAGCATTCTCCACACCTGATGGGCATTATCAGTTTACTGTTATGCCCTTTGGTTTAAAGAATGGCCCTGCCACCTTCCAAAGGTTGGTGAATCAAGTCCTTGCTGGCTTGGAGTCCTTTAGCACAGCTTATCTTGATGATATTGCTGTCTTTAGCTCCACCTGGCAGGATCACCTGGTCCACCTGAAGAAGGTTTTGAAGGCTCTGCAATCTGCAGGCCTCTCTATCAAGGCATCCAAATGCCAGATAGGGCAGGGAACTGTGGTTTACTTGGGACACCTTGTAGGTGGAGGCCAAGTTCAGCCACTCCAACCCAAGATCCAGACTATTCTGGACTGGGTAGCTCCAAAAACCCAGACTCAAGTCAGGGCATTCCTTGGCTTGACTGGGTATTACAGGAGGTTTGTGAAGGGATATGGATCCATTGTGACAGCCCTCACTGAACTCACCTCCAAGAAAATGCCCAAGAAAGTGAACTGGACTGTAGAATGCCAACAGGCCTTTGACACCCTGAAACAAGCAATGTGCTCAGCACCAGTTCTAAAAGCTCCAGATTATTCTAAGCAGTTCATTGTGCAGACTGATGCCTCTGAACATGGGATAGGGGCAGTTTTGTCCCAAACAAATGATGATGGCCTTGACCAGCCTGTTGCTTTCATTAGCAGGAGGTTACTCCCCAGGGAGCAGCGTTGGAGTGCCATTGAGAGGGAGGCCTTTGCTGTGGTTTGGTCCCTGAAGAAGCTGAGACCATACCTCTTTGGGACTCACTTCCTTGTTCAAACTGACCACAGACCTCTCAAATGGCTGATGCAAATGAAAGGTGAAAATCCTAAACTGTTGAGGTGGTCCATCTCCCTACAGGGAATGGACTTTATAGTGGAACACAGACCTGAGACTGCCCATGCCAATGCAGATGCCCTTTCCAGGTTCTTCCACTTAGAAAATGAAGACTCTCTTGGGAAAGGTTAGTCTCATCCTCTTTCGTTTGGGGGGGGGTTGTGTAAGGAAATGCCTCCTTGGCATGGTTGCCCCCTGACTTTTTGCCTTTGCTGATGCTATGTTTACAATTGAAAGTGTGCTGAGGCCTGCTAACCAGGCCCCAGCACCGGTGTTCTTTCCCTAACCTGTACTTTTGTATCCACAATTGGCAGACCCTGGCATCCAGATAAGTCCCTTGTAACTGGTACTTCTAGTACCAAGGGCCCTGATGCCAAGGAAGGTCTCTAAGGGCTGCAGCATGTCTTATGCCACCCTGGAGACCTCTCACTCAGCACAGACACACTGCTTGCCAGCTTGTGTGTGCTAGTGAGGACAAAACGAGTAAGTCGACATGGCACTCCCCTCAGGGTGCCATGCCAGCCTCTCACTGCCTATGCAGTATAGGTAAGCCACCCCTCTAGCAGGCCTTACAGCCCTAAGGCAGGGTGCACTATACCATAGGTGAGGGTACCAGTGCATGAGCATGGTACCCCTACAGTGTCTAAACAAAACCTTAGACATTGTAAGTGCAGGGTAGCCATAAAAGTATATGGTCTGGGAGTCTGTCAAACACGAACTCCACAGCACCATAATGGCTACACTGAAAACTGGGAAGTTTGGTATCAAACTTCTCAGCACAATAAATGCACACTGATGCCAGTGTACATTTTATTGTAAAATACACCCCAGAGGGCACCTTAGAGGTGCCCCCTGAAACTTAACCGACTGTAGGAAGTTGGCTCTGTATGTGCTATTTCAAAGTAAGGAATAGCATGCACAGAGTCCAAGGGTTCCCCTTAGAGGTAAAATAGTGGTAAAAATAGATAATACTAATGCTCTATTTTGTGGTAGTGTGGTCGAGCAGTAGGCTTATCCAAGGAGTAGTGTTAAGCATTTGTTGTACATACACATAGACAATAAATGAGGTACACACACTCAGAGACAAATCCAGCCAATAGGTTTTTATATAGAAAAATATATTTTCTTAGTTTATTTTAAGAACCACAGGTTCAAATTCTACATGTAATATCTCATTCGAAAGGTATTGCAGGTAAGTACTTTAGGAACTTCAAATCATCAAAATTGCATGTATACTTTTCAAGTTATTCACAAATAGCTGTTTTAAAAGTGGACACTTAGTGCAATTTTCACAGTTCCTAGGGGAGTTAAGTTTTTGTTAGGTTAACCAGGTAAGTAAGACACTTACAGGGCTTAGTTCTTGGTCCAAGGTAGCCCACCGTTGGGGGTTCAGAGCAACCCCAAAGTCACCACACCAGCAGCTCAGGGCCGGTCAGGTGCAGAGTTCAAAGTGGTGCCCAAAACACATAGGCTAGAATGGAGAGAAGGGGGTGCCCCGGTTCCGGTCTGCTTGCAGGTAAGTACCCGCGTCTTCGGAGGGCAGACCAGGGGGGTTTTGTAGGGCACCGGGGGGGACACAAGTCCACACAGAAATTTCACCCTCAGCAGCGCGGGGGCGGCCGGGTGCAGTGTAGAAACAAGCGTCGGGTTTTCAATGTTAGTCTATGAGAGATCTCGGGATCTCTTCAGCGCTGCAGGCAGGCAAGGGGGGGATTCCTCGGGGAAACCTCCACTTGGGCAAGGGAGAGGGACTCCTGGGGGTCACTTCTCCAGTGAAAGTCCGGTCCTTCAGGTCCTGGGGGCTGCGGGTGCAGGGTCTCTCCCAGGCGTCGGGACTTTAGGTTCAAAGAGTCGCGGTCAGGGGAAGCCTCGGGATTCCCTCTGCAGGCGGCGCGGTGGGGGCTCAGGGGGGACAGGTTTTGGTACTCACGGTATCAGAGCAGTCCTGGGGTCCCTCCTGAGGTGTTGGATCTCCACCAGCCGAGTCGGGGTCGCCGGGTGCAGTGTTGCAAGTCTCACGCTTCTTGCGGGGAGCTTGCAGGGATCTTTAAAGCTGCTGGAAACAAAGTTGCAGCTTTTCTTGGAGCAGGTCCGCTGTCCTCGGGAGTTTCTTGTCTTTTCGAAGCAGGGGCAGTCCTCAGAGGATGTCGAGGTCGCTGGTCCCTTTGGAAGGCGTCGCTGGAGCAGGATCTTTGGAAGGCAGGAGACAGGCCGGTGAGTTTCTGGAGCCAAGGCAGTTGTCGTCTTCTGGTCTTCCTCTGCAGGGGTTTTCAGCTAGGCAGTCCTTCTTCTTGTAGTTGCAGGAATCTAATTTTCTAGGGTTCAGGGTAGCCCTTAAATACTAAATTTAAGGGCGTGTTTAGGTCTGGGGGGTTAGTAGCCAATGGCTACTAGCCCTGAGGGTGGGTACACCCTCTTTGTGCCTCCTCCCAAGGGGAGGGGGTCACAATCCTAACCCTATTGGGGGAATCCTCCATCTGCAAGATGGAGGATTTCTAAAAGTTAGAGTCACTTCAGCTCAGGACACCTTAGGGGCTGTCCTGACTGGCCAGTGACTCCTCCTTGTTTTTCTCATTATTTTCTCCGGCCTTGCCGCCAAAAGTGGGGCCTGGCCGGAGGGGGCGGGCAACTCCACTAGCTGGAGTGTCCTGCTGGGTTGGCACAAAGGAGGTGAGCCTTTGAGGCTCACCGCCAGGTGTGACAATTCCTGCCTGGGGGAGGTGTTAGCATCTCCACCCAGTGCAGGCTTTGTTACTGGCCTCAGAGTGACAAAGGCACTCTCCCCATGGGGCCAGCAACATGTCTCGGTTTGTGGCAGGCTGCTAAAACTAGTCAGCCTACACAGATAGTCGGTTAAGTTTCAGGGGGCACCTCTAAGGTGCCCTCTGGGGTGTATTTTACAATAAAATGTACACTGGCATCAGTGTGCAATTATTGGGCTGAGAAGTTTGATACCAAACTTCCCAGTTTTCAGTGTAGCCATTATGGTGCTGTGGAGTTCGTGTTTGACAAACTCCCAGACCATATACTCTTATGGCTACCCTGCACTTACAATGTCTAAGGTTTTGTTTAGACACTGTAGGGGTACCATGCTCATGCACTGGTACCCTCACCTATGGTATAGTGCACCCTGCCTTAGGGCTGTAAGGCCTGCTAGAGGGGTGTCTTACCTATACTGCATAGGCAGTGAGAGGCTGGCATGGCACCCTGAGGGGAGTGCCATGTCGACTTACTCGTTTTGTCCTCACTAGCACACACAAGCTGGCAAGCAGTGTGTCTGTGCAGAGTGAGAGGTCTCCAGGGTGGCATAAGACATGCTGCAGCCCTTAGAGACCTTCCTTGGCATCAGGGCCCTTGGTACTAGAAGTACCAGTTACAAGGGACTTATCTGGATGCCAGGGTCTGCCAATTGTGGATACAAAAGTACAGGTTAGGGAAAGAACACTGGTGCTGGGGCCTGGTTAGCAGGCCTCAGCACACTTTCAATTGTAAACATAGCATCAGCAAAGGCAAAAAGTCAGGGGGCAACCATGCCAAGGAGGCATTTCCTTACACAACCCCCCCCCAAACGAAAGAGGATGAGACTAACCTTTCCCAAGAGAGTCTTCATTTTCTAAGTGGAAGAACCTGGAAAGGCCATCTGCATTGGCATGGGCAGTCCCAGGTCTGTGTTCCACTATAAAGTCCATTCCCTGTAGGGAGATGGACCACCTCAACAGTTTAGGATTTTCACCTTTCATTTGCATCAGCCATTTGAGAGGTCTGTGGTCAGTTTGAACTAGGAAGTGAGTCCCAAAGAGGTATGGTCTCAGCTTCTTCAGGGACCAAACCACAGCAAAGGCCTCCCTCTCAATGGCACTCCAACGCTGCTCCCTGGGGAGTAACCTCCTGCTAATGAAAGCAACAGGTTGGTCAAGGCCATCATCATTGGTTTGGGACAAAACTGCCCCTATCCCATGTTCAGAGGCATCAGTCTGCACAATGAACTGCTTAGAATAATCTGGAGCTTTGAGAACTGGTGCTGAGCACATTGCCTGTTTCAGGGTGTCAAAGGCCTGTTGGCATTCCACAGTCCAGTTTACTTTCTTGGGCATTTTCTTGGAGGTGAGTTCAGTGAGGGCTGTCACAATGGATCCATATCCCTTCACAAACCTCCTGTAATACCCAGTCAAGCCAAGGAATGCCCTGACTTGAGTCTGGGTTTTTGGAGCTACCCAGTCCAGAATAGTCTGGATCTTGGGTTGGAGTGGCTGAACTTGGCCTCCACCTACAAGGTGTCCCAAGTAAACCACAGTTCCCTGCCCTATCTGGCATTTGGATGCCTTGATAGAGAGGCCTGCAGTTTGCAGAGCCTTCAAAACCTTCCTCAGGTGGATCAGGTGATCCTGCCAGGTGGAGCTAAAGACAGCAATATCATCAAGATAAGCTGTGCTAAAGGACTCCAAGCCAGCAAGGACTTGATTCACCAACCTTTGGAAGGTGGCAGGGGCATTCTTTAAACCAAAGGGCATAACAGTAAACTGATAATGCCCATCAGGTGTGGAGAATGCTGTCTTTTCTTTTGCTCCAGGTGCCATTTTTATTTGCCAGTACCCTGCTGTCAAGTCAAAGGTACTTAGAAATTTGGCAGCACCTAATTTATCAATGAGCTCATCAGCTCTTGGGATTGGATGAGCATCTGTCTTGGTGACAGAATTGAGCCCTCTGTAGTCCACACAAAACCTCATCTCTTTCTTTCCATCTTTGGTGTGAGGTTTGGGGACTAAGACCACTGGGCTAGCCCAGGGGCTGTCAGAGCGCTCAATTACTCCCAATTCCAGCATCTTGTGGACTTCCACCTTGATGCTTTCTTTAACATGGTCAGATTGTCTAAAGATTTTGTTCTTGACAGGCATGCTGTCTCCTGTGTCCACATCATGGGTACACAGGTGTGTCTGACCAGGGGTTAAGGAGAAGAGTTCAGGAAACTGTTGTAGGACTCTCCTACAATCAGCTTGCTGTTGGCCAGAGAGGGTGTCTGAGTAGATCACTCCATCTACTGTACCATCTTTTGGGTCTGATGACAGAAGATCAGGGAGAGGTTCACTCTCTGCCTCCTGATCCTCATCTGTTACCATCAACAGATTGACATCAGCCCTGTCGTGGAAGAGCTTAAGGCGGTTTACATGGATCACCCTTTTGGGGCTCCTGCTTGTGCCCAGGTCCACCAAGTAGGTGACCTGACTCTTCCTCTCTAGTACTGGGTAAGGGCCACTCCATTTGTCCTGGAGTGCCCTGGGAGCCACAGGCTCCAGAACCCAGACTTTCTGCCCTGGTTGGAACTCAACCAGTGCAGCCTTTTGGTCATACCAAAACTTCTGGAGCTGTTGGCTGGCCTCAAGGTTTTTGGTTGCCTTTTCCATGTACTCTGCCATTCTAGAGCGAAGGCCAAGTACATAGTCCACTATGTCCTGTTTAGGCTCATGGAGAGGTCTCTCCCAGCCTTCTTTAACAAGGGCAAGTGGTCCCCTTACAGGATGACCAAACAGAAGTTCAAAGGGTGAGAATCCTACTCCCTTCTGTGGCACCTCTCTGTAAGCGAAAAGCAGACATGGCAAGAGGACATCCCATCTCCTTTTGAGTTTTTCTGGGAGCCCCATGATCATGCCTTTTAATGTCTTGTTGAATCTCTCAACCAAGCCATTAGTTTGTGGATGGTATGGTGTAGTGAATTTATAAGTCACTCCACACTCATTCCACATGTGCTTTAGGTATGCTGACATGAAGTTGGTACCTCTGTCAGACACCACCTCCTTAGGGAAACCCACTCTGGTAAAGATACCAATGAGGGCCTTGGCTACTGCAGGGGCAGTAGTCGACCTAAGGGGAATAGCTTCAGGATACCTGGTAGCATGATCCACTACTACCAGGATATACATATTTCCTGAGGCTGTGGGAGGTTCTAGTGGACCAACTATGTCCACACCCACTCTTTCAAAGGGAACCCCCACCACTGGAAGTGGAATGAGGGGGGCCTTTGGATGCCCACCTGTCTTACCACTGGCTTGACAGGTGGGGCAGGAGAGGCAAAACTCCTTAACCATGTTGGACATATTGGGCCAGTAGAAGTGGTTGACTAACCTCTCCCACGTCTTGGTTTGTCCCAAATGTCCAGCAAGGGGAATGTCATGGGCCAATGTTAGGATGAACTCTCTGAACAGCTGAGGCACTACCACTCTCCTAGTGGCACCAGGTTTGGGGTCTCTGGCCTCAGTGTACAGGAGTCCATCTTCCCAATAGACCCTATGCGTCCCATTTTTCTTGCCTTTGGACTCTTCAGCAGCTTGCTGCCTAAGGCCTTCAAGAGAGGGACAGGTTTCTTGTCCCTTACACAGCTCCTCCCTTGAGGGTCCCCCTGGGCCTAAGAGCTCAACCTGGTAAGGTTCAAGCTCCAAAGGCTCAGTTCCCTCAGAGGGCAGAACTTCTTCCTGAGAAGAGAGGTTCCCTTTCTTTTGCTGTGTTGCAGTTGGTTTCCCAACTGACTTTCCTGTTCTCTTGGTAGGCTGGGCCATTCTTCCAGACTCCAGCTCTACTTGTTCACCCTGTGCCTTGCACTGTGCTCTTGTTTTCACACACACCAGTTCAGGGATACCCAGCATTGCTGCATGGGTTTTTAGTTCTACCTCAGCCCATGCTGAGGACTCCAGGTCATTTCCAAGCAGACAGTCCACTGGGATATTTGAGGAGACCACCACCTGTTTCAGGCCATTGACCCCTCCCCATTCTAAAGTAACCATTGCCATGGGATGTACTTTTCTCTGATTGTCAGCGTTGGTGACTGTGTAAGTTTTTCCAGTCAGGTATTGGCCAGGGGAAACCAGTTTCTCTGTCACCATGGTGACACTGGCACCTGTATCCCTCAGGCCCTCTATTCTAGTCCCATTAATTAAGAGTTGCTGTCTGTATTTTTGCATGTTAGGCGGCCAGACAGCTAGTGTGGCTAAATCCACCCCACCCTCAGAAACTAGAGTAGCTTCAGTGTGGACCCTGATTTGCTCTGGGCACACTGTTGATCCCACTTGGAGACTAGCCATACCAGTGTTACCTGGATGGGAGTTTGGAGTGGAACCTTTCTTGGGACAGGCCTTGTCTCCAGTTTGGTGTCCATGCTGTTTACAGCTATGACACCAGGCCTTTTTGGGATCAAAGTTTTTACCCTTGTACCCATTGTTTTGTGAAGAGGCTCTGGGCCCACCCTCCTGTGCAGGTTTTTGGGGGCCTGTAGAAGACTCTTTACTATTTTTAGTTTTGGTTGTCTCATCACCCTTCCCCTGGGGAGTCTTTGTGACCCCTTTCTTTTGGTCACCCCCTGTGGAAGTTTTGGACACCCTTGTCTTGACCCAATGGTCCGCCTTCTTTCCCAATTCTTGGGGAGAAATTGGTCCTAGGTCTACCAGATGCTGATGCAGTTTATCATTGAAACAATTACTTAACAGGTGTTCTTTCACAAATAAATTGTACAGCCCATCATAATTACTTACACCACTGCCTTGAATCCAACCATCTAGTGTTTTCACTGAGTAGTCAACAAAGTCAACCCAGGTCTGGCTCGAGGATTTTTGAGCCCCCCTGAACCTAATCCTGTACTCCTCAGTGGAGAATCCAAAGCCCTCAATCAGGGTACCCTTCATGAGGTCATAAGATTCTGCATCTTGTCCAGAGAGTGTGAGGAGTCTATCCCTACACTTTCCTGTGAACATTTCCCAAAGGAGAGCACCCCAGTGAGATCTGTTCACTTTTCTGGTTACACAAGCCCTCTCAAAAGCTGTGAACCATTTGGTGATGTCATCACCATCTTCATATTTAGTTACAATCCCTTTGGGGATTTTCAACATGTCAGGAGAATCTCTGACCCTATTTATGTTGCTGCCACCATTGATGGGTCCTAGGCCCATCTCTTGTCTTTCCCTCTCTATGGCTAGGATCTGTCTTTCCAAAGCCAATCTTTTGGCCATCCTGGCTAACTGGATGTCCTCTTCACTGGGGCTATCCTCAGTGATTTCAGAGGTGTTGGTCTCTCCTGTGAGGGAACCAGCATCTCTGACTATTATTTTAGGAGTCAGGGTTTGAGGGACCCTGTTCTCCCTAGATAGGACTGGTAGGGGGGAATTTTCCTCCAAGTCACTATCCTCTTCCTCTGAGTTGCCACCCTCAGAGGGGTTGGCCTTTTCAAACTCTGCCAAAAGCTCCTGGAGCTGTATTTTGGTAGGTTTGGGGCCCATTGTTATTTTCTTTATTTTACAGAGTGACCTTAGCTCCCTCATCTTAAGATGGAGGTAAGGTGTGGTGTCGAGTTCCACCACAGTCACATCTGTGCTAGACATTTTGCTTCTAAAAGTTGGAATACTTTTTAAGAATCTACAACTGGTTCTAGAATCTAATTCAAACTTTTACAAACTTTTAAACTCTAAAAGAAATGCTAAACAGGATCTAACACAAGGCCCTAGCAGGTCTTTTAAGAATTTAGAAAACTTTTCAAATTGCAAAAATCAATTTCTAATGACAATTTTGGAATTTGTCGTGTGATCAGGTATTGGCTGAGTAGTCCAGCAAATGCAAAGTCTTGTACCCCACCGCTGATCCACCAATGTAGGAAGTTGGCTCTGTATGTGCTATTTCAAAGTAAGGAATAGCATGCACAGAGTCCAAGGGTTCCCCTTAGAGGTAAAATAGTGGTAAAAATAGATAATACTAATGCTCTATTTTGTGGTAGTGTGGTCGAGCAGTAGGCTTATCCAAGGAGTAGTGTTAAGCATTTGTTGTACATACACATAGACAATAAATGAGGTACACACACTCAGAGACAAATCCAGCCAATAGGTTTTTATATAGAAAAATATCTTTTCTTAGTTTATTTTAAGAACCACAGGTTCAAATTCTACATGTAATATCTCATTCGAAAGGTATTGCAGGTAAGTACTTTAGGAACTTCAAATCATCAAAATTGCATGTATACTTTTCAAGTTATTCACAAATAGCTGTTTTAAAAGTGGACACTTAGTGCAATTTTCACAGTTCCTAGGGGAGTTAAGTTTTTGTTAGGTTAACCAGGTAAGTAAGACACTTACAGGGCTTAGTTCTTGGTCCAAGGTAGCCCACCGTTGGGGGTTCAGAGCAACCCCAAAGTCACCACACCAGCAGCTCAGGGCCGGTCAGGTGCAGAGTTCAAAGTGGTGCCCAAAACACATAGGCTAGAATGGAGAGAAGGGGGTGCCCCGGTTCCGGTCTGCTTGCAGGTAAGTACCCGCGTCTTCGGAGGGCAGACCAGGGGGGTTTTGTAGGGCACCGGGGGGGACACAAGTCCACACAGAAATTTCACCCTCAGCAGCGCGGGGGCGGCCGGGTGCAGTGTAGAAACAAGCGTCGGGTTTTCAATGTTAGTCTATGAGAGATCTCGGGATCTCTTCAGCGCTGCAGGCAGGCAAGGGGGGGATTCCTCGGGGAAACCTCCACTTGGGCAAGGGAGAGGGACTCCTGGGGGTCACTTCTCCAGTGAAAGTCCGGTCCTTCAGGTCCTGGGGGCTGCGGGTGCAGGGTCTCTCCCAGGCGTCGGGACTTTAGGTTCAAAGAGTCGCGGTCAGGGGAAGCCTCGGGATTCCCTCTGCAGGCGGCGCGGTGGGGGCTCAGGGGGGACAGGTTTTGGTACTCACGGTATCAGAGCAGTCCTGGGGTCCCTCCTGAGGTGTTGGATCTCCACCAGCCGAGTCGGGGTCGCCGGGTGCAGTGTTGCAAGTCTCACGCTTCTTGCGGGGAGCTTGCAGGGATCTTTAAAGCTGCTGGAAACAAAGTTGCAGCTTTTCTTGGAGCAGGTCCGCTGTCCTCGGGAGTTTCTTGTCTTTTCGAAGCAGGGGCAGTCCTCAGAGGATGTCGAGGTCGCTGGTCCCTTTGGAAGGCGTCGCTGGAGCAGGATCTTTGGAAGGCAGGAGACAGGCCGGTGAGTTTCTGGAGCCAAGGCAGTTGTCGTCTTCTGGTCTTCCTCTGCAGGGGTTTTCAGCTAGGCAGTCCTTCTTCTTGTAGTTGCAGGAATCTAATTTTCTAGGGTTCAGGGTAGCCCTTAAATACTAAATTTAAGGGCGTGTTTAGGTCTGGGGGGTTAGTAGCCAATGGCTACTAGCCCTGAGGGTGGGTACACCCTCTTTGTGCCTCCTCCCAAGGGGAGGGGGTCACAATCCTAACCCTATTGGGGGAATCCTCCATCTGCAAGATGGAGGATTTCTAAAAGTTAGAGTCACTTCAGCTCAGGACACCTTAGGGGCTGTCCTGACTGGCCAGTGACTCCTCCTTGTTTTTCTCATTATTTTCTCCGGCCTTGCCGCCAAAAGTGGGGCCTGGCCGGAGGGGGCGGGCAACTCCACTAGCTGGAGTGTCCTGCTGGGTTGGCACAAAGGAGGTGAGCCTTTGAGGCTCACCGCCAGGTGTGACAATTCCTGCCTGGGGGAGGTGTTAGCATCTCCACCCAGTGCAGGCTTTGTTACTGGCCTCAGAGTGACAAAGGCACTCTCCCCATGGGGCCAGCAACATGTCTCGGTTTGTGGCAGGCTGCTAAAACTAGTCAGCCTACACAGATAGTCGGTTAAGTTTCAGGGGGCACCTCTAAGGTGCCCTCTGGGGTGTATTTTACAATAAAATGTACACTGGCATCAGTGTGCAATTATTGGGCTGAGAAGTTTGATACCAAACTTCCCAGTTTTCAGTGTAGCCATTATGGTGCTGTGGAGTTCGTGTTTGACAAACTCCCAGACCATATACTCTTATGGCTACCCTGCACTTACAATGTCTAAGGTTTTGTTTAGACACTGTAGGGGTACCATGCTCATGCACTGGTACCCTCACCTATGGTATAGTGCACCCTGCCTTAGGGCTGTAAGGCCTGCTAGAGGGGTGTCTTACCTATACTGCATAGGCAGTGAGAGGCTGGCATGGCACCCTGAGGGGAGTGCCATGTCGACTTACTCGTTTTGTCCTCACTAGCACACACAAGCTGGCAAGCAGTGTGTCTGTGCAGAGTGAGAGGTCTCCAGGGTGGCATAAGACATGCTGCAGCCCTTAGAGACCTTCCTTGGCATCAGGGCCCTTGGTACTAGAAGTACCAGTTACAAGGGACTTATCTGGATGCCAGGGTCTGCCAATTGTGGATACAAAAGTACAGGTTAGGGAAAGAACACTGGTGCTGGGGCCTGGTTAGCAGGCCTCAGCACACTTTCAATTGTAAACATAGCATCAGCAAAGGCAAAAAGTCAGGGGGCAACCATGCCAAGGAGGCATTTCCTTACACCGACCATCTGTGTAGGCTGACTAGTTTTAGCAGCCTGCCACAAACCGAGACATGTTGCTGGCCCCATGGGGAGAGTGCCTTTGTCACTCTGAGGCCAGTAACAAAGCCTGCACTGGGTGGAGATGCTAACACCTCCCCCAGGCAGGAATTGTCACACCTGGCGGTGAGCCTCAAAGGCTCACCTCCTTTGTGCCAACCCAGCAGGACACTCCAGCTAGTGGAGTTGCCCGCCCCCTCCGGCCAGGCCCCACTTTTGGCGGCAAGGCCGGAGAAAATAATGAGAAAAACAAGGAGGAGTCACTGGCCAGTCAGGACAGCCCCTAAGGTGTCCTGAGCTGAAGTGACTCTAACTTTTAGAAATCCTCCATCTTGCAGATGGAGGATTCCCCCAATAGGGTTAGGATTGTGACCCCCTCCCCTTGGGAGGAGGCACAAAGAGGGTGTACCCACCCTCAGGGCTAGTAGCCATTGGCTACTAACCCCCCAGACCTAAACACGCCCTTAAATTTAGTATTTAAGGGCTACCCTGAACCCTAGCAAATTAGATTCCTGCAACTACAAGAAGAAGGACTGCCTAGCTGAAAACCCCTGCAGCGGAAGACCAGAAGACGACAACTGCCTTGGCTCCAGAAACTCACCGGCCTGTCTCCTGCCTTCCAAAGATCCTGCTCCAGCGACGCCTTCCAAAGGGACCAGCGACCTCGACATCCTCTGAGGACTGCCCCTGCTTCGAAAAGACAAGAAACTCCCGAGGACAGCGGACCTGCTCCAAGAAAAGCTGCAACTTTGTTTCCAGCAGCTTTAAAGAACCCTGCAAGCTCCCCGCAAGAAGCGTGAGACTTGCAACACTGCACCCGGCGACCCCGACTCGGCTGGTGGCGATCCAACACCTCAGGAGGGACCCCAGGACTACTCTGATACTGTGAGTACCAAAACCTGTCTCCCCTGAGCCCCCACAGCGCCGCCTGCAGAGGGAATCCCGAGGCCTCCCCTGACCGCGACTCTTTGAACCTAAAGTCCCGACGCCTGGGAGAGACCCTGCACTCGCAGCCCCCAGGACCTGAAGGACCGGACTTTCACTGGAGAAGTGACCCCCAGGAGTCCCTCTCCCTTGCCCAAGTGGAGGTTTCCCCGAGGAATCCCCCCCTTGCCTGCCTGCAGCGCTGAAGAGATCCCGAGATCTCTCATAGACTAACATTGAAAACCCGACGCTTGTTTCCACACTGCACCCGGCCGCCCCCGCGCTGCTGAGGGTGAAATTTCTGTGTGGACTTGTGTCCCCCCCGGTGCCCTACAAAACCCCCCTGGTCTGCCCTCCGAAGACGCGGGTACTTACCTGCAAGCAGACCGGAACCAGGGCACCCCCTTCTCTCCATTCTAGCCTATGTGTTTTGGGCACCACTTTGAACTCTGCACCTGACCGGCCCTGAGCTGCTGGTGTGGTGACTTTGGGGTTGCTCTGAACCCCCAACGGTGGGCTACCTTGGACCAAGAACTAAGCCCTGTAAGTGTCTTACTTACCTGGTTAACCTAACAAATACTTACCTCCCCTAGGAACTGTGAAAATTGCACTAAGTGTCCACTTTTAAAACAGCTATTTGTGAATAACTTGAAAAGTATACATGCAATTTTGATGATTTGAAGTTCCTAAAGTACTTACCTGCAATACCTTTCGAATGAGATATTACATGTAGAATTTGAACCTGTGGTTCTTAAAATAAACTAAGAAAAGATATTTTTCTATACAAAAACCTATTGGCTGGATTTGTCTCTGAGTGTGTGTACCTCATTTATTGTCTATGTGTATGTACAACAAATGCTTAACACTACTCCTTGGATAAGCCTACTGCTCGACCACACTACCACAAAATAGAGCATTAGTATTATCTCTTTTTGCCACTATCTTACCTCTAAGGGGAACCCTTGGACTCTGTGCATGCTATTCCTTACTTTGAAATAGCACATACAGAGCCAACTTCCTACAACTACTCCTTTGATAAGCCTACTGCTCGACCACACTACCACAAAATAGAGCATTAGTATTATCTCCTTTTGCCACTATCTTACCTCTAAGGGGAACCCTTGAACTCTGTGCATACTATTCCTTACTTTGAAATAGTGAATACAGAGCCAACATCCTACAGCGTCAAAATGTTCGGTACTCTTCAACGCCATTTCCAGGCTCCTGGCTCTCAGATCACGCAGGGTCTTTTTGGATCGAAACGATCGACAGGCCTCACAATCCTCTTCTCTGTGATCGGGGGAATGACACAGATTACATACAAGGTGTTGGTCTGTGTATGGAAATTGTGTGTGGCATCAGGGACAAAATCAAGATGGAGTCCAATCCATCAGGCTTCAACGTGGTAGGCCCGAACAGGCCAGAGTTGGGTACACCCGCCTAGAAGGGCGAAATTTAGTTTTCAACAGTACAACTGGTTCGAGTCTAGGTGGAAACGCAATCAAAACAATACAGACAGTCAAATAAGTTATCTAAAGTTTCTGATTCGAAATCTCGGAGTGAGAGGAAACACGTCCGAACCAGACAGTGGAAAGAAAACAATCTAACGACGATGCCTATGCACAGTATGACAGAGAGGAGGAGTCACTCCATCCCGTGACTCCAAAAAGACTTCTTCGAAGAAAAACAACTTGTAACACTCAGAGGACAACACTAGATGGTGGAATAATGCTTCGCATGTATATCTGCAGCTACACATGCCATTCAACATATACATATATGTCAAATGTCACTTACCCAGTGTACATCTGTTCATGGCATGAGACGCTGCAGATTCACATGCTGTGCATATCCCGCAATCTAGTGTTGAACTCGGAGTGTAACAAGTTGTTTTTCTTCGAAGAAGTCTTTGAGTCACGAGATCGAGGGACTCCTCCCATTTCGGCTCCATTGCGCATGGGCGTCGACTCCATCTTAGATTGTTTTACCCGCAGAGGGTGAGGTAGGAGTTGTGTATATAGTAATAGTGCCCATGCAATGGAGTATGTATGTACATAATGTGACTAAAAGTATTATATTTACAAATTTACAAATGTACAAGTTTAATTTTAATCAACTTATAACGGCTACAGGCTCCCGGGGAGGTGGGAGGGCGCATGTGAATCTGCAGCGTCTCATGCCACGAACAGATGCACACTGGGTAAGTGACATTTTCCGTTCGATGGCACGTGTAGCTGCAGATACACATGCTGTGCATAGACTAGTAAGCAGTTATCTCCCCAAAAGCGGTGGTTTAGCCTGTAGGAGTTGAAGTTGTTTGAAATAATGTTCTTAGTACTGCTTGTCCTACTGTGGCTTGTTGTGTTGTTAACACATCCACGCAGTAATGTTTAGTGAATGTATGAGGCGTAGACCATGTGGCTGCCTTACAGATTTCTGTCATTGGTATATTTCCTAGAAAGGCCATTGTGGCGCCTTTCTTTCTGGTGGAGTGTGCCTTTGGTGTAATAGGCAGTTCTCTCTTAGCTTTAACATAACAGGTTTGAATACATTTCACTATCCATCTGGCAATGCCTTGTTTGGATATTGGATTTCCTGTATGAGGTTTTTGGTAAGCTACAAACAATTGTTTTGTTTTGCAAAACTGTTTGGTTCTATCAATGTAGTACATTAGAGCTCTTTTTATGTCTATTGTATGTAATGCTCTTTCAGCTACAGAGTCTGGTTGTGGAAAAAACACTGGGAGTTCCACAGTTTGGTTTAAGTGGAACAGTGATATAACTTTTGGCAAAAATTTGGGATTTGTGCAGAGAACCACTTTATGTTTGTGTATTTGTATAAAGGGTTTGTAAGGAAATGCCTCCTTGGCATGGTTACCCCCTGACTTTTTGCCTTTGCTGATGCTATGTTTTGAATTGAAAGTGTGCTGAGGCCTGCTAACCAGGCCCCAGCACCAGTGTTCTTTCCCTAACCTGTACTTTTGATTCCACAATTGTCACACCCTAGCATCCAGATAAGTCCCTTGTAAGGGCCCTGATGCCAGGGAAGGTCTCCACCCTCGAGACCCCTCACCCAGCACAGACACACTGCTTACCAGCTTGTGTGTGCTAGTGAGAACAAAATGAGTAAGTCGACATGGCACTCCCCTCAGGGTGCCATGCCAGCCTCTCACTGCCTATGCAGTATAGGTAAGACACCCCTCTAGCAGGCCTTACAGCCCTAAGGCAGGGTGCACTATACCATAGGTGAGGGTACCAGTGCATGAGCACTGTGCCCCTACAGTGTCTAAGCAAAACCTTAGACATTGTAAGTGCAGGGTAGCCATAAGAGTATATGGTCTGGGAGTCTGTTTTACACGAACTCCACAGCACCATAATGGCTACACTGAAAACTGGGAAGTTTGGTATCAAACTTCTCAGCACAATAAATGCACACTGATGCCAGTGTACACTTTATTGTAAAATACACCACAGAGGGCACCTTAGAGGTGCCCCCTGAAACTTAACCGACTATCTGTGTAGGCTGACTGGTCCCAGCAGCCTGCCACACTAGAGACATGTTGCTGGCCCCATGGGGAGAGTGCCCTTGTCACTCTGAGGCCAGTAACAAAGCCTGCACTGGGTGGAGATGCTAACACCTCCCCCAGGCAGGAGCTGTAACACCTGGCGGTGAGCCTCAAAGGCTCACCCCTTTGTCACAGCAATGCAGGACACTCCAGCTAGTGGAGTTGCCCGCCCCCTCCGGCCCCGGCCCCCACTTTTGGCGGCAAGGCCGGAGAAAATAATGAGAATAACAAGGAGGAGCCACTGGCCAGTCAGGACAGCCCCTAAGGTGTCCTGAGCTGAGGTGACTAACTTTTAGAAATCCTCCATCTTGCAGATGGAGGATTCCCCCAATAGGATTAGGGATGTGACCCCCTCCCCTTGGGAGGAGGCACAAAGAGGGTGTACTCACCCTCAGGGCTAGTAGCCATTGGCTACTAACCCCCCAGACCTAAACACGCCCTTAAATTTAGTATTTAAGGGCTCTCCCTGAACCTAGAAATTAGATTCCTGCAACAACAAGAAGAAGGACTGCCCAGCTGAAAACCCCTGCAGAGGAAGACCAGAAGACAACAACTGCCTTGGCTCCAGAAACTCACCGGCCTGTCTCCTGCCTTCCAAAAGAACTCTGCTCCAGCGACGCCTTCCAAAGGGACCAGCGACCTCTGACTCCTCTGAGGACTGCCCTGCTTCGACGACGACAAGAAACTCCTGAGGACAGCGGACCTGCTCCAAAAAGACTGCAACTTTATCCAAAGGAGCAGCTTTAAAGAACCCTGCAAACTCCCCGCAAGAAGCGTGAGACTTGCAACACTGCACCCGGCGACCCCGACTCGGCTGGTGGAGGACCAACACCTCAGGGAGGACCCCCGGACTACTCTACGACTGTGAGTACCAAAACCTGTCCCCCCTGAGCCCCCACAGCGCCACCTGCAGAGGGAATCCCGAGGCTTCCCCTGACCGCGACTCTCTGAAACCCAAGTCCCGACACCTAGAAAAGACCCTGCACCCGCAGCCCCCAGGACCTGAAGGACCGGACTTTCACTGCAGAAGTGACCCCCAGGAGTCCCTCTCCCTTGACCAAGTGGAGGTTTCCCCGAGGAAGCCCCCCCTTGCCTGCCTGCAGCGCTGAAGAGATCCCTTGATCTCTCATTGACTTCCATTGCGAACCCGACGCTTGTTCTAACACTGCACCCGGCCGCCCCCGCGCCGCTGAGGGTGAAATTTCTGTGTGGGCTTGTGTCCCCCCCGGTGCCCTACAAAACCCCCCTGGTCTGCCCTCCGAAGACGCGGGTACTTACCTGCTGGCAGACTGGAACCGGGGCACCCCCTTCTCTCCATTGAAGCCTATGCGTTTTGGGCACCACTTTGAACTCTGCACCTGACCGGCCCTGAGCTGCTGGTGTGGTAACTTTGGGGTTGCTCTGAACCCCCAACGGTGGGCTACCTTGGACCAAGAACTGAACCCTGTAAGTGTCTTACTTACCTGGTAAGACTAACAAAAACTTACCTCCCCCAGGAACTGTGAAAATTGCACTAAGTGTCCACTTTTGAAATAGCTATTTGTGAATAACTTGAAAAGTATACATGCAATTGAAATGATTCAAAGTTCCTAATGTACTTACCTGCAATACCTTTCAAACAAGATATTACATGTTAAATTTGAACCTGTGGTTCTTAAAATAAACTAAGAAAAGATATTTTTCTATACAAAACCTATTGGCTGGATTTGTCTCAGAGTGTGTGTACCTCATTTATTGTCTATGTGTATGTACAACAAATGCTTAACACTACTCCTTGGATAAGCCTACTGCTCGACCACACTACCACAAAATAGAGCATTAGTATTATCTCTTTTTACCACTATTTTACCTCTAAGGGGAACCCTTGGACTCTGTGCATGCTATTCCTTACTTTGAAATAGCACATACAGAGCCAACTTCCTACAGGGTTCCTGTAGGGTAAAGGCTTGTATTTCACTTACTCTTCTGAGAGATGTGATAGCTATTAGGAAGGCTACTTTCCAAGTTAAGTATTCCATTTCACAAGATTGCATGGGTTCGAATGGTGGACCCATGAGTCGTGTTAATACAATATTGAGGTTCCACAAAGGAACTGGTGGTGTTCTCGGTGGAATGATCTTTTTTAGATCCTCCATAAATGCGTTTATGACTGGGATTCTAAATAGTGAAGTTGAATGTGTAATTTGCAGATAAGCAGAAATTGCTTTGAGATGTATATTAATGGATGAAAAGGCTAACTTAGATTTTTGTAAGTGTAGTAAGTAGCTTACAATTTCTTTAGCGGACGGGTGTAATGGTTGAATTTGATTATTATGACAGTAATAAACAAATCGTTTCCATTTATTTGCGGAGCAATGCTTTGTAGTAGGTTTTCTAGCCTGTTTGATTACCTCCATACATTCTTGTGTAAGGTCTAGGTGTCCGAATTCTAAGACTTCAGGAGCCAGATTGCTAGATTGAGCGATGCTGATTCGGGTGTCTGATCTGCTGTTTGCGTTGAGTTAACAGATCTGGTCTGTTTGGTAGTTTGATATGAGGCACTACTGACAGGTCTAGTAGTGTTGTGTACCAAGGTTGTCGTGCCCAAGTTTGTGCTATTAGTATTAGTTTGAGTTTGTTTTGACTTAATTTGTTTACTAGATACGGAAGGAGTGGGAGAGGGGGAAAAGCGTAAGCAAATATCCCTGACCAACTCATCCATAACGCATTGCCCTTGGAGTGAGGCTGTGGGTACCTGGATGCGAAGTTTTGGCATTTTGCGTTTTCTTTTGTTGCGAATAGGTCTATTTGCGGTGTTCCCCAGTTTTGGAAGTAGGTTTGTAGTATCTGGGGATGAATCTCCCATTCGTGGATCTGTTGGTGATCTCGACTGAGATTTTCTGCCAACTGGTTTTGAATTCCTGGGATGTATTGCGCTATTAGGCGAATATGATTGTGAATCGCCCAATGTCAAATCTTCTGTGCTAAGAGAGACAGTTGTGATGAATGTGTGCCTCCTTGTTTAAGTAATACATTGTTGTCATGTTGTCTGTTTTGACAAGAATGTGTTTGTGGGCTATTAGCGGTTGAAATGCTTTCAATGCTAGAAACACTGCTAGTAGTTCCAGCTGATTTATATGAAGTTGTTTTTGCTGAATGTCCCATTGTCCCTGGATGCTGTGTTGTTTGAGGTGTGCTCCCCACCCTACCAGGGAAACATCTGTTGTGATTACGTGTTGAGGCACTGGGTCTTGGAAAGGCCCCCTTGATTTAAATTGACATGATTCCACCATTGTAGCAAGGTGTGTGTTTGGCGGTCTATCAACACTAGATCTTGAAGTTGACCCTGTGCTTGTGTCCATTGTGTTGCTAGGCACCGTTGTAAGGGTCGCATGTGTAATCTTGCGTTTGGGACAATGGCTATGCATGAGGACATCATGCCTAGTAGTTTCATCACTAATTTTACCTGATACTTCTGGTTTGGGTGCATGCTCTGTATTACGTTTTGGAATGCTTGTACCCTTTGTGGACTTGGAGTGGCAATCCCTTTTTTTGTGTTGATTGTTGCTCCTAAGTATTGTTGTATTTGACACGGCTGTAGGTGTGATTTTTGGTAGTTTAGTGAGAAACCCAGTTTGTGAAGGGTTTCTATGACGTATTTTGTGTGTTGAATACACTGTTCCTGAGTGTTGGTTTTTATTAACCAATCGTCTAGATACGGGAATACGTGTATGTGCTGTCTTCTGATATGTGCAGCTAGTACTGCAAGGCATTTTGTAAATACCCTTGGTGCTGTTGTTATCCCGAATGGTAACACTTTGAACTGGTAATGTACTCCTTGGATTACAAACCTTAAGTATTTCCTGTGTTAAGGATGTATGGGTATATGGAAGTACGCATCTTTGAGATCTAAAGTTGACATGTAGTCTTGTTGTTTGAGCAAGGGGATTACGTCTTGAAGTGTCACCATGTGAAAGTGATCTGATTTGATGTAAAGATTTAGTGTTCTGAGATCTAAGATGGGTCTCAGAGTGTTGTCCTTTTTGGGTATTAGAAAATACAGGGAATAAACACCTGTTCCTTTCTGATGGTTGGGTACTGGTTCTATTGAGTCTTTTTGTAACAACGCTTGGACTTCTATTTGTAATAGATCTAAGTGCTGTTTGGACATGTTGTGTGTTCTTGGAGGTACATTTGGTGGGAATTGTAGGAATTCTATGCAATAACCATGCTGGATAATGGCTAGGACCCACAAATCTGTTGTTATTTCCTCCCAAATCTGGTAATAATCTGTGAGTCTTCCCCCCACTGGTGTTGTGTTGGGGATTTGTGATACTGAAGTCACTTTTTAGTTTGAGGTGTCTTTGGGCCTTGGAACTTTCCCCTAGTTTTAGGGAACTGTCCGCCTCTGTATTGTCCCCGAAAGCCTCTTCTTTGAGATTGGCTCTGGTATGTGGGTCTTGTTTGTGAGGTTGAGAGTTCTGTGCTTTGGGCCCAAAACCCCCCCCTCTAAATTGTGTCTTCCTAAATGTGCCTCTGCTCGGTGGGGAGTAGAGCGTGCCCATGGCCTTGGCCGTATCAGTGTCCTTTTTCAGCTTCTCTATAGCTGTGTCCACCTCCGGCCCAAACAGCTGCTGTCCGTTAAAAGGCAAATTAAGCACAGCCCGTTGGATCTCTGGTTTAAATCCAGAGGTGCGTAGCCATCCGTGTCTCCGAATAGTGACCGCTTTATTCACAGTTCTTGCGGCTGTGTCCGCTGCATCCATTGCCGATCGTATCTGGTTGTTCGAGATACTTTGGCCCTCTTCCACCACTTGTTGTGCACGCTTTTGGAACTCCTTGGGCAGATGTTCTACAAAGTGCTGCATTTCATCCCAATGAGCTCTGTCATATCTCGACAATAAAGCTTGTGAATTGGCAATGCGCCATTGGTTGGCCGCTTGTGCTGCAACTCTCTTTCCCACTGCATCAAACTTTCGACTTTCTTTGTCGGGTGGTGGTGCATCTCCAGAGGTGTGTGAATTGGCCCTTTTACGTGCTGCGCCCACTACTACGGAGTCCGGTGTCAGTTGTTGTGTGATGTACACTGGGTCTGTAGGGGGAGGCTTGTACTTTTTCTCCACCCTAGGTGTGACGGCTCTGCCTTTGACGGGTTCTTGAAATACTTGTTTCGCGTGTTTCAACATCCCTGGTAACATTGGGAGACTTTGGTACTGACTGTGTGTCGACGACAAAGTATTAAATTAAGTCATCCTTGATGGGTTTAGCGTGCAGTGCCACATTGTGAAAAGCCGCTGCTCTGGACACCACCTGCGTGTAGGCAGTACTGTCTTCAGGTGGTGATGGTCTTGCAGGGTAGCAGTCTGGACTATTGTCTGATACAGACGCATCATAGAGATCCCATGCATCTGGGTCATCCTGGCTCATCCATGTGTGCGTTGGAGATTGCATCATAGGGGGTGTTGCAATTGGTGACGGTTGCGGTGAGTGGTGTGGTGATGGTTGTGGTGAAGAGTGAGGTGGAGTTACTGCTTTTGCCACTTTTGCTTGTGGTTGTTTTTCTTTGTCTTGGAAAGCTAGTTTCCTTTTCATCCTTATAGGAGGGAGAGTTCTTGTTTTCCCTGTATCCTTTTGAATATGGAGCCTTCTTTGTGTATAATCTGGCTCCCCTGCTTCTAGCTCTTGTCCAAATTTATGGCCTTGCAGTTGTGCTGAAAGACCTTGTTCTTCGGAGTAGGACCTTGTTTACGGCTCCGAAGCTGGATGTTTTGGCACCAAAACTTTTTCTACCGTCTTTTTTGGCTCCGAAGCCACTTTTTTTGGTTTCGGTGTTCCGATCTCTCAGTGCCGACTTATCTTGGTGCCGGTATTTCGATGTCGAGTTTGGTCGGAACCAGAGTCTCGGTATCGAGTATGTTCTGTGCCAGTATCTCGACCGGAGTCGGATGACTTCGACACGTGTGTGTGCCCTTTTTCGGTGCCGATGGACGGTCACCGATTTTACGGGTTAAGCCATGGCCTGCCGGCAGTGGCGGCCCCTGGGCCTTTATGATTTTGGCGTGAGTTTTGCCCGGGGCTGGTTTACTCACGGTTTTCGGCATCTGCTCTGTTTCGGGCTCGTCCGAGTCAGAGTCTGCAATGGAGAAAGTTTCTTCTTCCTCGACGTCGTGGTGTCCTGGTGGTGCTGATGCCATTTGAAGCCTTCGAGCTCTCCGGTCCCGTAGCGTTTTCTTTGACCGAAATGCCCGACAGGCCTCGCAAGTATCCTCTTTGTGTTCTGGGGACAAACACAAGTTACAGACCAGATGTTGATCTGTGTATGGATACTTGTTATGGCATTCGGGGCAGAAGCGGAATGGGGTCCGTTCCATGAGCCTTAAAGACACACGCGGTTGGGCTGACCAGGCCCCGCCGGGGGGTAGAAGCCCCGAAGGGCTACCGGAGCTCTTCTTTAATTCGGTGTCGATATGTGTTAACTAACCCGATACCGAACGCAAACAATACCGTCGAATTTTCCGAGATATAACTAACTTCCCGAACCGAAACACGGAGCGAAGAGGAACACGTCCGAACCCGATGGTGGAAAGAAAACAATCTAACATGGAGTTGACGCCCATGCGCAATGGAGCCGAAATGGGAGGAGTCCCTCGAACTCGTGACTCGAAAAGACTTCTTTGAAGAAAAACAACTTGTAACACTCCGAGCCCAACACTAGATGGTGGGATATGCACAGCATGTGTATCTGCAGCTACACATGCCATCGAACATATATATACACACACACACACACACACACATATATATATATATATATATATATATATATACCGGGAAGGAGGGAGGGTGCATTTGAATCTGCATCACTACATGCCACGAACAGATGTCTACTGGGTAAGTGACATTTTCCGTTCAATGGCATGTGTAGCTGCAGATACACATGATTCGCATAGACTGAAAAGCAGTCCCCTCCTAAAGAAAGCGGTGACTAGCCTGAAGGAGTTGGAGTAGCTTGAAATAGTGTTTTAAGCACTGCTTGACCAACATTTGCCTGTTGGCGAGAACACATCCACACAGTAGTGTTTAGTATATGTGTGTGGTGTGGCTCATGTTTCTGCTTTGTATATGTCTGCCATTGGTATATTTCCTAAGAATGCCACTGAAGCTCCTTTCTTTCTAGTAGAATGTGCTTTAGGAGTTACTAACAAGTGTCTTTTAGCTTTAAGATAGCAAGTTTAAATACATTATACTATCTATCTAGCTAATCCCTGTTTTGAAACAGGATTACCCTTATGAGTTTGCTGAAAAGCTACAAAAAGTTGCTTAGATTTTCTGAAGTCTTTTGTTCTAGCTATGTAATACATGAGAGCTCTTGACATCATGAGTGTGAAGAGCTCTTTCGGCAACTGAATCTGGCTGTGGAAAGAAGACTGGCAATTCCGCTGACTGATGTGAAGTGGTGAAACGATTTTTGGTAGGAATTTTGGGTTTATACTAAGCAATATTTTATTTTTGTGAACTTGGAAGAATGGTTCTTCTAAAGTGAATGCTTGGATTTCACTAACTCTCCTTTAGGAAGTAATTGCTACTAGAAAAGCAACCTTCCACGAGAGAAACTGGAGCGTGCAAGAATGCATGGCTTCAAATGGTAGACCCATAAGTCTCGTGAGCATGATGTTAAGATTTCATGCTAGAGTTGGTGGGGCCCTAGATGAAACAAGTCTTTTAAGACTTTCCATAACAGAGAAGTATGCTGTCTGTTTTGGAGGTAAGCTGATATTGCTGTTTAATGAAGTTTAGTAGATGAGTATGCCAGATTTGCTTTTTGTAAGTGAAGCAAGTAACAGACAATATCTTGGGCTGATGCTTTAAGTGGATCAATGTTTTTGGGTTGACAGTAGTATACAAAACGTTTCCATTTAGCTGCATAGCACGGTCTGGTTGTGAGTTTGCGTGCTTCCTTTAGAATGTCCATACATTCTGATGGAAGCTGTAGATATCCAAACTCTAGGACTCCAGGAGCCAAATCGCCAGGTTCAGCAAACTGGGATTGGGATGCCAGATTTGAACTTTATTTTGAGTCAATAGGTATGGTCTGTTTGGGAGCTTGTGATGTGGTACCACAGATAGATCCATTAGCATCCATGTATCAGTGTTAACATACCCACGTGGGAGCTATGAGTACTATTGTGAGGGAGGTGTGATGGATTTTGTTGACCAGAAATGGAATTAGTGGGAGAGGGGGAAAAGCGTAAGCAAATATCCCTGACCAGTTGATCCATAGAGCATTGCCCTTGGATTGAGAGTGTGGGTACCTGGATGCAAAGTTTGGGCATTTTGTATTTTCGCTTGTTACGAAGAAGTCGGTCTGGTATGACCCACGTGCGAAAGTACAGTCGAATTACTTGTAGGTGAATCTCACATTCATGTATTTGTTGCTGGGTCCTGCTTAAGAAGTCCGCTAGTTGGTTGTGTATCCAACGGATAAACTCTGCTAGCATCTGAATGAGATTGTGAATTGCCCATTTGCAAATTGTCTGTTCTAAATGGGACAGTGTTTAGCAAATCAAAGTTCAGTGAGTGTGGGTGCGTGCCAAAAGGTGTAGCTAAAAACAAAAGGTCCTCATTTATGAGGATTTGGCGTAGGGCAGTGCCACAAGTCTTTTTGCTGCACTGCCCAATGCCAATACAAAAGGGCAGGAACGGACTGTATTTATAAAATACAGTGCATTTCTGTCCTTTCCCCCTGCGCTGGGGCACAATTTTCTTCCTAGCACCAACGTAGCCAGGAATGTTTTTGTGCAGGAAGGGGCACCTTGCTACACAAAAACAATCCAGAGAGGCACTGTACCTCTTTCTATATGTGTGGCAGATAGCAACAGACATGAAGAGGAAAAAGAAGGAGAAATTAAAAAAATTCTCCTCATTATGCCTGCTCTGGGGAGGCATAAGGTTTTGGCACTGCTCCAGTTTACGTGATTTTGTAAAACGGGGGTAGCGTCAAAATCCACTGGTGTTGCTTGGGAACCCCCACCACAACGCCCATGGAACCTCTCCTTGACACAAAGTAAGGCAATGCAGTGGCTTGCGCTGCCTTGCCTTACTCCATATCTATGAGGCCATTCAAAACCACATAGGGTGGCTTTGTGTCACCTCATACGTATGACTGGGAGGCTTGTGCTGCTGAAACGTCAAAAAAGTGATGCTCCAGCAGCGCAAGCCTCTCATAAATAAACCCAACAATATTTTTTTTGTTTTTAAGTCTTTCCCCGTCAGGTAGCTACACATAAAATAACAGCCAGCTTAAATGAAAAATTAATAAAAGAAAGTTGTTACTCAGCTGGAAATGCACTGTAGTGCATTAGGAAACCTCTATTAGTTAATGCACCGCAGTGGTTGTGTGTAACCAGAGAGGGATAGAATTAAATCTTGGTTGGTGCAGTTGAGAATAGTGACATGTATGTTTAGTGCCACAAGGTCACAGCCAGTGACAGAAAGCACTGTGAATATGTAAGGCCTTATTTTTTACGTGTTACACGCAGTATAAGATAGACCACTACAAAAAGGTTTAAGATAAAACTGTGCTTCCAAAATGTAGATTTAAGTAATACCAGAGCATATGCAATACCTATTTTTTAATAGTTGTCCCTTCAACACCTTCAGGTGAAGTAAGTGCTGTATTACTACAATTAAAAGCACACACACTTCTTAACTCTTCGCACTACCCCTAAAAAAGAATAAAATGTTTGTTATCAAAAAGCGTTGAGTGATTTGATAAGCTCTCAAGCATCCTTTACAGTTGCAGATTACCCCTTACATTTGCAGATAAGCTTGCAGAGCACATTTGCATTTCATTCAAGAAGCAGGTGCCCTGGTGTGAAGGCCTCCTTAGCTGTCTCTGCACCCTGATATGAAGGTCACAGCACAGGAGACTCAATAAATCAAAGTTCACCTGAGGCATTTTAACAATCGGCTGGGGGAATGTCCAACCCCCTTTCCAGGACTCCACGCCCCCCCCAGGGGTCACGACCCCCAGATTGAAGACCTCTGCTGTATATTAAGATTGTTGAGATGGGCTCCCCAACATGTCATTGATGCATCAGTGGTGATTATGGTCTGTGGCACAAGTTCCTGAAATGGCCGTAAGAGAGTTGTAAGTTTGGCGGTCCAGCAACACTAGATCGTGAAGTGGACCATGTGTCTGAGACCACTGTTGCAAGAGACACTGTTGTAGGGGTCTCATGTTTAGAAGTGCATTTAGTACTATTGCTATGCATGATGCCATCATTCCCAACAGTTTCATGATAAACTTTACTGTGCAAATTTTATTGTATTATATTTGAGAAAGGAGATTGTGGAAAGCTTGAATTCTTTGTGGGTTTGGGTACGCTAATGCTGACCGAGTATTCAGAATGGCTCCCAGATACGGTTGTATTTGCTTTGGTTGGAGAGGAGATTTTTGGTAATTGATTGTAAACCCTAAATTGTGAAGGGTATTGATTGTGTATTGTGTGTGTTGTTGATAAGTTTGAATAGTGCTGGCTTTTATGAGTCACTCGTCCAGATAGGGAAATTCATGTATATGTTGCTGTAGGAAGTTGGCTCTGTATGTGCTATTTCAAAGTAAGGAATAACATGCACAGAATCCAAGGGTTCCCCTTAGAGGTAAAATAGTGGTAAAAATAGATAATACTAATGCTCTATTTTGTGGTAGTGTGGTCGAGCAGTAGGCTTATCCAAGGAGTAGTGTTAAGCATTTGTTGTACATACACATAGACAATAAATGAGGTACACACACTCTGAGACAAATCCAGCCAATAGGTTTTGTATAGAAAAATATATTTTCTTAGTTTATTTTAAGAACCACAGGTTCAAATTTAACATGTAATATCTTGTTTGAAAGGTATTGCAGGTAAGTACATTAGGAACTTTGAATCATTTCAATTGCATGTATACTTTTCAAGTTATTCACAAATAGCTATTTTAAAAGTGGACACTTAGTGCAATTTTCACAGTTCCTGGGGGAGGTAAGTTTTTGTTAGTTTTACCAGGTAAGTAAGATACTTACAGGGTTCAGTTCTTGGTCCAAGGTAGCCCACCGTTGGGGGTTCAGAGCAACCCCAAAGTTACCACACCAGCAGCTCAGGGCCGGACAGGTGCAGAGTTCAAAGTGGTGCCCAAAACGCATAGGCTTCAATGGAGAGAAGGGGGTGCCCCGGTTCCAGTCTGCCAGCAGGTAAGTACCCGCGTCTTCGGAGGGCAGGGTTTTGTAGGGCCCCGGGGGGGACACAAGCCCACACAGAAATTTCACCCTCAGCGGCGCGGGGGCGGCCGGGTGCAGTGTTAGAACAAGCGTCGGGTTCGCAATGGAAGTCAATGAGAGATCAAGGGATCTCTTCAGCGCTGCAGGCAGGCAAGGGGGGGCTTCCTCGGGGAAACCTCCACTTGGGCAAGGGAGAGGGACTCCTGGGGGTCACTTCTGCAGTGAAAGTCCGGTCCTTCAGGTCCTGGGGGCTGCGGGTGCAGGGTCTTTTCCAGGCGTCGGGACTTAGGTTTCAGAGAGTCGCGGTCAGGGGAAGCCTCGGGATTCCCTCTGCAGGCGGCGCTGTGGGGGCTCAGGGGGGACAGGTTTTGGTACTCACAGTCGTAGAGTAGTCCGGGGGTCCTCCCTGAGGTGTTGGTTCTCCACCAGCCGAGTCGGGGTCGCCGGGTGCAGTGTTGCAAGTCTCACGCTTCTTGCGGGGAGATTGCAGGGGTCTTTAAAGCTGCTCCTTTGGATAAAGGTGCAGTCTTTTTGGAGCAGGTCCGCTGTCCTCTGGAGTTTCTTGTCGTCGTCGAAGCAGGGCAGTCCTCAGAGGATTCAGAGGTCGCTGGTCCCTTTGGAAGGCGTCGCTGGAGCAGAGTTCTTTGGAAGGCAGGAGACAGGCCGGTGAGTTTCTGGAGCCAAGGCAGTTGTTGTCTTCTGGTCTTCCTCTGCAGGGGTTTTCAGCTAGGCAGTCCTTCTTCTTGTAGTTGCAGGAATCTAATTTCTAGGTTCAGGGAGAGCCCTTAAATACTAAATTTAAGGGCGTGTTTAGGTCTGGGGGGTTAGTAGCCAATGGCTACTAGCCCTGAGGGTGAGTACACCCTCTTTGTGCCTCCTCCCAAGGGGAGGGGGTCACATCCCTAATCCTATTGGGGGAATCCTCCATCTGCAAGATGGAGGATTTCTAAAAGTTAGAGTCACCTCAGCTCAGGACACCTTAGGGGCTGTCCTGACTGGCCAGTGACGACTCCTTGTTATTTTCATTATTTTCTCCGGCCTTGCCGCCAAAAGTGGGGGCCGGAGGGGGCGGGCAACTCCACTAGCTGGAGTGTCCTGCGGTGCTGTGACAAAGGGGTGAGCCTTTGAGGCTCACCGCCAGGTGTTACAGCTCCTGCCTGGGGGAGGTGTTAGCATCTCCACCCAGTGCAGGCTTTGTTACTGGCCTCAGAGTGACAAAGGCACTCTCCCCATGGGGCCAGCAACATGTCTCTAGTGTGGCAGGCTGCTGGAACCAGTCAGCCTACACAGATAGTTGGTTAAAGTTTCAGGGGGCACCTCTAAGGTGCCCTCTGTGGTGTATTTTACAATAAAATGTACACTGGCATCAGTGTGCATTTATTGTGCTGAGAAGTTTGATACCAAACTTCCCAGTTTTCAGTGTAGCCATTATGGTGCTGTGGAGTTCGTGTAAAACAGACTCCCAGACCATATACTCTTATGGCTACCCTGCACTTACAATGTCTAAGGTTTTGCTTAGACACTGTAGGGGCACAGTGCTCATGCACTGGTACCCTCACCTATGGTATAGTGCACCCTGCCTTAGGGCTGTAAGGCCTGCTAGAGGGGTGTCTTACCTATACTGCATAGGCAGTGAGAGGCTGGCATGGCACCCTGAGGGGAGTGCCATGTCGACTTACTCATTTTGTTCTCACTAGCACACACAAGCTGGTAAGCAGTGTGTCTGTGCTGAGTGAGGGGTCTCTAGGGTGGCATAATACATGCTGCAGCCCTTAGAGACCTTCCCTGGCATCAGGGCCCTTGGTACCAGTTACAAGGGACTTATCTGGGTGCCAGGGTGTGCCAATTGTGGAATCAAAAGTACAGGTTAGGGAAAGAACACTGGTGCTGGGGCCTGGTTAGCAGGCCTCAGCACACTTTCAATTCAAAACATAGCATCAGCAAAGGCAAAAAGTCAGGGGGTAACCATGCCAAGGAGGCATTTCCTTACAGTTGCCTTTTGAAGTATACTGAAGCTACTGCTTGGCATTTGGTGAATTCGCTTGGTGCTGTTACTCCAAACGGTAGCACTTTGACTTGTTAGTGCTTGCCTGCTATGACAAATCTTAGGTATTTGCGATGAGCTGGATGTATGTGAATACTGAAGTAAGCATCTTTTAGATCTAAAGCGGTCATGTAGTCCTGTTTTTGTAATAGGGGAATGACATCCAGAAGAGTGACCATATGGAAATGCTCTGAGAGAATGTACTGATTGAGAGATCTAGGATTGGTCTGAGAGTACCATCCTTTTTTGGTGTAAGGAAGTATAGAGAATATACTCCTGTCCCTTGTGGAGGTATAGGTGCCATCTGTATTGCACCTTTGAGTAGAAGTGATTCTACTTCTTGTTTTAACAATTTGAGGTGTTCTAGAGAAAGCCTGTGGGAGCGAGGGGGAATGTTTGATGAAGTAGAGATTAGTTCTAGGCAATAACCATTCTGGATAATTGACAATACCCATTGATCTGATGTAATTTTGTGCCATTGTTAGTAGAAATTTTGCAGTCTTCCTCCCACAGGAGATGTATACTGTGTGGGGATGCGTACAGACTCACTGTTTGGATGAGGTGGAAGCACCCCTTGTGGTGGTGGATTTGCCACTATCTCTCAAGTTGTTTCCTTTGTAGGATCCTCTGAAAGACTCTGGTGTAATATTGTTGTTGCTACTTTGTTGGGACGTGGAGGGCTCTGATGTGATGGTTTAAAACCACCTATGAACTGTGGCCTACAAAAAGTACCCCAAACAGGTTTTGCATAAAAGGCACCTATAGCCTTAGCTGTTTCAGAGTCCTTTTTAAATTTTTCTATGGTGGTATCCACCTCTGGTCCCAACAGCCTGTTATATCTCAGGTTTGAATCCTAAAGTACGCAACCATGCATGCCTTCTGATGATAACACTATTGTTAATACCCCTGGTTGCGGTGTCTGTTGCATCTAGGGTGGATCTAATTTGGTTGTTGGAGATGGCCTGTCCCTCAGTAACTATTTGCTGTGCTCTTTTTTGGTGGTCTGGTGGGATATATTGTAGGAACTCCTCAATTTCATCCCAGTGGGCTCTATCATATATGGCTAAAAGAGCCTGGGAATTGGCAATTCTCCATTGATTTGCAGTTTGAGATGACACTCTTCCCTGCTGTATCAAACTTGTGGCTTTCTTTATGGGGGAGGAGCAACCCCGGTGGACTGACTATTTACCCTCTTTCTTGCTGCACTAACAACCGAATCAGGTGGCAACTGTGTGATAGAGTGGATCTGATGGTGCAGCCTTGTATTTTTTGTCCACCCTTGGTGTAAGTACCCTAGCCTTCACTGGCTATTTAAAAATGTTATCTGCATGCTTAAGCATGCCTGGGAGCATTGGCAGGCATCGATACTCCTTGTGCGGACAGGATAGTGTGTTAAATAAAAAAGATCTGAGTGAAACTGCACATTGTGATATGCAGCTACCCTAGCCATGCCCTGATTATAGGCAGTGGTGTCTTCAGGTGGAGATGCCCTAGTGGGGTATAAATCAGGATCATTAGATGGAATAGGGTCTGTGTCATACAAATCCCAAGGGTCTACATTGTAAGGAGTGCCACCCAACTGATCCCCATGTGAAGAAACAGGGGATTGTGGAGAAATTTGTGTAGGGGAGGGTGGTGGAGAAGTGGGACGCAAAGGAGAATGTGGTGGTGAAGGCTGACGTACTGCCTTTGGTTTCTCCTTGTGCTTGAATATTTTTGCAGGGGATGGCCCAGTTTCTAAAGTCTTTTGGAAAGATAATTTCCTCTTAGTTGTAGAAAGAGGAGAAGCAGTAATCCTACCAGTATCTTTATGGATTTTGCGCTGTTTATCATCCATCAGTTCAAGTATGGGCCTTATTTCTGAAGATTCCTCTGCAGCATATTTCTTCCAAACAGGTTTTAGCTTCGAAAGTTTGGAGACCAAGTGCTTTAACCGGGCCGAGAATGTTCACTCTGAAATAGATGGTAGGTTTTTTAGCTCCAAAATGGATGTTGGGTGTTTCGGCCCAGAAGTGGAAACCTCCACTCTTCAAGTCAATCCCGCAACAGGTGTTGAGCGCTGTTTGGTCTACGCTGAATGCATCTTGGTCTTTTTAGGTGCCGAACCCAAGGATTGGACTTTGAGATGTATCTTTCGGGTCAGACCATGGCCGGAAAGCAGTGGTCGACCCAAGACTATTTGTGATGTCTTTTTGGATGTTTTTTGGTGATGGTAAGAGGCTGGCGCACTCACGTACTGCGCTGCTGGCAATTGGCTGTCCCCATTGGAGTCTTGGTCAGAATCAGAATCTGCAATGGAAACTGCAGTCTGCGCTTGCTCCAAAAATGTAGGGTGTCTGTTCCGACGACTCGGATGCCATGTCTAACCGACGCGCTCATAGAGCCCCATACATTTGGCGTATTCTTTTAGCTATGCATCTCACTGTGATCTGGCCCCACCACTCACTTCTTCCATATTATAAAGATGCATGGACCTAAATTAAGCATTTTGCATTCCTCAAATATACTGTGTAGTAACAAGATGTGGTCCACAGATTTCAGGAAATAAAGTACAAATTATCAGATTAGAGTTAGTAGATTTCTTGTTTTGAAAAAGAAAGCCTGTACTGATTTAGGAGCTGGAGTTTTAAACTCACCACATAAATGCCACCATGTTGTCCATCATGTATTTTGTTGTGTCGGACGATAGGACAACTATTTGTTCGAATCTGTATTCCTGCAAGCGCATTACCTAATAAGATAAGATAGGTTTTTGAGCATGCTTAGCGCACATTAGTAAAAAACAAGAAAAAATATTTTAACATTAAGTTACCATATATGTCATTTCCTTCAATAAGTCCTCTTCCATCGCCAAAGATATAAACTCCACCTTGATTACCATTGAAAATTGCATTGCCCCTTAGTGAAAAAGGAAGACAAATATGTTAATCTTAACACAAAAAAGAACAGTTTCACGTTTAAAACATTCTTCTGCACCATTATTTCACTGAGTACAGGCACCAAACAAGGCCTAAGAAGCCAACCTTAAATATATATATGTATATATATGTAAAACAAAAAAGAAATTGTTGTGCAGGTTGTCAATTCAAAGCTTAGATTTCAAAGTCAGATGAAGTTGCATAGGGAGCGAGTATGACTGGTTCCAAATTCATCAGTGCCCTTTTTGATGCCTGGTGGCACCTAAGCAGCTTTGGGGTGTGGAAGATGCAATGTCATCCATGACGTGACAGGACTACTTTGTAAAGTCCCACCCAAGCCAGAAAGGTCAGGTCTATTTCATTCCCACCCAACAGAGCCGAGGTTGAAAGAGGGGGAGCTGTACAAAAACAAACAAGTAATCACAAATATCAATTTTCAGAGCAAAAAGAGGACAATGAAAACTTTCAAGGAAGATTAAGCAACCACCACAGCGAATGTCCCAGAAGGAAAAACGTTTTCTTCTATTAGTAATGTATTCCTATAGATTCCTCACCTTACATTCCCAAAGCAGTAGCCACTGAGGAGACGTTTCTGAGAATCAACATCTTTTTACACAAGAGATATTGAAGGACCAATTGATCAAACTGACTCCAGAACGGCATCCAATTTGAGGCAGTTATTTTAACACTACATTGTTTAACAGAAATAGACCGACGGCTGCTTATAAAACTGCATGTTCAACTCCTATTTCCAATCAGGACATAATGGCCACATACATTTGTAACTTGGGAGAACAATATTACATTAGCTTAAACTTCAACACCAATATCAAATACCTCAGGGTACTAGAAAACACCCTGCTTAAGTGAGCATACAAGGGGAAACAAAGCTGCCAGATACCCATTCACCTTGCCTATATGGCATTTTCATAAGCATGGAAAAGAGCAAATAGCAATACTGTTTTTGTCGTAAGACAGTTTGGGTGATCATTACATGTCAGGAGACTTTCCAGAGGGTGAACAATTTTGCGTTTCACTGCATCCTTTCGCCAAATAATGCTCCTCTTCCAACTCCTTTATGCCTTTAGGTGCAATTAAGGAACATGATTCGAAGGCCAAGGGGTAATAATAGGCCAGAGACTCCAAATGCAAAGGTCATGTGGGTTCCACAACAATATCTTGCACCATCTGCAGAAGGTTTTAAACCCTGAAATCTTATAAGACATTTGACTTTGTCTCTGTCGGAAAGTTGAATAATTTCTTTATTGAAACCTCACATACACCAATGTCATCACATTTAGTGGGCCAAGTCGATGTTATAGCTGCATGGCACCACCTAGTGTTGCAGGGGAGCTACTGCTTGGGGGAAAAAACAATATCCACACCATGACAAATCTGCAGGAAGATCATTTAATCAGAATGACACCTTTTCATACCAGAGCCCAATAAGTAACAACATAAGGAGGGGTGATTTTGTTTATCATGCCAACCATCTTTGATTTTACAAAGGTACCTGCCACCCCTTGGAAGGAGAACGAGGTTTAGAATATCTATCCTAATGGTAGAAGGCTAGAAAAATGTGACTCGCTTCAAAAGGGTGTTGTGCAGCAAAGGTATCTTTTATAAAGTCACATGCCCAACCTTCATGGTTTCTTTGGTAGTACATGTTATACAGGACGCACTTGGATCCTTAACAGGGGAGGTTATGTAGTAAAGTACTACTGAAGGACGGAAATGGGTGGTGTAAAGAAATGGCTCCCTGTTGCAGTTACCCCCCACTTTTTGCCTGATACTGATGCTGACTTGACTGAGAAGAGTGCTGGGACCCTGCTAACCAGGCCCCAGCACCAGTGTTCCTTCACCTAAAATGTACCATTGTATCCACAATTGGCACACCCTGGCATTCAGATAAGTCCCTTGTAACTGGTACTTCTAGTACCAAGGGCCCTGATGCCAAGGAAGGTCTCTAAGGGCTGCAGCATGTCTTATGCCACCCTAGAGACCCCTCACTCAGCACAGACACACTGCTTACAAGCCTGTGTGTGCTAGTGAGAACAAAATGAGTAAGTCGACATGGCACTCCCCTCAGGGTGCCATGCCAGCCTCTCACTGCCTATGCAGTATAGGTAAGACACCCCTCTAGCAGGCCTTACAGCCCTAAGGCAGGGTGCACTATACCATAGGTGAGGGTACCAGTGCATGAGCATGGTACCCCTACAGTGTCTAAACAAAACCTTAGACATTGTAAGTGCAGGGTAGCCATAAGAGTATATGGTCTGGGAGTCTGTCAAACACGAACTCCACAGCACCATAATGGCTACACTGAAAACTGGGAAGTTTGGTATCAAACTTCTCAGCACAATAAATGCACACTGATGCCAGTGTACATTTTATTGCAAAACACACCCCAGAGGGCACCTTAGAGGTGCCCCCTGAAACTTACCCGACTGTCTGTGTAGGCTGACTAGTTCCAGCAGCCTGCCACACCAGAGACATGTTGCTGGCCCCATGGGGAGAGTGCCTTTGTCACTCTGAGGCCAGTGACAAAGCCTGCACTGGGTGGAGATGCTAACACCTCCCCCAGGCAGGAGCTGTGACACCTGGCGGTGAGCCTCAAAGGCTCACCCCTTTGTCACAGCCCAGCAGGGCACTCCAGCTTAGTGGAGTTGCCCGCCCCCTCCGGCCACGGCCCCCACTTTTGGCGGCAAGGCTGGAGGGAACAAAGAAAGCTACAAGGAGGAGTCCCTGGCCAGTCAGGACAGCCCCTAAGGTGTCCTGAGCTGAGGTGACTCTGACTTTTAGAAATCCTCCATCTTGCAGATGGAGGATTCCCCCAATAGGGTTAGGATTGTGACCCCCTCCCCTTGGGAGGAGGCACAAAGAGGGTGTACCCACCCTCAGGGCTAGTAGCCATTGGCTACTAACCCCCCAGACCTAAACACGCCCTTAAATTTAGTATTTAAGGGCTACCCTGAACCCTAGAAAATTAGATTCCTGCAACTACAAGAAGAAGGACTGCCCAGCTGAAAACCCCTGCAGCGGAAGACCAGAAGACGACAACTGCCTTGGCTCCAGAAACTCACCGGCCTGTCTCCTGCCTTCCAAAGATCCTGCTCCAGCGACGCCTTCCAAAGGGAACAGCGACCTCGACATCCTCCGAGGACTGCCCCTGCTTCGAAAAGACAAGAAACTCCCGAGGACAGCGGACCTGCTCCAAGAAAAGCTGCAACTTTGTTTCCAGCAACTTTAAAGAACCCTGCAAGCTCCCCGCAAGAAGCGTGAGACTTGCAACACTGCACCCGGCGACCCCGACTCGGCTGGTGGCGATCCAACACCTCAGGAGGGACCCCAGGACTACTCTGATACTGTGAGTACCAAAACCTGTCCCCCCTGAGCCCCCACAGCGCCGCCTGCAGAGGGGAATCCCGAGGCTTCCCCTGACCGCGACTCTTTGAACCTAAAGTCCCGACGCCTGGGAGAGACCCTGCACCCGCAGCCCCCAGGACCTGAAGGACCGGACTTTCACTGGAGAAGTGACCCCCAGGAGTCCCTCTCCCTTGCCCAAGTGGAGGTTTCCCCGAGGAATCCCCCCCTTGCCTGCCTGCAGCGCTGAAGAGATCCCGAGATCTCTCAGACTAACATTGCGAACCCGACGCTTGTTTCTACACTGCACCCGGCCGCCCCCGCGCCGCTGAGGGTGAAATTTCTGTGTGGACTTGCGTCCCCCCCGGTGCCCTACAAAACCCCCCTGGTCTGCCCTCCGAAGACGCGGGTACTTACCTGCAAGCAGACCGGAACCGGGGCACCCCCTTCTCTCCATTCTAGCCTATGTGTTTTGGGCACCACTTTGAACTCTGCACCTGACCGGCCCTGAGCTGCTGGTGTGGTGACTTTGGGGTTGCTCTGAACCCCCAACGGTGGGCTACCTTGGACCAAGAACTAAGCCCTGTAAGTGTCTTACTTACCTGGTTAACCTAACAAATACTTACCTCCCCTAGGAACTGTGAAAATTGCACTAAGTGTCCACTTTTAAAACAGCTATTTGTGAATAACTTGAAAAGTATACATGCAATTTTGATGATTTGAAGTTCCTAAAGTACTTACCTGCAATACCTTTCGAATGAGATATTACATGTAGAATTTGAACCTGTGGTTCTTAAAATAAACTAAGAAAAGATATTTTTCTATACAAAAACCTATTGGCTGGATTTGTCTCTGAGTGTGTGTACCTCATTTATTGTCTATGTGTATGTACAACAAATGCTTAACACTACTCCTTGGATAAGCCTACTGCTCGACCACACTACCACAAAATAGAGCATTAGTATTATCTCTTTTTGCCACTATCTTACCTCTAAGGGGAACCCTTGGACTCTGTGCATGCTATTCCTTACTTTGAAATAGCACATACAGAGCCAACTTCCTACAGGTGGGTAAAAGTGGGCTCAGTTGAGTGTAAACGATCTCCTATGCAAGGACTTAAAATGTTCCAGGTTTATTTTACTAAAGGGTGCCAAGTATGGCTGGGAGAATATTCAGGCATCACATTAATCTATAAAATATACCAATGCTGGTGAATCACCTAAACAGGCAAGTAAGATATTCTTCTAAAGCACAGGACCTTTTACATGAAGCTATATGAATAGAGGAACCAAGCAGTAAACAAAAAGGAGGTAAGCAAAGAGCTGTTCTTTTAGCAAAACAGGTTCTTTAGCACCACTTTACACTATGACTGTAGTGGCCTTAGCGTCTGCAGCTAAGGTCCAGGACTACTTCAGATGGCTACCCTGCAGACTTCTACCAGCAGTGTATTGACCACTATAAGGAAATGGGTTCTATTACATGATGTGATTGTGCAACCTCACAGTGTAATACACTTATCAACCCCTTTAGGTCCAATAGGATTAGTCTGCAAACTCCTCAGTTCACCCTGTGTAGCTGTGGTACTGAGCAGCAAGGATTACACGGAGGAACACGTGTTAAGCATTTAAACAGCACCAAAACAACTAAAGAAATCAACATAACACACACGAAATCTGACACCAATTTAGAAAAAAAAAACTGCATTTTCATAGTATTTTAGACACTAGAAAGAAAAAGATCCACCAGAGGCTTATAGAGAGATACATTTTACAACCAATAATATATCATTACAATGTCGCTCAACCACAAACAAATCTTTGCAAAGTCAACAAACTAGGCACTTCAAAACTTTTTCAAAGAAAACTTAATAAGTGTCAATGCGGTCAGTTAGAAGTACTTGTTTCGACCAGCTCTGGCAAGGAGCTAGCCAGGGGGACCAGCAAGGTCCTCAAGAACAGTTACTTTCAAAGAAGAAGTAGCCTTTCAGCAGTTCCAGATACTTTTTCCACTTTGCAATAGATTCCTATTGAGTGGTGCTGATGCAAGGGATGAAAGATGCTGAATATGTTCCAAGGATGCTGTGGAGGAGAAAGGGTCGACGGGGTCTTCCTGCATGGATTCTGGAGTCCATAAGGATGGTAAGCGAGTTCAGGTTGCAAGGTTAATGTCCCACGAAGTCCTCTCCGGTCTAGCCGAAGTCCAGTTGCCACTGGACTACCAGTCGCCCATTGTCACTGCCACAGGCCAATCGGCCAATCTCCCACATCAAATAATCATAAGGGCCTAGCTCACATCTGCCATCTTCTCACCCAACTGCAGCGGCGATCACTCAGACTGATTCAGCTGGACCCAACTACAGGGGCTTACATTTCCACCTTTGCTGAATTGCTCCTCCGTTGTTCCACATCCAGACTCCAATGGGAGACTAAGCGTACCAACCATTTTCCCCTGAGTGTCAACATCCAGTCCAACTACGTGTGCCCAGCCCAATTCAACATTAGAGCGTTTCAGTTGGGGGTCCCCTCTTCCTCCCACTAATCGTGGTGTGAAGGGACCCCAAACAACAAAAACTGCTATTTGAAAAACCAAGACTCAAGGACTCTCCAGAGATTGTGGCTATGATGGAGTTGGGTGCTACTAGGGGTCGTGACGTCGGACATGTGTGCATCACTGACACCATTATGGCAGAACTGCATGCTGGATTCAGTGCAATAGATGGCAGATTTAACACCCTTGCCGGCTACCTTGACTGCATAGAGAGGCAGCTAGACCGTCAGAATACGCAACTGGACAGTGCGGAGGAAAGCATTTCCAGCCTAGAAGATGGTGCCACTACAACTACTACACGCCTTGAGAAGCTGGAGCATCTCCTGAAATCAGTAGCCACCTAGAATAAGGACCTTAAAGCACAGGCCAGTCAATCCCAGAATTGCCACCCCAGTGGTGTCCACTATTACGATTTTATACCTTTATTTGTTTTCAGGGCTTCTTCAAGGGATTCTCTGACGGGGAGGGGCGGGGGGTGTAGGGGGAGGTGTGTGTGTGTGTGTGCGTGCGTGTGTGTAGTGGGGGGGGGGAGGGGCAGGGAGTGTGTGCACCCATTGAAGGGTGTCGTTTGGTTGTTCGTTCTTTTTGTTATGTTACATCCTTCCACAGTAAGGCTCACTGCGCATACACTTTTTTGCCACACTAATCCACAGTGATGCCACAAGGCGTATAAGGAGTTGATGGCAGAATTCACCTTCCTTTCATGGAACATCAGGGGCCTCGATAATCCCCGCAAGGGTAAATAGGTGTTGCAATACCTATCTCGACACGGCGCGCAGGAAGGCTTCCTGCAAGGGAGACGCCTCCCCGCTGGGAATTCCCACATCTTCACCTCCACCTCGGGCCCACACTGCTGCTTCTTTTGCTACGTTAGTACTGGGCGCCTGCATACTAATCCCAAAAAGCCTCCCCCTTTCATCCTACCACCAGGCTGAAAGCAGTAAATACATATTGGTTACAGGAACCATAATGGGACATCAGATACTCTTGGCCAATATTTATGCCCCCAACGTTGTTACCCTAAGTTCTTACAAACTCTTATCTCTTATGACTAAAATGGGGCGTATGGACTGTGTGTGTTGGGGGGGGGGGGGGGGGGGGGGGGGGGGGGGGGGGTCTTAATCTAATCATTGATCCTCTACATGACACCATCACTACTGCACAAGAGGGTAAGCCATGATCACTCTGCATCCTCTATGACCTCTCATACATACCTACTATGAGATGCCTGGCGCCTTAGACACATCTACTGCGGCATACACACACTATTCATGACCCAAGCAATACTTGGTTGTAGGAAGCTGCCTAAGGTACTTACACCTCATACCAGGTCCAGGTATTCCTGGAGGTAGCTGTGGATGGCTAGCCAAGGTTTATCTAGGAGACATGCAAAGCTCATGCAATACCACTGAAGTCACAAAGCACTTACACACATGAAAGAAAAACACTCAGTTGTGTGCCAAAATGAAAATGTCACTTACCCAGTGTACATCTGTTCGTGGCATTAGTCGCTGCAGATTCACATGTTGTGCATAGTCCGCCGTCTGGTGTTGGGTCGGAGTGTTACAAGTTGTTTTTGTTCGAAGAAGTCTTTTCGAGTCCCGAGACAGAGGGACTCCTCCTCCTTTGTTCCATTGCGCATGGGCGTCGACTCCATGTTAGATTGTTTTCCCCGCAGAGGGTGAGGTAGGAGTTGTGTATGTTAGTAATAGTGCCCATGCAATGGAATGAATAAGTATGTACCAACTAAGGTTTAAGTAATATATTTACAAATGTACAAATGTTGAAGATAACTTCCAAACGGCTACAGGCTCCCGGGGAGGCGGGTGGGCACATGTGAATCTGCAGCGACTAATGCCACGAACAGATGTACACTGGGTAAGTGACATTTTCAGTTCGGTGGCATGTGTAGCTGCAGATACACATGTTGTGCATAGACTAGTAAGCAGTTATCTCCCCAAAAGCGGTGGCTCAGCCTGTAGGAGTGGAAGTAGTCTGAAATAAAGTTCTTAGTACGGCTTGACCTACTGTGGCTTGTTGTGCGGATAGCACGTCTACACAGTAGTGCTTAGTAAATGTGTGAGGCGTAGACCATGTGGCTGCCTTACATATCTCGTTCATTGGAATGTTTCCTAGGAAGGCCATGGTAGTACCTTTCTTTCTGGTTGAATGTGCCCCTGGTGTAATGGGCAGTTCTCTCTTTGCTTTAAGGTAGCAGGTTTGGATGCACTTAACTATCCATCTGGCTATACCCTGTTTTGATATTGGGTTTCCTGTATGAGGCTTTTGAAATGCAATAAACAGTTGTTTTGTTTTCCTAATTTCTTTTGTTCTGTCAATGTAGTACATTAGTGCTCTTCTGATGTCTAATGTATGTAGTGCCCTTTCAGCTACTGAGTCTGGCTGTGGAAAGAACACTGGTAGTTCTACCGTTTGATTTAAGTGGAACGGCGAAATAACTTTTGGTAAAAATTTTGGATTGGTTCTTAGGACTACTTTATTTTTGTGTATTTGAATAAAAGGTTCTTGTATAGTAAACGCCTGAATTTCACTTACTCTTCTTAGAGATGTGATGGCAATGAGAAATACAACCTTCCACGTTAAGAATTGCATTTCGCATGAGTGCATGGGTTCAAAAGGTGGGCCCATGAGTCTTGTTAAGACGATGTTGAGGTTCCATGAAGGAACAGGTGGTGTTCTTGGTGGTATAATTCTTTTTAGGCCTTCCATAAACGCTTTAATGACAGGTATCCTAAATAGTGAAGTTGAATGGGTAATCTGCAGGTATGCAGATATTGCTGCGAGGTGTATCTTTATGGAAGAGAAGGCTAGATTTGATTTCTGTAAATGTAGTAAGTATCCCACTACATCCTTTGGAGATGCATGTAATGGTTGAACTTGATTATTATGGCAGTAGCAAACAAATCTTTTCCATTTGCTAGCATAGCAGTGTCTAGTGGATGGTCTTCTAGCTTGTTTTATGACTTCCATACATTCTTGGGTGAGGTTTAAATGTCCGAATTCTAGGATCTCAGGAGCCAGATTGCTAGATTCAGCGATGCTGGGTTTGGATGCCTGATCTGTTGTTTGTGTTGTGTTAACAGATCTGGTCTGTTGGGCAACCTGACATGGGGTACTACTGACAGGTCTAGTAGTGGAGTGTACCAAGGTTGTCTTGCCCATGTTGGTGCTATTAGTATGAGTTTGAGTTTGTTTTGACTCAATTTGTTTACTAGATATGGAAGGAGAGGAAGAGGGGGGAAAAGCGTACGCAAATATCCCTGACCAGTTCATCCATAGAGCATTGCCTTGAGACTGCCTGTGTGGGTACCTGGATGCGAAGTTTTGGCATTTTGCGTTCTCCTTTGTTGCAAATAGGTCTATTTGAGGTGTCCCCCAAATTTTGAAGTAAGTGTTTAGAATTTGGGGGTGAATCTCCCATTCGTGGACCTGTTGGTGATCTCGAGAGAGATTGTCTGCTAGTTGATTTTGGATCCCTGGAATAAATTGTGCTATTAGGCGAATGTGATTGTGAATTGCCCATTGCCATATCTTTTGTGCCAGGAGGCACAGCTGTGTCGAGTGTGTTCCCCCCTGTTTGTTTAGATAATACATTGTTGTCATGTTGTCTGTTTTGACAAGAATGTATTTGTGGGTTATGATGGGTTGAAATGCTTTCAACGCTAGGAATACTGCTAACAATTCGAGGTGATTTATATGCAGTTTTGTTTGATGTACGTCCCATTGTCCTTGGATGCTGTGTTGATTGAGGTGTGCTCCCCATCCTGTCATGGAAGCATCTGTTGTTATCACGTATTGTGGCACTGGGTCTTGGAAAGGCCGCCCTTTGTTTAAATTTATACTGTTCCACCATAGAAGCGAGATGTATGTTTGGCGGTCTATCAACACCAGATCTAGAAGGTGACCCTGTGCATGTGACCACTGTGATGCTAGGCACTGTTGTAAGGGCCTCATGTGCAGTCTTGCGTTTGGGACAATGGCTATGCATGAGGACATCATGCCTAGGAGTTTTAATACCGTCTTTGCCTGTATCTTTTGTGTTGGATACATGGCTTGTATAACCTTGTGAAAATTTTGAACCCTTTGTGGACTTGGAGTGGCTATTCCCTTTGTTGTGTTGATTGTCGCTCCTAAGTATTGCTGTGTTTTGCACGGCAGAATGTGAGATTTTGTGTAGTTGATGGACAAACCGAGTTTGTAGAGGGTTTGTATGACATAATCTGTGTGTTGTGAACACTTTGTTAGGGAGTTGGTCTTGATTAGCCAATCGTCTAGGTACGGGAATACGTGTATTTGCTGCCTTCTGATGTGTGCAGCTACTACTGCTAGGCATTTTGTGAATACTCTTGGTGCGGTTGTTATACCGAACGGCAACACTTTGAATTGGTAATGTATTCCCTTGAATACGAACCTTAGGTATTTCCTGTGCGAGGGATGTATCGGTATGTGGAAATACGCGTCCTTTAGATCTAAGGTTGTCATGTAGTCTTGTTGCGTGACCATGTGAAAGTGTTCTGATTTGATGTAGGTGTTTAGTGTTCTGAGATCTAGGATTGGTGTAAAGAAATGGCTCCCTGTTGCAGTTACCCCCCACTTTTTGCCTGATACTGATGCTGACTTGACTGAGAAGTGTGCTGGGACCCTGCTAACCAGGCCCCAGCACCAGTGTTCTTTCACCTAAAATATACTTTTGATTCCACAATTGGCACACCCTGGCATCCAGATAAGTCCCTTGTAACTGGTACCCCTGGTACCAAGGGCCCTGATGCCAGGGAAGGTCTCTAAGGGCTGCAGCATATCTTATGCCACCCTGGGGACCCCTCACTCAGCACAGACACACTGCTTGCCAGCTTGTGTGTGCTGATGAGAACAAAACGAGTAAGTCGACATGGCACTCCCCTCAGGGTGCCATGCCAACCTCACACTGCCTATGCAGTATAGATAAGTCACCCCTCTAGTAGGCCTTACAGCCCTAAGGCAGGGTGCACTATACCATAGGTGAGGGCACCAGTGCATGAGCACTATGCCCCTACAGTGTCTAAGCAAAACCTTAGACATTGTAAGTGCAGGGTAGCCATAAGAGTATATGGTCTGGGAGTCTGTCAAAAACGAACTCCACAGCTCCATAATGGCTACACTGAATACTGGGAAGTTTAGTATCAAACTTCTCAGAATAATAAACCCACACTGATACCAGTGTTGGATTTATTAAAAAATGCACACAGAGAGAATCTTAGAGATGCCCCCTGTATTTTACCCAATTGTTCAGTGCAGGACTGACTGGTCTGTGCCAGCCTGCTGCTGAGAGACGAGTGTCTGACCTCATGCGGTGAGAGCCTTTGTGCTCTCTGAGGACAGAAACAAAGCCTGCTCTGGGTGGAGGTGCTTCACACCTCCCCCCTGCAGGAACTGTAACACCTAGCAGTGAGCTTCAAAGGCTCAAGCTTCGTGTTACAATGCCCCAGGGCACTCCAGCTAGTGGAGATGCCCGGCCCCTGGACACAGCCCCCACTTTTGGCGGCAAGTCCAGGAGAGATAATAAGAAAAACAAGGAGGAGTCACTGGCCAGTCAGGACAGCCCCTAAGGTGTCCTGAGCTGAGGTGACTAACTTTTAGAAATCCTCCATCTTGTAGAAGGAGGATTCCCCCAAAAGGGATAGGAATGTGACCCCCCTCCCCTTGGGAGGAGGCACAAAGAGGGTGTACCCACCCTCAGGGATAGTAGCCATTGGCTACTAACCCCCCAGACCTAAACACGCCCTTAAATTTAGTATTTAAGGGCTCCCCTGAACCTAAGAATTTAGATTCCTGCAACTTACCGAAGAAGAAGACTGCTGAGCTGAAAACCCCTGCAGAAGAAGAAAGAAGACACCAACTGCTTTGGCCCCAGTCCTACCGGCCTGTCTCCTACCTTCTAAAGAACCCTGCTCCAGCGACGCTTTCTCCAGGACCAGCGACCTCTGAATCCTCAGAGGACTGCCCTGCTTCCAAGAGACCAAGAAACTCCTGAGGACAGCGGTACGGCTCCAAAAAGACTGCAACTTTGTTTCGAAGGAGCAGATTTAAAGACCCCTGCAACTCCCCGCAAGAAGCGTGAGACTTGCAACACTGCACCCGGCGACCCCGACTCGACTGGTGGAGAACCAACACCTCAGGGAGGACCCTCCGGCGACTCCGAGTCCGTGAGTAACCAAAGTTGTCCCCCCTGAGCCCCCACAGCGACGCCTGCAGAGGGAATCCCGAGGCTCACCCTGACCGCGACTGCCTGAACTCCATTTCCCGACAGCTGGAAAGGACCCTGCACCCGCAGCCCCCAGCACCTAAAGAAACGGAACTCCTGTGCAGGAGTGACCCACAGGAGGCCCTCTCCCTTGCCCAGGTGGTGGCTACCCCGAGGAGCCCCCCCCTTGCCTGCCTGCACCGCGGAAGAGATCCCTTGATCTCTCATTGAAAACCATTGTAAACCCGACGCGTGTTTGCACACTGCACCCGGCCGCCCCCGTGCTGCTGAGGGTGTACTTTCTGTGCTAACTTGTGTCCCCCCCCCGGTGCCCTACAAAACCCCCCTGGTCTGCCCTCCGAAGACGCGGGTACTTACCTGCTGGCAGACTGGAACCGGGCCACCCCCTTCTCCATTGAAGCCTATGCGTTTTGGGCACCACTTTGAACTCTGCACCTGACCGGCCCTGAGCTGCTGGTGTGGTAACTTTGGGGTTGCTCTGAACCCCCAACGGTGGGCTACCTTGGACCCAAACCTGAGACTTGTAAGTGATTTACTTACCTGACACAACTAACAAAAACTTACCTCCCCCAGGAACTGTGAAAATTGCACTAAGTGTCCACTTTTAAAACAGCTTATTGTGTTTTATGTGAAAAGTATACATGCTAATGTAATGATTCAAAGTTCCTAAAGTACTTACCTGCAATACCTTTCAAATGAGATATTACATGTAGAATTTGAACCTGTGGTTCTTAAAATAAACTAAGAAAATATAATGTACAACAAATGCTTAACACTACTCCTTTGATAAGCCTACTGCTCGACCACACTACCACAAAATAGAGCATTAGTATTATCTCTTTTTCCCACTATCTTACCTCTAAGGGGAACCCTTGGACTCTGTGCATACTATTCCTTACTTTGAAATAGTGCATACAGAGCCAACTTCCTACAATTGGTCTCAGTGTTTTGTCCTTTTTTGGTATTAGAAAGTACAGTGAGTAAACTCCTGTGTTTACTTGTGTACATGGTACCAATTCTATTGCGTCCTTTTGTAGTAATGCTTGAACTTCTAGTTCTAGAAGGTCTAAATGTTGTTTTAACATATTCTGTGTTTTTGGTGGGACATTTGGAGGGAGTTGGAGAAATTCTATGCAATAACCATGTCGGATAATTGCTAAGACCCAAGTGTCTGTTGTTACCTCCTCCCAGGATTTGTAAAACTGACTTAGTCTTCCCCCCACTGGTGTTGTGTGAAGGGGTTGAGTGACTTGTGAGTCACTGTTTGGTTGTAGGGGTTTTTGGACTTCGAAATTTTCCCCGGTTTCTAGGGAATTGTCCTCCTCTGTACTGGCCCCAAAAGCCTCCCCTTTGGTACTGTCCCTGGTAGGTAGACGGTGTTGATTGTGAGGTGCTGGCTTGTGTGGCTTGACCCCGAAACCCCCCTCTGAAAGTTGTTTTGCGGAAGGTGCCGAAAGTGCCTCTGCCCTGCGGGGAATAGAGTGCGCCCATGACCTTGGCTGTGTCAGTGTCCTTTTTCAATTTCTCAATTGCCGTGTCCACCTCAGGTCCAAACAATTGCTGTTCATTGAACGGCATATTGAGCACCGCTTGCTGTATTTCCGGTTTAAAGCCAGATGTGCGCAACCATGCGTGCCTTCTTATGGTTACTGCGGTATTTATTGTTCTTGCAGCTGTGTCCGCTGCGTCCATAGAGGAGCGTATTTGGTTATTGGAGATGTTTTGTCCCTCCTCAACAACTTGTTTTGCCCGTTTTTGAAATTCTTTGGGCAGATGCTTGATGAGATGCTGCATCTCGTCCCAATGGGCTCTATCATATCGCGCTAGGAGCGCCTGAGAGTTCGCGATGCGCCACTGGTTTGCAGCTTTTACTGCGACCCTTTTCCCAGCTGCGTCGAACTTGCGGCTCTCTTTATCCGGAGGTGGTGCCTCGTCTGATGTGTGCGAGTTGGCTCTCTTGCGAGCTGCCCCTACCACGACTGAATCTGGTGGCAGCTGTGAGGTGATAAAAGTAGGGTCCGTGGGCGGTGCTTTATATTTTTTCTCCACCCTTGGAGTTATCGCTCTACTCTTGACCGGTTCTTTGAAGATCTGCTTTGCGTGCCTTAGCATTCCTGGAAGCATAGGCAGGCTTTGGTAGGTGCTATGGGTGGAGGAGAGGGTGTTGAAAAGGAAGTCATCCTCGACAGGTTCTGCGTGCAACGACACGTTATGGAACTCTGCTGCCCTAGCTACCACCTGTGCATACGCTGTGCTGTCCTCAGGTGGCGAGGGCTTGGTAGGGTACGACTCCGGACTATTGTCTGATACTGGGGCGTCGTATAGGTCCCAAGCGTCTTGGTCATCTTGGCTCATGGTGGTATGAGCCGGTGAATGTGACGGAGTCTGTGCCGGTGATGTGTGAGTTACAGGTGGAGGAGAGGATGGCGGAGTTACCTTCTTCACCATTTTTTGTGGTGTTTGTTCTTGAGTTTGGAACTCAAGTCTCCTTTTTCTCCTGATTGGGGGAAGAGTGCTGATTTTCCCTGTCCCACTTTGTATGAAGATCCGCTTTTGTGTGTGGTCTACATCAGTGGTCTGTAACTCTTCTTCAAATCTGTGTTTGCGCATTTGAGAGGACAGTGATTGTTCCTCTGTATATGAGCTGGCAGTTGGTTCGGTTGCTGGTCGTTTTGGCACCAAAACTGTCTCTGCTTGTTTTCGGCTCCGAGGCGAATTTTTTCTTTTTCGGCGTCGACCTTTCTCGGCGTCGATCTTCCTCGGTGCCGCTGTCTCTGCACCGAGCAGCTTCGGTTCCGCTGTCTCGGCGTCGATCTTTTTCGGCAGCACTTTCTCGGTCCCGAGATTGCTGCGTGCCTGTGTCACGACCCGAGTCGGACGATCTCGGCACCAGTTCGGCCTTTTTCGGTGCCGATGGACGGTCACCTACTTTATGGGTTGAGCCATGGCCTGTTGGCAGTGGCGTCCCCTGGGCCTTGTCTGTTTTCTTGTGTGGTGCTTGCTTCGACGTCTTACTCACGGTTTCTTCGACGTCGAATTCCTCCGAGTCCGATTCATGGATGGAGAAGGCTTCCTCTTCTTCTCCTTGTCCCTCGAACTCTCGGTGTCCTGTCGGCGTGGACGCCATCTGCAATCTTCTGGCTCGCCGGTCACGGAGCGTTTTTCGGGACCGAAACGCACGACAGGCCTCACACGTTTCTTCTTTGTGCTCGGGCGACAGGCACAAGTTACAGACCAAATGTTGGTCTGTATATGGATATTTATTGTGGCATTTAGGACAGAATCGGAACGGGGTCCGTTCCATCAGTGTCGATGTTACACGCGGTCGGGCCGACCAGGCCCCGACGGGGGATCGAAATTACCCCGAAGGGCTACCGGAGCTCTTCACGATTCGGTGTTGATTCTATTCTTACCCGATCCCGAGCGAAACAATACCGACGTAGTTTTCCGAAGTTAAGACTATCTTTCCGTCCCGAAACCCGGAGCGAAAAGGAACACGTCCGAACCCGATGGCGGAAAAAAAACAATCTAACATGGAGTCGACGCCCATGCGCAATGGAACAAAGGAGGAGGAGGAGTCCCTCGGTCTCGGGACTCGAAAAGACTTCTTCGAACAAAAACAACTTGTAACACTCCGACCCAACACCAGACGGCGGACTATGCACAACATGTGTATCTGCAGCTACACATGCCACCGAACATAAAGTACCTTTATTTTTGTACAATACCACAAAACTCTCCAATAGGAGGTAATACACCAAATATATACACTAGCAAGCAGAAACAGGCATAGAAAAGGTTAGAAAACAGTGCAAATAGCAATAATCAAGTGACCCTAGGAGGAGCACAAACCATAAACTAAAAAAATGGAATGGAATGCGAATAAGGTACCCTCACACCTAGGTAAGTAAAATGTATAGAGGGGAGCTGGGAGTACTAGAAAACCACAGAGGTAAGTAACACAGTACCCCCCTCAGCGACCAGGAAAGTAGGAGTAAGTCACTGGAGTTTCCCTAAACAACCCATGAGGAAGAAAATAGAAGAAATGCAAGACCCAGAAGAGACTGCAAAACCCCAGAAATGGATTACAGTGAAGGAAGACCTGTGGCGAGAGGGGACCACGTCCAGCAAGAACAACAAAGTCCAGTGGGGGGGGGGGGGGGGCAGGAGCCCCTACCGACCACCCTGAGGATGCAGGAGTTGGTAATCCGTGAATATGCACTGCACCCCTGAGGACAGAGTCAAGTTCCCAGAGGTTGCAGGTGATGTCCCATGCCGGGTAGATGAATTGCAGACTGGGTTGCGTGTTCAGATTCCTCCAACAAGCCTTGGCAAAGGCAAACTTCGTGGTTGGAGGAAAGTGGAGCTGTCGGGGACCAGCAAGATGCAGGAGGGCTCAACCTAGGAGGGGGAGTCACAAGGGGCCCTTAGCGATGAAGAAATCCCAGGCAGCACCACAGGAGGCCACCAGGACGAAAACACAGAAGGTGCAAAAAGGAGCCCATGTAGCACTACAGAAGAGGATCCCACACTGCTGGAGAACCATGCATAGAACTGGGATTTGCAGGAAGGAGTGCTGGAGCTACACGTTGCCTGAAGACTCCTTGAAGGAGATGCAAACAATCCTTGGCAGCTGCAAAAGACGCATTGCACGGGGGTAGTGCCCAGCGTGGGAAGGCAAAGGCTTACTTCCACCAGAGTTGGACAGCTGGTAGAGAGGACGACTCCGGACCACCACCTGTGATGCAGAACCCACGCAGCTCAGGAGGAGAGGGGATCCACGCAGTCAGTCGTCGCTTACTGTAGGTGCCTGCGGTTGCAGGGGGAGTGACTTTCACTCTAAGGGAGATTCTTCCTTCTTGTGCAGGCTGAAGAGTTGCAGTAGAGGATGCACAGCAAATGAACTGTTGCAAACCTGGGAGGAACCCTGGAAACAATGTTGCAGAACAGTCCTTTCTTCCTGGAGGCAGCTTGTCAGGCCCTGGAGGTTCCAATCTCAGTTCTGGAGGCCAGAAGTCGAAGCAGAGGTTGCAGAGAAGTCCTACTGGGATCGTGCAAGACGAATCTGAGAACCCACCCAAGAGAGAAACCCTAAATAGCCCTGAAAAGGGGGATTGGTCACCTAACCAGGTAAGCACCTATCAGGAGGGGGCTCTGACATCACCTGCCTGGACAGGCCACTCAGATGCTCATAGAGTTTCCTGCCAACAAGATGGCAGAACCCAGGGGCCCTCTGGAGGAGCTCTGAGCACTGCCCCTGGGGTAGTGATGGACAGGAGAGTGGTCACTCCCCTTTCCATTGTCCAGTTTTGTGTCCGAGCAGAGACTGGGGGTGCTGGAACCGGTGTGAAATGGTTTATGCATGGAGGGCACCAAATGTTCCTTTCAAAGCTTACCAGTGGATTGGGGAGGGTACCCCTCCCAAGCCAGTCACACCGATTTTCAAAGGGAGAGGGTGTTACCTCCCTCTTCAAAAGGAAATCCTTTGTTGTGCCTTCCCTGGCTTGATCAGATCAAGCAGCAGGAGGGCAGAAACCTGTCTGAGGGGTGGCAGCAGCTGGGCTGCCCGGAAAAGCCTGTAAGACTGGTGGTAAAAAATGTTGGGGGTCCTCTAAGGAGCCCCCAGAGTGCATGGAATCATACTTCCAATACTTGCAACAGTACTAGTGTATGATTCAGACACGTTTGATACCAAACATGCCCAGGTTCAGATATACCATTATGTAGCTGGACATAGGTAGTGACCTATGTCCAGTACACATGCAAAATGCCGTCCCCCGCACTCACAAAGTCCAGGAAAATGGATATGGAGTTTGTGGGGGCACCTCTGCTAGTGCAGGGGTGCCCTCACACATAGGTACCTGCACCCTACCCTCTGGGCTGAGAGGGCCTACCATAGGGGTGACTTAGTGCAGTTACTTGCAGTGTAGTGTAGTTTCACGCAGACTGCAATAGCAGGCTTGCAGAATCCTTTGCATGGGCTCCCTATGGGTGGCAGAATAACTGATGCAGCCCATAGGAATCCCCTGGAAACCCAATGCCCTGGATACCTAGGTACCATATACTAAGGACTTACATGGGGGACACGTATGCCAATTGTGGGAAGAAAAAGGTACAATTTAAAGGAGAGAGCAAAACTACTGGGGTCCTGTAGGATGTTGGCTCTGTATGTGCTATTTCAAAGTAAGGAATAGCATGCACAGAGTCCAAGGGTTCCCCTTAGAGGTAAAATAGTGGTAAAAATAGATAATACTAATGCTCTATTTTGTGGTAGTGTGGTCGAGCAGTAGGCTTATCCAAAGAGTAGTGTTAAGCATTTGTTGTACATAAACATTGACAATAAATGAGGTACACACACTCAGAGACAAATCCAGCCAATAGGTTTTGTTATAGAAAAATATCTTTTCTTAGTTTATTTTAAGAACCACAGGTTCAAATTTAACATGTAATATCTTGTTTGAAAGGTATTGCAGGTAAGTACATTAGGAACTTTGAATCACTTCAATTGCATGTATACTTTTCAAGTTATTCACAAATAGCTATTTCAAAAGTGGACACAGTGCAATTTTCACAGTTCCTGGGGGAGGTAAGTTTTGTTAGTTTTACCAGGTAAGTAAGACACTTACGGGGTTCAGTTCTTGGTCCAAGGTAGCCCACCGTTGGGGGTTCAGAGCAACCCCAAAGTTACCACACCAGCAGCTCAGGGCCGGTCAGGTGCAGAGTTCAAAGTGGTGCCCAAAACGCATAGGCTATAATGGAGAGAAGGGGGTGCCCCGGTTCCGGTCTGCTTGCAGGTAAGTACCCGCGTCTTCGGAGGGCAGACCAGGGGGGGTTTGTAGGGCACCGGGGGGGGACACAAGCCCACACAGAAATTTCACCCTTAGCGGCGCGGGGGCGGCCGGGTGCAGTGTTAGAACAAGCGTCGGGTTCGCAATGGAAGTCAATGAGAGATCACAGGATCTCTTCAGCGCTGCAGGCAGGCAAGGGGGGGGCTTCCTCGGGGAAACCTCCACTTGGGCAAGGGAGAGGGACTCCTGGGGGTCACTTCTGCAGTGAAAGTCCGGTCCTTCAGGTCCTGGGGGCTGCGGGTGCAGGGTCTTTTCCAGGCGTCGGGACTTAGGTTTCAGAGAGTCGCGGTCAGGGGAAGCCTCGGGATTCCCTCTGCAGGCGGCGCTGTGGGGGCTCAGGGGGGGACAGGTTTTGGTACTCACAGTCGTAGAGTAGTCCGGGGGTCCTCCCGGAGGTGTTGGTTCTCCACCAGCCGAGTCGGGGTCGCAGGGTGCAGTGTTGCAAGTCTCACGCTTCTTGCGGGGAGTTGCAGGGTTCTTTAAAGCTGCGTCTTGAAACAAAGTTGCAGTCTTTTTGGAGCAGGTCCGCTGTCCTCGGGAGTTTCTTGTCGTCGTCGAAGCAGGGCAGTCCTCAGAGGATTCAGAGGTCGCTGGTCCCTTTGGAAGGCGTCGCTGGAGCAGAGTTCTTTGGAAGGCAGGAGACAGGCCGGTGAGTTTCTGGAGCCAAGGCAGTTGTTGTCTTCTGGTCTTCCTCTGCAGGGGTTTTCAGCTGGGCAGTCCTTCTTCTTGTTGTTGCAGGAATCTAATTTTCTAAGGTTCAGGGTAGCCCTTAAATACTAAATTTAAGGGCGTGTTTAGGTCTGGGGGGTTAGTAGCCAATGGCTACTAGCCCTGAGGGTGGGTACACCCTCTTTGTGCCTCCTCCCAAGGGGAGGGGGTCACAATCCTAACCCTATTGGGGGAATCCTCCATCTGCAAGATGGAGGATTTCTAAAAGTCAGAGTCACCTCAGCTCAGGACACCTTAGGGGCTGTCCTGACTGGCCAGTGACTCCTCCTTGTTATTCTCATTATTTTCTCCGGCCTTGCCGCCAAAAGTGGGGGCCGGGGCCGGAGGGGGCGGGCAACTCCACTAGCTGGAGTGTCCTGCGGTGCTGTGACAAAGGGGTGAGCCTTTGAGGCTCACCGCCAGGTGTTACAGCTCCTGCCTGGGGGAGGTGTTAGCATCTCCACCCAGTGCAGGCTTTGTTACTGGCCTCAGAGTGACAAAGGCACTCTCCCCATGGGGCCAGCAACATGTCTCTAGTGTGGCAGGCTGCTGGAACTAGTCAGCCTACACAGATAGTCGGTTAAGTTTCAGGGGGCACCTCTAAGGTGCCCTCTGGGGTGTATTTTGCAATAAAATGTACACTGGCATCAGTGTGCATTTATTGTGCTGAGAAGTTTGATACCAAACTTCCCAGTTTTCAGTGTAGCCATTATGGTGCTGTGGAGTTCGTGTAAAACAGACTCCCAGACCATATACTCTTATGGCTACCCTGCACTTACAATGTCTAAGGTTTTGCTTAGACACTGTAGGGGTACAGTGCTCATGCACTGGCACCCTCACCTATGGTATAGTGCACCCTGCCTTAGGGCTGTAAGGCCTGCTAGAGGGGTGTCTTACCTATACTGCGTAGGCAGTGAGAGGCTGGCATGGCACCCTGAGGGGAGTGCCATGTCGACTTACTCGTTTTGTCCTCACTAGCACACACAAGCTGGCAAGCAGTGTGTCTGTGCTGAGTGAGAGGTCTCCAGGGTGGCATAAGACATGCTGCAGCCCTTAGAGACCTTCCTTGGCATCAGGGCCCTTGGTACTAGAAGTACCAGTTACAAGGGACTTATCTGGATGCCAGGGTCTGCCAATTGTGGATACAAAAGTACAGGTTAGGGAAAGAACACTGGTGCTGGGGCCTGGTTAGCAGGCCTCAGCACACTTTCAATTGTAAACATAGCATCAGCAAAGGCAAAACGTCAGGGGGCAACCATGCCAAGGAGGCATTTTCTTACAGGTCCTGGTTAGCAAGATCCCAGAAGACACAGTCAAAGACACTGTGTAGGAAGTTGGCTCTGTATATACTATTTCAAAGTAAGAAATAGCATGCACAGAGTCCAAGGGTTCCCCTTGGAGGTAAGACAGTGGCAAAAAGAGATAATTCTAATGCTCTATTTTGTGGTAGTGTGGTCGAGCAGTAGGCTTATCAGAGGGTAGTGTTAAGCATTTGTTGTACACACACAGGCAATAAATGAGGAACACACACTCAAAGACAATTCCAGGCCAATAAGTTTTTGTATAGAAACATATTTTCTTAGTTTATTTTAAGAACCACAGGTTGAAGATTTACAAGTAATAGTTCGAATGAAAGGCATTTCACTTAGGTAACTTAGGAACTTTGAATCAGCAAAATAGCATGTACAGTTTTCACAAAAATGATAATAAGCTATTTTAAAACTAGACAGTGCACATTTCAACAGTTCCTGGGGGAGGTAAGTGTTTGTTAGTTTTGCAGGTAAGTAAACCACCTACAGGGTTCAAATTTGGGTCCAAGGTAGCCCACCGTTGGGGGTTCAGGGCAACCCCAAAGTTACCACACCAGCAGCTCAGGGCCGGTCAGGTGCACAGGTCAAAGTGATGCCCATTACACATAGGCTAAATGGAGAAGGGGGTGCCCCGGTTCCAGTCTGCCAGCAGGTAAGTACCCGCGTCTTCGGAGGGCAGACGAGGAGGGTTTTGTAGGGCACCGGGGGGGAACACAAGTCAGCACAAAAAGTACACCCTCAGCGGTACGGGGGCGGCCGGGTGCAGAGTGCAAACAGGCGTCAGGTTTTCAATGGAATTCAATGGGAGACGTAGGGGTCTCTTCAGCGAAGCAGGTGGGGGGGGGGGGGGGGGGGAGGGGCGCTCCTCGGGGTAGCCACCACCTGGGCAAGGGAGAGGGCCACCTGGGGGTCGCTTCTGCACCGGAGGTCGGATCCTCAGGTCCTGGGGGCTGCGGGTGCAGTGTCTTTACCAGGCGTCTGGTTCTTAGAAGCAGGCAGTCACGGTCAGGGGGAGCCTCTGGATTCCCTCTGCAGGCATCGCTGGGGGGGGGGGGGGGTTCAGGTGGGGGTCAACTCTGGCTACTCACAGGGTTGCAGTCGCCGGGGAGTCTTCCCTGTAGTGTTGTTTCTCCGCAGGTCGAGCCAGGGGCGTCGGGTGCAAAGTGGAAAGTCTCATACTTCCGGCGGGAAACGTGCAGTCCTTTAAAAGTTGTTTCTTTGTTGCAAGGTTGTGTCTTCTTTGGAGCAGAGCCACTGTCCCCGGGAGTTCTTGGTCCTTTCAGATGCAGGGTAGTCCTCTGAGGCTTCAGAGGTCGCTGGACCCTGTGGAACGCGTCGCTGTTGCAGTTTTTCTTGAAGTGGGGAGACAGGCCGGTAGGGCTGGGGCCAAAGCAGTTGTGTCCCCGTCTTCTCTGCAGGGCTTTCAGGTCAGCAGTCCTTCTTCGTCTTCAGGTTGCAGGAATCTATCTTGCTAGGTTCTGGGAGCCCCTAAATACTCAATTTAGGGGTGTGTTTTAGATCTGGGGGGGTTAGTAGCCAATGGCTATTAGCCCTGAGGGTGGGTACACCCTCTTTGTGCCTCCTCCTTGAGGGGAGGCGGGCACATCCCTAATCCTATTGGGGGAATCCTCCATCTGCAAGATGGAGGATTTCTAAAAGTCAGAGTCACTTCAGCTCAGGACACTTTAGGGGCTGTCCTGACTGGCCAGTGATGGCTCCTTGTTTTTCTCATTATCTCCTCTGGCCTTGCCGCCAAAAGTGGGGCCGTGGCCGGAGGGGGCGGGCATATCCACTAGCTGGAGTGCCCTGGGGCGCTGTAACAAAGGGGGTGAGCCTTTGAGGGTCACCGCCAGGTGTTACAGTTCCTGCAGGGGGCGGTGAGAAGCACCTCCACCCAGTACAGGCTTTGTTACTAGCCACAGAGTGACAAAGGCACTCTCCCCATGTGGCCAGCAACATGTCTGGTGTGTGGCAGGCTGACAAATCTAGTCTGCCCACACTGGAAGTCGGGATGTTTTCAGGGGGCATCTCTAAGATAACCTCTGGGGTGTATTTCACAATAAAATGTATACTGGTAATCAGTGTGCATTTATTGTGCTGAGAAGTTTGATACCAAACTTCAGTTTTCAGTGTAGCCATTAGGGTGCTGTAGAGTTCGTGTATGACAGACTCCCAGACCATATACTCTTATGGCTACCCTGCACTTACAATGTTTAAGGTTTTGCTTAGACACTCTAGGGGCATAGTGCTCATGCACTTATGCCCTCACCTATTGTAGGAAGTTGGCTCTATATGCACTATTTCAAAGTAAGGAATAGTATGCACAGAGTCCAAGGGTTCCCCTTAGAGGTATGAAAGTGGCAAAAAGAGATAATACTAATGCTCTATTTTGTGGTAGTGTGGTCGAGCAGTAGGCTTATCAAAGGAGTAGTGTTAAGCATTTGTTGTACATACACACAGGCAATAAATGAGGAACACACACTCAGAGACAATTCCAGGCCAATAGGTTTTGTTATAGAAAAATATATTTTCTTAGTTTATTTTAAGAACCACAGGTTCAAATTCCACATGTAATATCTCATTTGAAAGGTATTGCAGGTAAGTACTTTAGGATCTTTGAATAATTACAATAGCATATATCCATTTTACATAAAACACATTTAGCTGTTTTAAAAGTGGACAGTGCAATTTTCACAGTTCCTGGGGGAGGTAAAGTAATGTTAGTTTTTGCAGGTAAGTAAACCACCTACGGGGTTAAGATTGGGGTCCAAGGTAGCCCACTGTTGGGGGTTCAGAGCAACCCCAAAGTCACCACACCAGCAGCTCAGGGCCGGTCAGGTGCAGAGGTCAAAGTGGTGCCCAAAACGCATAGGCTTCAATGGAGAGAAGGGGGTGCCCCGGTTCCGGTCTGCCAGCAGGTAAACACCTGCGTCTTCGGAGGGCAGATCAGGGGGGTTTTGTAGGGCACCGGGGGGGGGGGGGGGGGGGGGACAGAAGTCCACACACAAAGTACACCCTCAGCAGCGCGGGGGCGGCCGGGTGCAGTGAGCAAACAAGCGTCTGGTTTCCAATGGGAGTCAATGGGAGACCAAGGGGTCTCTTCAGCGGTGCAGGCAGGCAAGGGGGGGGGGGGGGGGGGGCTGGCTCCTCAGGGTAGCCACCACCTGGGCAAGGGAGAGGGCCTCCTGGGGGTCACTCCTGCACTGGAGTTCCGATCCTTCAGGTGCTGGGGGCTGCGGGTGCAGGGTCTTTTCCAGCTGTCAGGATTTTAGAGTCAGGCAGACGCGGTCAAGGGGAGCCTCGGGATTCCCTCTGCAGGCGTCACTGTGGGGGTTCAGGGGGGACAACTTTGGTTACTCATGGTCTTGGAGTCGCCGGAGGGTCCTCCCTGAGGTGTTGGTTCTCCACCAGTCGAGTCGGGGTCGCCGAGTGCAGTGTTGCAAGTCTCACGCTTCTTGCGGGGATTGCAGGGGTCTTTAAATCTGCTCCTCTGAAACAAAGTTGCAGTCTTTTTAGGAACAGGGCCACTGTCCTCGGGAGTTTCTTGTTCCTCTTAAAAGCAGGGCAGTCCTCTGAGGATTCAGAGGTCGCTGGAGCAGGTTTCTTTAGAAGGCAGGAGACAGGCCGGTAGGACTGGGGCCAAAGCAGTTGGTGTCTTCTTTCTTCTTCTGCAGGGGTTTTTCAGCTCAGCAGTCTTCTTCTGTAAGTTGCAGGAATCTAAAATCTTAGGTTCAGGGAAGCCCTTAAATACTAAATTTAAGGGCGTGTTTAGGTCTGGGGGGTTAGTAGCCAATGGCTACTAGCCCGGAGGGTGGGTACACCCTCTTTGTGCCTCCTCCCAAGGGGAGGGGGTCACATTCCTATCCCTATTGGGGGAATCCTCCATCTGCATGATGGAGGATTTCTAAAAGTTAGAGTCACTTCAGCTCAGGACACCTTAGGGGCTGTCCTGACTGGCCAGTGACGACTCCTTGTTATTCTAATTATTTACTCCGGCCTTGCCGCCAAAAGTGGGGCCGTGACCGGAGGGGGCTGGCAACTCCACTAGCTGGAGTGCCCTGTGCTGCTGGCACAAAGGGGTGAGCCTTTGAGGCTCACCGCCAGGTGTTACAGCTCCTGCCTGGGGGAGGTGTTAGCATCTCCACCCAGTGCAGGCTTTGTTACTGGCCTCAGAGTGACAAAGGCACTCTCCCCATGGGGCCAGCAACATTTCTCGAGTGTGGCAGGCTGCTAGAACTAGTCAGCCTACACAGGTAGTTGGGTAAAGTTTCAGGGGTCACCTCTAAGGTGCCCTCTGGGGTGTATTTTACAATAAAATGTACACTGGCATCAGTGTGCATTTATTGTGCTGAGAAGTTTGATACCAAACTTTCCAGTTTTCAGTGTAGCCATTATGGTGCTGTGGAGTTAGTGTTTGACAGACTCCCAGACCATATACTCTTATGACTACCCTGCACTTACAATGTCTAAGGTTTTGCTTAGACACTGTAGGAGCACAGTGCTTATGCACTGGTGCCCTCACCTATGGTATAGTGCACCCTGCCTTAGGGCTGTAAGGCCTGCTAGAGGGGTGACTTATCTATACTGCATAGGCAGTGTGAGGTTGGCATGGCACCCTGAGGGGAGTGCCATGTCGACTTACTAGTTTTGTTCTCACCAGCACACACAAGCTGGCAAGCAGTGTGTCTGTGCTGAGTGAGGGGTCCCCAGGGTGGCATAAGCTATGCTGCACCCCTTAGAGACCTTCCCTGGCATCAGGGCCCTTGGTACCAGGGGTACCAGTTACAAGGGACTTACCTGGATGCCAGGGTGTGCCAATTGTGTAAAACAAAAGTACAGGTTAGGGAAAGAACACTGGTGCTGGGGCCTGGTTAGCAGGCCTCAGCACACTTTCAAATCAAAACATAGCATCAGCAAAGGCAAAAAGTCAGGGGGTAACCATGCCAAGGAGGCATTTCGTTATAGCGTGGACATCAAAGTAATCGGATGAGCATCGTTCCACAATTACAGCCAACACGTGTTTCGTCACAACAGGTGATTTTTTCAAGGCTGCAAAATATACATAGAGAGATGTGGTTGCCAAATCTAGCATGCCAGAATTGAGGATGATAGCATAGAGATTAAACGTGTGTGTTCTGTTAATAAGACATGCCCTCATCCCCAAACACCCCACCACTAGCAACACGGGGCCGGCCGGGTGCAGAGGTCAAAGTTGAGCAATTTTAACGTGGGCTCCTATGGAGACAGGGGGTACTCTGAACTCGGTCTGCCAGCTGGTAAGTACCCGCAACTTGGAGGACAGAGCAGGGGGGAGATTAGAGGAGCACTGGAGTGGCCCCAAGTAGGCACCAATCCCACACCCTCAGCGGCACTGGGGCAGCCGGGTGCAAACTGGGCATCTGGCTTCCAATTAAACTATGAGGGGGACCCCATGGGTCACTCGGGCGCTGCAGGCGAGGTCCAGGGGGAGGAGGGGAACCACCGGTCAGACCCGGAAGAGTGCCACCTGTTGATAGTCGCTGCACCGGGTATCGATTTCTCAAAGGCCTAGGGGCTGTGGGTCCTTTGGTGTCGATTATCTTCATCCAGGACAGTCGCAGTCAGGGGGGCCCTCGGGATTCCCTCTGCAGGTGTTGTCATGGAGGGGTGGAGAAGTCAACCCAGGGTGGGCACTTGGTCACTGTCGCCTGGGGGTCCTCTCTGGTTGGTTGGGCCACCTGGACTTGGCCGTGGGTGTCAGGTGCAAAGTGGTAGGACTCACGCTTCGAGTGAGGTGGGAGTTCATTAGACAAGTTTTCTTCTTCTGTTCCTTTTTTGGACAGGGCCCATGTCCACAGGAGTTCTTGATCCTCTGTGATGCAGGCAGTCCTCTGGAGGTTTTTCAGAGGTCGCTGGACCTGCTGGGTGCATTTCTTTTCTTCTGCAGATTCTTTGAAGCAGGACACAGGCCGGTAGGGCTGGGGCCAAGTCAGTTGTGGTCTCCTTTCCTTCTCTGCTGGGGTTTCAGCTAAGCAGTCCTTCTTGTGAGGTCATCAGAAATCTGACTAGCTTGGTTCAGGGAGCCTTTAAATACAAGATTTAGGGGCGTTTTAGGGGTCTGAGGGCAGTAGCCAATGGCTACTGTCCCCGAGGGTGGCTACACCCTCCTTGTGCTCACTTGCTTTCGGGAAGGGAGCACATTCCTGTCCCTATTGGTCCCTGTCCTCCAAATCAAGATGGAGGATTCTACAAGGAGGGGGTCACTTCAGCTCTGGACACCTTAGGGATGGTCCTGGCTGAGGTGGTGACTCCTTGTTTTTCCTAATTATCCCTCTGGACTTGCCGCCAAAAGTGGGGCTTTGTCCAGAGGCTGGGCATCTCCACTAGCTGGTGTGCCCTGGAGCACTGTAACACGGAGCCTGAGCCTTTGAGGCTCACCGCTAGGTGTTACAGTTCCTGCAGGGAGGAGGTGTGAAGCACCTCCACCCAGTGCAGGCTTTGTTTCTGGCCTCAGAGAGCACAAAGGCTCTCACCCCAGGGGGGTCACAAACATGTCTGCTAGTGGCAGGCTGGCACAGACCAGTCAGTCCTACACTAGAGAATTGGGTAAAATACAGGGGGCATCACTAAGATGCCCTTCTGTGTGCATTTTTTAATAAATCCAACACTGGCATCAGTGTGGGTTTATTATTCTGAGAAGTTTGATGCCAAACTTCCCAGTATTCAGTGTAGCCATTATGGAACTGTGGAGTTCGTTTTAACAAACTCCCAAACCATATACTTAATATGGCCAAACTGTACTTAAAATGTCTAAGAATGGACTTGGACACTGTAGGGACTTATTGCTCATGCAGCTAATGCCCTCATCTGTGGTATAGTGCACCCTTAGTCGACATGTGATGGATACTGGTCAATACGAGTTCTACACAGGCTACACTGAAAATAGGGATGTTTGGTTTTCGGTCTCGTATTAATAAACCCTCACCAATTTCAGTGATGGATTTATTAATACATGCTCCCAGAAGGCACCTTAGAGATGCCTCCTGAAAATCTACCAATTGCTGGTAGGCTGACTCAATAGTTTCCACCAATCTGCCACCAACGGACGAAATAATGAGATACGATGAGGCTTTGGCCCTTGGCCCAGACTTACAGTCCTGTAGGTTGTTGCTAAGTGCCTGAATGCAGTATATGATTCTTTTCTCATAGGATAGCATTAGGGCACCCGACGCTGAAAAGCACCTGTAGGGGAGAGAGAGTGAGTGTGTGTGCGAGAGAGAGTGAGTGTGTGTGCGAGAGAGAGTGAGTGTGTGTGCGAGAGACAGTGAGTGTGCGAGAGAGAGAGAGTGAGTGTGCGAGAGAGAGAGAGTGAGTGTGCGAGAGACAGTGAGTGAGTGTGCGAGAGACAGTGAGTGAGTGTGCGAGAGACAGTGAGTGTGTGTGCGAGAGACAGTGAGTGTGCGAGAGAGAGTGTGCGAGTGAGTGAGAGTGAGCGAGCGAGCGAGCGAGCGAGCGAGCGAGCGAGCGAGAGTGAGCGAGTGAGAGCGAGTGAGAGCGAGTGAGAGTGAGCGAGTGAGAGCGAGTGAGAGTGAGTGAGTGAGAGTGAGAGTGAGTGAGAGTGAGTGAGAGTGAGTGAGAGTGAGTGTGAGTGAGTGAGAGTGAGTGAGAGTGAGTGAGAGTGAGTGAGAGTGAGTGAGAGTGAGTGAGAGTGAGTGAGAGTGAGTGTGAGTGAGTGAGAGTGAGCGAGCGAGCGAGCGAGCGAGCGAGCGTGAGAGTGAGTGAGAGTGAGTGAGAGTGAGTGAGAGTGAGTGTGAGTGAGTGTGAGTGAGTGTGAGTGAGTGTGAGTGAGTGTGAGTGAGTGAGAGTGAGTGTGAGTGAGTGAGAGTGAGTGAGTGTGAGTGAGAGTGAGTGAGTGTGAGTGAGAGTGAGTGAGAGTGAGTGAGAGTGAGTGAGTGAGTGAGAGTGAGTGAGAGTGAGTGAGAGTGAGTGAGAGTGAGTGAGAGTGAGTGAGAGTGAGTGAGAGTGAGTGAGTGAGTGTGAGTGAGTGAGTGAGAGTGAGTGAGTGAGAGTGAGTGAGTGAGAGTGAGTGAGTGAGTGAGTGAGTGAGAGTGAGTGAGTGAGAGTGAGTGAGTGTGTGCGCATAAACCAGTCCACGCTGGTTCAGGGACTCTCCCCAGTCCCTGCTCTGGAGCAAGGCTGGACAATGGAAAGCGGAGTGACCGCTCCCCTGTCAATCACCACCACAGGGGTGGTGCTCGGAGCTCCTCCAGAGGGTCCCTGGGTTCTGCCATCTTGATTCTAAGATAGGCAGGGAACTCTGGGAGCATCTGAGTGGTCAGGCCAGGCAGGCGACGCTAGGGCTCTCCTGGTAGGTGCTTACCTGGTTAGGTGACCAGTCCCCCTTTCACGGCTATTTAGGGTCTTCTTCTGGGGTGGGTCCTCAGATTCGGCTTGCAAGATTTCAGCAGGACTCATCTGCAATCCTTGCTTCGACTTCTGGCCACCGGAACCGCGACTGGACCATCAAGCAACCTACAGGCTGGAGATCCACAAGAAAGACTCTTCTGCAACATTGTATCCAGAATTCCTGCAAACTTTGCAACAGTTCCCACGCTGTGCATTCTCAGAAGACTGCAACTCTTCAGCCTGCACAAGAAGAAGGAATCTCCCTTGGAGGAAAGGAGTCACTTCCCTGCAACTGAAGGCACCTACAACAAGCGACGACCAGCTGCGTGGATCCAATCTCCTGCCGAGCTGCGTGGATCCTGCATCACGGGTGGTGGTCCGGAGTAGTCCTCTTGGTCCTCTCTGCCAGTTGTCCAACTTCAGTGGAGGTAAGCCTTTGCCTTTCCATGCAAAACAGCAACCCCATGCACTGCTTCTCTTGCAGCTGCCATGGCTTGTTTGTGTCTCCTCCAAGAAAATTACAGGTGTCGTGCAGCTCCAGTCCCCATCACTCTTACCTGCAAATCCCAGCCTCCTGCGTGGTTCTCCTGTGGTGTGGACTCCACAGGAGGTGTTGTAATGCTGTGTGAGCTCCTTCTTGCACCTTCTGGGTCCTCATCCTGTGGGACTCCTGTTGGTGCTGCCTCCACTCCTGTGGACTCCCTGCGACGCTGAGGGTACCCTGTGACTCCCACTCCTGAGTTGAGCCCTCCTTGGCCTTGCTGGTCCCTGGCAGCTCCCCTTTTCTCCAACCGCGAAGTAACCTTTATCAAGGCTTGTTGGTGGAATTCCTGCACCAACACCCATCTGCAATCTTCCTTCCAGCGTGGAACTCCATCTGCATCCATCAGAAACTCTTCTCCCACTTCTGGGCTGCAGTGCTGAACTGTTCTTCACCGTCGACCAACTCATGCATCTTCAGTGTGGTGGGTAGGGGCTCCTGCCCCCACTGGACTCTTGTGCCTCTGTACTTAGTCCCCTCTCTTCACAGGTCTTCTTTCTTCAGTAATCCCCGCTGGTTTTCTTGCAGCCTTCTCTGGGTGTCTTTTCCTACTTTTATGTGGTTTTGGGCAAAATTTGTGTTTTTCTCCTGCATTCCTGGTCGCTGATGGGTGTTGTGTTACTTATCTCTGTGGTTCCATAATACCCCCAAGCTCCCATCTACAAAGTTTACTTACCTAGGTGGGGGTACCTTGTTCGCATTCCATTGTCTTTGTATATGTTTTTTGCTCCTCCTAGGGCCACTATTGGTTTTACTTTTGCACTGTTTTCTAACCTTTTCTATGCCTATTTCTGATTGCTAATGCATACATTTAGTGTATTACTTACCTCCTAAGGGTGGATCACCTGTCTGTTGATTTGTGATAATCTGTGCCAAAAATAAAATACCTTTATTTCTGTACAACGGAGTTGTAGGAAGTTGGCTCTGTATGTGCTATTTCAAAGTAAGGAATAGCATGCACAGAGTCCAAGGGTTCCCCTTAGAGGTAAAATAGTGGTAAAAATAGATAATACTAATGCTCTATTTTGTGGTAGTGTGGTCGAGCAGTAGGCTTATCCAAGGAGTAGTGTTAAGCATTTGTTGTACATACACATAGACAATAAATGAGGTACACACACTCAGAGACAAATCCAGCCAATAGGTTTTTATATAGAAAAATATCTTTTCTTAGTTTATTTTAAGAACCACAGGTTCAAATTCTACATGTAATATCTCATTCGAAAGGTATTGCAGGTAAGTACTTTAGGAACTTCAAATCATCAAAATTGCATGTATACTTTTCAAGTTATTGACAAATAGCTGTTTTAAAAGTGGACACTTAGTGCAATTTTCACAGTTCCTAGGGGAGGTAAGTATTTGTTAGGTTAACCAGGTAAGTAAGACACTTACAGGGCTTAGTTCTTGGTCCAAGGTAGCCCACCGTTGGGGGTTCAGAGCAACCCCAAAGTCACCACACCAGCAGCTCAGGGCCGGTCAGGTGCAGAGTTCAAAGTGGTGCCCAAAACGCATAGGCTAGAATGGAGAGAAGGGGGTGCCCCGGTTCCGGTCTGCTTGCAGGTAAGTACCCGCGTCTTCGGAGGGCAGACCAGGGGGGTTTTGTAGGGCACCGGGGGGGACACACGTCCACACAGAAATTTCACCCTCAGCGGCGCGGGGGCGGCCGGGTGCAGTGTAGAAACAAGCGTCGGGTTCGCAATGTTAGTCTATGAGAGATCTCGGGATCTCTTCAGCGCTGCAGGCAGGCAAGGGGGGGATTCCTCGGGGAAACCTCCACTTGGGCAAGGGAGAGGGACTCCTGGGGGTCACTTCTCCAGTGAAAGTCCGGTCCTTCAGGTCCTGGGGGCTGCGGGTGCAGGGTCTCTCCCAGGCGTCGGGACTTTAGGTTCAAAGAGTCGCGGTCAGGGGAAGCCTCGGGATTCCCTCTGCAGGCGGCGCTGTGGGGGCTCAGGGGGGACAGGTTTTGGTACTCACAGTATCAGAGTAGTCCTGGGGTCCCTCCTGAGGTGTTGGATCGCCACCAGCCGAGTCGGGGTCGCCGGGTGCAGTGTTGCAAGTCTCACGCTTCTTGCGGGGAGCTTGCAGGGTTCTTTCAAAGCTGCTGGAAACAAAGTTGCAGCTTTTCTTGGAGCAGGTCCGCTGTCCTCGGGAGTTTCTTGTCTTTTCGAAGCAGGGGCAGTCCTCAGAGGATGTCGAGGTCGCTGGTCCCTTCGGCAGGCGTCGCTGGAGCAGGATCTTTGGAAGGCAGGAGACAGGCCGGTGAGTTTCTGGAGCCAAGGCAGTTGTCGTCTTCTGGTCTTCCGCTGCAGGGGTTTTCAGCTGGGCAGTCCTTCTTCTTGTAGTTGCAGGAATCTAATTTTCTAGGGTTCAGGGTAGCCCTTAAATACTAAATTTAAGGGCGTGTTTAGGTCTGGGGGGTTAGTAGCCAATGGCTACTAGCCCTGAGGGTGGGTACACCCTCTTTGTGCCTCCTCCCAAGGGGAGGGGGTCACAATCCTAACCCTATTGGGGGAATCCTCCATCTGCAAGATGGAGGATTTCTAAAAGTTAGAGTCACCTCAGCTCAGGACACCTTAGGGGCTGTCCTGACTGGCCAGTGACTCCTCCTTGTTATTCTCATTATTTTCTCCGGCCTTGCCGCCAAAAGTGGGGCCTGGCCGGAGGGGGCGGGCAACTCCACTAGCTGGAGTGTCCTGCTGGGTTGGCACAAAGGAGGTGAGCCTTTGAGGCTCACCGCCAGGTGTGACAATTCCTGCCTGGGGGAGGTGTTAGCATCTCCACCCAGTGCAGGCTTTGTTACTGGCCTCAGAGTGACAAAGGCACTCTCCCCATGGGGCCAGCAACATGTCTCGGTTTGTGGCAGGCTGCTAAAACTAGTCAGCCTACACAGATAGTCGGTTAAGTTTCAGGGGGCACCTCTAAGGTGCCCTCTGGGGTGTATTTTAGAATAAAATGTACACTGGCATCAGTGTGCATTTATTGTGCTGAGAAGTTTGATACCAAACTTCCCAGTTTTCAGTGTAGCCATTATGGTGCTGTGGAGTTCGTGTTTGACAAACTCCCAGACCATATACTCTTATGGCTACCCTGCACTTACAATGTCTAAGGTTTTGTTTAGACACTGTAGGGGTACCATGCTCATGCACTGGTACCCTCACCTATGGTATAGTGCACCCTGCCTTAGGGCTGTAAGGCCTGCTAGAGGGGTGTCTTACCTATACTGCATAGGCAGTGAGAGGCTGGCATGGCACCCTGAGGGGAGTGCCATGTCGACTTACTCGTTTTGTCCTCACTAGTACACACAAGCTGGCAAGCAGAGTGTCTGTGCTTAGTGAGAGGTCTCCAGGGTGGCATAAGACATGCTGCAGCCCTTAGAGACCTTCCTTGGCATCAGGGCCCTTGGTACTAGAAGTACCAGTTACAAGGGACTTATCTGGATGCCAGGGTCTGCCAATTGTGGATACAAAAGTACAGGTTAGGGAAAGAACACTGGTGCTGGGGCCTGGTTAGCAGGCCTCAGCACACTTTCAATTGTAAACATAGCATCAGCAAAGGCAAAAAGTCAGGGGGCAACCATGCCAAGGAGGCATTTCCTTACACAACCCCCCCCCAAACGAAAGAGGATGAGACTAACCTTTCCCAAGAGAGTCTTCATTTTCTAAGTGGAAGAACCTGGAAAGGCCATCTGCATTGGCATGGGCAGTCCCAGGTCTGTGTTCCACTATAAAGTCCATTCCCTGTAGGGAGATGGACCACCTCAACAGTTTAGGATTTTCACCTTTCATTTGCATCAGCCATTTGAGAGGTCTGTGGTCGGTTTGAACTAGGAAGTGAGTCCCAAAGAGGTATGGTCTCAGCTTCTTCAGGGACCAGACCACAGCAAAGGCCTCCCTCTCAATGGCACTCCAACGCTGCTCCCTGGGGAGTAACCTCCTGCTAATGAAAGCAACAGGCTGGTCAAGGCCATCATCATTTGTTTGGGACAAAACTGCCCCTATCCCATGTTCAGAGGCATCAGTCTGCACAATGAACTGCTTAGAATAATCTGGAGCTTTTAGAACTGGTGCTGAGCACATTGCTTGTTTCAGGGTGTCAAAGGCCTGTTGGCATTCCACAGTCCAGTTCACTTTCTTGGGCATTTTCTTGGAGGTGAGTTCAGTGAGGGCTGTCACAATGGATCCATATCCCTTCACAAACCTCCTGTAATACCCAGTCAAGCCAAGGAATGCCCTGACTTGAGTCTGGGTTTTTGGAGCTACCCAGTCCAGAATAGTCTGGATCTTGGGTTGGAGTGGCTGAACTTGGCCTCCACCTACAAGGTGGCCCAAGTAAACCACAGTTCCCTGCCCTATCTGGCATTTGGATGCCTTGATAGAGAGGCCTGCAGATTGCAGAGCCTTCAAAACCTTCTTCAGGTGGACCAGGTGATCCTGCCAGGTGGAGCTAAAGACAGCAATATCATCCAGATAAGCTGTGCTAAAGGACTCCAAGCCAGCAAGGACTTGATTCACCAACCTTTGGAAGGTGGCAGGGGCATTCTTTAAACCAAAGGGCATAACAGTAAACTGATAATGCCCATCAGGTGTGGAGAATGCTGTTTTCTCTTTTGCTCCAGGTGCCATTTTTATTTGCCAGTACCCTGCTGTCAAGTCAAAGGTACTTAAGAATTTGGCAGCACCTAATTTATCTATGAGCTCATCAGCTCTTGGAATTGGATGAGCATCTGTCTTGGTGACAGAATTGAGCCCTCTGTAGTCCACACAAAACCTCATCTCTTTCTTTCCATCTTTGGTGTGAGGTTTGGGGACTAAGACCACTGGGCTAGCCCAGGGGCTGTCAGAGCGCTCAATTACTCCCAATTCCAGCATCTTGTGGACTTCCACCTTGATGCTTTCCTTAACATGGACAGATTGTCTAAAGATTTTGTTCTTGACAGGCATGCTGTCTCCTGTGTCCACATCATGGGTACACAGGTGTGTCTCACCAGGGGTTAAGGAGAAGAGTTCAGGAAACTGTTGTAGGACTCTCCTACAATCAGCTTGCTGTTGGCCAGAGAGGGTGTCTGAGTAGATCACTCCATCTACTGTGCCATCTTTTGGGTCTGATGACAGAAGATCAGGGAGAGGTTCACTCTCTGCCTCCTGATCCTCATCTGTTACCATCAACAGATTGACATCAGCCCTGTCGTGGAAGAGCTTAAGGCGGTTTACATGGATCACCCTCTTGGGGCTCCTGCTTGTGCCCAGGTCCACCAGGTAGGTGACCTGACTCTTCCTTTCTAGTACTGGGTAAGGGCCACTCCATTTGTCCTGGAGTGCCCTGGGAGCCACAGGCTCCAGAACCCAGACTTTCTGCCCTGGTTGGAACTCAACCAGTGCAGCCTTTTGGTCATACCAAAACTTCTGGAGCTGTTGGCTGGCCTCAAGGTTTTTGGTTGCCTTTTCCATGTACTCTGCCATTCTAGAGCGAAGGCCAAGTACATAGTCCACTATGTCCTGTTTAGGCTCATGGAGAGGTCTCTCCCAGCCTTCTTTAACAAGGGCAAGTGGTCCCCTTACAGGATGACCAAACAGAAGTTCAAAGGGTGAGAATCCTACTCCCTTCTGTGGCACCTCTCTGTAAGCGAAAAGCAGACATGGCAAGAGGACATCCCATCTCCTTTTGAGCTTTTCTGGGAGCCCCATGATCATGCCTTTTAATGTCTTGTTGAATCTCTCAACCAAGCCATTAGTTTGTGGATGGTATGGTGTAGTGAATTTATAAGTCACTCCACACTCATTCCACATGTGCTTTAGGTATGCTGACATGAAGTTGGTACCTCTGTCAGACACCACCTCCTTAGGGAAACCCACTCTGGTAAAGATACCAATGAGGGCCTTGGCTACTGCAGGGGCAGTAGTCGACCTAAGGGGAATAGCTTCAGGATACCTGGTAGCATGATCCACTACTACCAGGATATACATATTTCCTGAGGCTGTGGGAGGTTCTAGTGGACCAACTATGTCCACACCCACTCTTTCAAAGGGAACCCCCACCACTGGAAGTGGAATGAGGGGGGCCTTTGGATGCCCACCTGTCTTACCACTGGCTTGACAGGTGGGGCAGGAGAGGCAGAACTCCTTAACCATGTTGGACATATTGGGCCAGTAGAAGTGGTTGACTAACCTCTCCCACGTCTTGGTTTGTCCCAAATGTCCAGCAAGGGGAATGTCATGGGCCAATGTTAGGATGAACTTCCTGAACAGCTGAGGCACTACCACTCTCCTAGTGGCACCAGGTTTGGGGTCTCTGACCTCAGTGTACAGGAGTCCATCTTCCCAATAGACCCTATGCGTTCCATTTTTCTTGCCTTTGGACTCTTCAGCAGCTTGCTGCCTAAGGCCTTCAAGAGAGGGACAGGTTTCTTGTCCCTTACACAGCTCCTCCCTTGAGGGTCCCCCTGGGCCTAAGAGCTCAACCTGATAAGGTTCAAGCTCCAAAGGCTCAGTTCCCTCAGAGGGCAGAACTTCTTCCTGAGAAGAGAGGTTCCCTTTCTTTTGCTGTGTTGCAGTTGGTTTCCCAACTGACTTTCCTGTTCTCTTGGTAGGCTGGGCCATTTTTCCAGACTCCAGCTCTACTTGTTCACCCTGTGCCTTGCACTGTGCTCTTGTTTTTACACACACCAGTTCAGGGATACCCAGCATTGCTGCATGGGTTTTTAGTTCTACCTCAGCCCATGCTGAGGACTCCAGGTCATTTCCAAGCAGACAGTCCACTGGGATATTTGAGGAGACCACCACCTGTTTCAGGCCATTGACCCCTCCCCATTCTAAAGTAACCATTGCCATGGGATGTACTTTTCTCTGATTGTCAGCGTTGGTGACTGTGTAAGTTTTTCCAGTCAGGTATTGGCCAGGGGAAACCAGTTTCTCTGTCACCATGGTGACACTGGCACCTGTATCCCTCAGGCCCTCTATTCTAGTCCCATTAATTAAGAGTTGCTGTCTGTATTTTTGCATGTTAGGCGGCCAGACAGCTAGTGTGGCTAAATCCACCCCACCCTCAGAAAATAGAATAGCTTCAGTGTGGACCCTGATTTGCTCTGGGCACACTGTTGATCCCACTTGGAGACTAGCCATACCAGTGTTACCTGGATGGGAGTTTGGAGTGGAACCTTTCTTGGGACAGGCCTTGTCTCCAGTTTGGTGTCCATGCTGTTTACAGCTGTGACACCAGGCCTTTTTGGGATCAAAGTTTTTACCCTTGTACCCATTGTTTTGTGAAGAGGCTCTGGGCCCACCCTCCTGTGCAGGTTTTTGGGGGCCTGTAGAAGACTCTTTACTATTTTTAGTTTTGGCTGTCTCATCACCCTTCCCCTGGGGAGTCTTTGTGACCCCTTTCTTTGGGTCACCCCCTGTTGAAGTCTTGGACACCCTTGTCTTGACCCAATGGTCCGCCTTCTTTCCCAATTCTTGGGGAGAAATTGGTCCTAGGTCTACCAGATGCTGATGCAGTTTATCATTGAAACAATTACTTAACAGGTGTTCTTTCACAAATAAATTGTACAGCCCATCATAATTACTTACACCACTGCCTTGAATCCAACCATCTAGTGTTTTCACTGAGTAGTCAACAAAGTCAACCCAGGTCTGGCTCGAGGATTTTTGAGCCCCCCTGAACCTAATCCTGTACTCCTCAGTGGAGAATCCAAAGCCCTCAATCAGGGTACCCTTCATGAGGTCATAAGATTCTGCATCTGGTCCAGAGAGTGTGAGGAGTCTATCCCTACACTTTCCTGTGAACATTTCCCAAAGGAGAGCACCCCAGTGAGATCTGTTCACTTTTCTGGTTACACAAGCCCTCTCAAAAGCTGTGAACCATTTGGTGATGTCATCACCATCTTCATATTTAGTTACAATCCCTTTAGGGATTTTCAACATGTCAGGAGAATCTCTGACCCTATTTATGTTGCTGCCACCATTGATGGGTCCTAGGCCCATCTCTTGTCTTTCCCTCTCTATGGCTAGGATCTGTCTTTCCAAAGCCAACCTTTTGGCCATCCTGGCTAACTGGATGTCCTCTTCACTGGGGCTATCCTCAGTGATTTCAGAGGTGTTGGTCTCTCCTGTGAGGGAACCAGCATCTCTGACTATTATTTTTGGAGTCAGGGTTTGAGGGACCCTGTTCTCCTTAGATAGGACTGGTAGGGGGGAATTGTCCTCCAAGTCACTATCCTCTTCCTCTGAGTTGCCACCCTCAGAGGGGTTGGCCTTTTCAAACTCTGCCAAAAGCTCCTGGAGCTGTATTTTGGTAGGTTTGGGGCCCATTGTTATTTTCTTTATTTTACAGAGTGACCTTAGCTCCCGCATCTTAAGATGGAGGTAAGGTGTGGTGTCGAGTTCCACCACAGTCACATCTGTGCTAGACATTTTGCTTCTAAAAGTTGGAATACTTTTTAAGAATCTACAACTGGTTCTAGAATCTAATTCAAACTTTTACAAACTTTTAAACTCTAAAAGAAATGCTAAACAGGGACAGGGACTTAACACACAAGGCCCTAGCAGGACTTTAGAAAACTTTTCAAATTGCAAAAATCAATTTCTAATGACAATTTTGGAATTTGTCGTGTGATCAGGTATTGGCTGAGTAGTCCAGCAAATGCAAAGTCTTGTACCCCACCGCTGATCCACCAATGTAGGAAGTTGGCTCTGTATGTGCTATTTCAAAGTAAGGAATAGCATGCACAGAGTCCAAGGGTTCCCCTTAGAGGTAAAATAGTGGTAAAAAGAGATAATACTAATGCTCTATTTTGTGGGAGTGTGGTCGAGCAGTAGGCTTATCCAAGGAGTAGTGTTAAGCATTTGTTGTACATACACATAGACAATAAATGAGGTACACACACTCAGAGACAAATCCAGCCAATAGGTTTTGTTATAGAAAAATATCTTTTCTTAGTTTATTTTAAGAACCACAGGTTCAAATTCTACATGTAATATCTCATTCGAAAGGTATTGCAGGTAAGTACTTTAGGAACTTCAAATCATCAAAATTGCATGTATACTTTTCAAGTTATTGACAAATAGCTGTTTTAAAAGTGGACACTTAGTGCAATTTTCACAGTTCCTAGGGGAGGTAAGTATTTGTTAGGTTAACCAGGTAAGTAAGACACTTACAGGGCTTAGTTCTTGGTCCAAGGTAGCCCACCGTTGGGGGTTCAGAGCAACCCCAAAGTCACCACACCAGCAGCTCAGGGCCGGTCAGGTGCAGAGTTCAAAGTGGTGACCAAAACGCATAGGCTAGAATGGAGAGAAGGGGGTGCCCCGGTTCCGGTCTGCTTGCAGGTAAGTACCCGCGTCTTCGGAGGGCAGACCAGGGGGGTTTTGTAGGGCACCGGGGGGGGGGACACGTCCACACAGAAATTTCACCCTCAGCGGCGCGGGGGCGGCCGGGTGCAGTGTAGAAACAAGCGTCGGGTTCGCAATGTTAGTCTATGAGAGATCTCGGGATCTCTTCAGCGCTGCAGGCAGGCAAGGGGGGGATTCCTCGGGGAAACCTCCACTTGGGCAAGGGAGAGGGACTCCTGGGGGTCACTTCTCCAGTGAAAGTCCGGTCCTTCAGGTCCTGGGGGCTGCGGGTGCAGGGTCTCTCCCAGGCGTCGGGACTTTAGGTTCAAAGAGTCGTGGTCAGGGGAAGCCTCGGGATTCCCTCTGCAGGCGGCGCTGTGGGGGCTCAGGGGGGACAGGTTTTGGTACTCACAGTATCAGAGTAGTCCTGGGGTCCCTCCTGAGGTGTTGGATCGCCACCAGCCGAGTCGGGGTCGCCGGGTGCAGTGTTGCAAGTCTCACGCTTCTTGCGGGGAACTTGCAGGGTTCTTTCAAAGCTGCTGGAAACAAAGTTGCAGCTTTTCTTGGAGCAGGTCCGCTGTCCTCGGGAGTTTCTTGTCTTTTCGAAGCAGGGGCAGTCCTCAGAGGATGTCGAGGTCGCTGGTCCCTTCGGCAGGCGTCGCTGGAGCAGGATCTTTGGAAGGCAGGAGACAGGCCGGTGAGTTTCTGGAGCCAAGGCAGTTGTCGTCTTCTGGTCTTCCGCTGCAGGGGTTTTCAGCTGGGCAGTCCTTCTTGTAGTTGCAGGAATCTAATTTTCTAGGGTTCAGGGTAGCCCTTAAATACTAAATTTAAGGGCGTGTTTAGGTCTGGGGGGTTAGTAGCCAATGGCTACTAGCCCTGAGGGTGGGTACACCCTCTTTGTGCCTCCTCCCAAGGGGAGGGGGTCACAATCCTAACCCTATTGGGGGAATCCTCCATCTGCAAGATGGAGGATTTCTAAAAGTTAGAGTCACCTCAGCTCAGGACACCTTAGGGGCTGTCCTGACTGGCCAGTGACTCCTCCTTGTTATTCTCATTATTTTCTCCGGCCTTGCCGCCAAAAGTGGGGCCTGGCCGGAGGGGGCGGGCAACTCCACTAGCTGGAGTGTCCTGCTGGGTTGGCACAAAGGAGGTGAGCCTTTGAGGCTCACCGCCAGGTGTGACAATTCCTGCCTGGGGGAGGTGTTAGCATCTCCACCCAGTGCAGGCTTTGTTACTGGCCTCAGAGTGACAAAGGCACTCTCCCCATGGGGCCAGCAACATGTCTCGGTTTGTGGCAGGCTGCTAAAACTAGTCAGCCTACACAGATAGTCGGTTAAGTTTCAGGGGGCACCTCTAAGGTGCCCTCTGGGGTGTATTTTAGAATAAAATGTACACTGGCATCAGTGTGCATTTATTGTGCTGAGAAGTTTGATACCAAACTTCCCAGTTTTCAGTGTAGCCATTATGGTGCTGTGGAGTTCGTGTTTGACAAACTCCCAGACCATATACTCTTATGGCTACCCTGCACTTACAATGTCTAAGGTTTTGTTTAGACACTGTAGGGGTACCATGCTCATGCACTGGTACCCTCACCTATGGTATAGTGCACCCTGCCTTAGGGCTGTAAGGCCTGCTAGAGGGGTGTCTTACCTATACTGCATAGGCAGTGAGAGGCTGGCATGGCACCCTGAGGGGAGTGCCATGTCGACTTACTCGTTTTGTCCTCACTAGTACACACAAGCTGGCAAGCAGAGTGTCTGTGCTTAGTGAGAGGTCTCCAGGGTGGCATAAGACATGCTGCAGCCCTTAGAGACCTTCCTTGGCATCAGGGCCCTTGGTACTAGAAGTACCAGTTACAAGGGACTTATCTGGATGCCAGGGTCTGCCAATTGTGGATACAAAAGTACAGGTTAGGGAAAGAACACTGGTGCTGGGGCCTGGTTAGCAGGCCTCAGCACACTTTCAATTGTAAACATAGCATCAGCAAAGGCAAAAAGTCAGGGGGCAACCATGCCAAGGAGGCATTTCCTTACAGGAGTGTTTTCTTTCATCTGTGTGACTACAGTGGTATTGCATAAGCTTTGCATGTCTTCTACATGAGCCGTGCCTGCTCATCCACATCTACCTCTAGAGAGCCTGGCTTCTAGACACTGCCTACACTTCACTAAGAGGGGATACCTGGACCTAGTATAAGGTGTAAGTACCTTGGATACCCACCACACACTAGGCCAGATTCCTACAGCCCTTCTCCACTCAGACGCCCCACTGCCTCACAAAGTGACCTGTTGGTGCTGCCTTCGGCCTTGCCCCATACTTTCCTTAAGTCCAGAAGATGGGTCCTATAAGTCACTGCTAAGTACCTGTATGCAGTATATGGTTTTTTCCCACAGGATAACTTTATTGTCCAAAAACTGCTCTGTGTTTACATTTTAGTGAACAGATGGAGAAGGAATGCTAACAGTTAATCATGGGTGCAATGTCCTATCTGGAATGGATCATGTCATAACAATTTATAACTCGGGCAAACATTGGTGATTTATTATTCTGACAAACGGGTAGAGATTCAAACATACCTTATTGTTGGGTCACTATTAGAGGTAATCCATACTCCAGCAAAGTTGTTTGCATAGATTTTGTTTTCTATAAACTGGCCTCTTCCCTTTTCATGGACATATATTCCTCCCGTTTGGCCATGGTGTATTTCACATCGAACAACAGTTGGATTGGCAAAAGCTTTCACTTCAAAGCCAGCTATTCTATTCCTATGTATGTTACAGCTTTCAAAATAACCCTGAAACGGAAAGGAAGCACAATTAATTCATGAAAACAAACTTTTCTTAACAAGAATGAACTTCAGATTAAAATGCTTTACACAAACATGGGTAGATAAGAACGGTTTCTTCAGGTTTGCCTAGTTTTACTATTGACAGGGAGGATACTAGCAAATTGATTTGCAGGGGTCGTCCACATCAAATGTTCATCATTTGCATGCTCAGCATCATAAAGGCGTTTAACTGTCCTTTAACAATTTGGAAAATAACTTCTGGGTGAAGGCAGAGGAGTAGCTGAAAGCAGACACTATCATGCTAGACGGATAATGAAAATGTCACTTACCCAGTGTACATCTGTTCGTGGCATTAGTCGCTGCAGATTCACATGTTTGGCACAGTCCGCTGCCTGGTGTTGGGCTCGGAGTATTACAAGTTGTTTTTCTTCGAAGAAGTCTTTTTTGGTCACGGGACCGAAGGACTCCTCCCTCTTCGGCTCCATTGCGCATGGGCGTCGACTCCATCTTAGATTGTTTTCCCCGCAGAGGGTGAGGATGGAGTTGTTTGCTATAAATAGTGCCCATGCAATGGAGTGAATATGTATGTACGTTAAGAGTTTATAATAATTATTTACAAATGTACAAATGTTTAAGATTTATGATCTACTTTTAAACGGCTACAGGCTTCCCGGGGAGGTGGGAGGGTACATGTGAATCTGCAGCGACTAATGCCACGAACAGATGTACACTGGGTAAGTGACATTTTCAGTTCGATGGCATATGTTGCTGCAGATACACATGTTTGGCATAGACTATAAAGCAGTTACCTCCCCTAAAAGCGGTGGTTTAGCCTGTAGGAGTTGAAGTAGTTTGGAATAGTGTTCTTAGTACAGCTTGGCCCACTGTAGCTTGTTGTGCATTTAGTACGTCTACACAGTAGTGTTTAGTAAACGTATGAGGCGTAGACCAGGTTGCAGCCTTACATATTTTGCTCATAGGAACGTTTCCTAGAAAGGCCATTGTAGCACCTTTCTTTCTGGTTGAGTGTGCCTTTGGTGTAATAGGCAATTCTCTTTTGGCTTTAAGATAGCATGTTTGAATACATCTGACTATCCATCTAGCAATGCCTTGTTTAGAGATTGGATTTCCTATGTGTGGTTTTTGAAAAGCTATGAACAGTTGTTTTGTTTTCCTGATTAGCTTTGTTCTGTCAATGTAGTACATTAGTGCTCTTTTGATGTCTAATGTATGTAGTGCCCTTTCAGCCACGGAATTTGGTTGTGGGAAGAACACTGGCAATTCTACTGTTTGATTTAAATGGAATGGTGAGATTACTTTTGGCAGAAATTTTGGATTTGTTCTTAGAACTATTTTATTGTTGTGTATTTGAATAAATGGTTCTTGTATGGTAAATGCCTGTATTTCACTTACTCTTCTGAGGGATGTGATTGCAATGAGAAATGCGACTTTCCAGGTTAGATATTGCATTTCACAGGAATGCATGGGTTCGAAAGGTGGACCCATGAGTCTTGTTAAGACGATGTTAAGATTCCATGAAGGAACTGGTGGTGTTCTTGGTGGTATAATTCTTTTTAGCCCTTCCATGAATGCTTTAATAACTGGTATTCTAAATAGAGACGATGAATGAGTAGTTTGTAGGTAAGCAGATATTGCTGCGAGGTGTATTTTTATAGATGAAAAAGCGAGATTTGCTTTTTGCAAATGTAGTAAGTATCCTACTATGTCTTTCGTAGAGGCATGTAATGGTTGTATTTGATTGGTATGGCAGTAGTAAACAAATCTTTTCCACTTAGATGCATAGCAGTGTCTAGTGGAAGATTTTCTAGCTTGTTTTATGACCTCCATGCATTCTTGTGTGAGGTCTAAGTGTCCGAATTCTAGGATTTCAGGAGCCAAATTGCCAGATTCAATGATGCTGGGTTTGGATGCCTGATCTGTTGTTTGTGTTGTGTTAACAGATCTGGTCTGTTGGGTAGTTTGACATGCGGTACTAGTGAAAGGTCTAGTAGAGTTGTATACCAAGGTTGTCTTGCCCATGTGGGTGCTATCAGTATGAGTTTGAGTTGGTTTTGACTCAACTTGTTTACTAGATATGGAAGGAGAGGGAGAGGGGGAAAAGCGTATGCAAATATCCCTGACCAACTCATCCATAGAGCATTGCCTTGTGATTCGCGGTGTGGGTACCTGGATGCGAAGTTTTGGCATTTTGAGTTTTCTTTTGTTGCGAACAAATCTATCTGGGGTGTTCCCCAAATTTGAAAGTACTTGTTCAGAACTTGGGGGTGAATTTCCCATTCGTGGACTTGTTGGTGGTCTCGCGAAAGGTTGTCTGCTAGTTGGTTTTGTATTCCTGGAATAAATTGTGCTATTAGGCGAATGTTGTTGTGAATCGCCCACTGCCATATTTTTTGTGTTAGGAGGCACAATTGTGTTGAGTGTGTTCCTCCTTGTTTGTTTAAATAATACATTGTTGTCATGCTGTCTGTTTTGACAAGAATGTATTTGTGTGTTATTATGGGTTGAAAGGCTTTTAACGCTAGAAATACTGCTAACAGTTCTAGGTAATTGATATGAAATTTTGTTTGGTGTATATCCCATTGTCCTTGAATGCTGTGGTGATTGAGGTGTGCTCCCCACCCTGTCATGGAAGCATCTGTTGTTATAACGTATTGAGGCACTGGGTCCTGAAATGTCCGCCCTTTGTTTAAATTTTTGCTGTTCCACCATAGAAGCGAGAGGTATGTTTGGCGGTCTACCAACACCAGATCTTGAAGTTGACCCTGTGCCTGTGACCATTGTGATGCTAGGCACTGTTGTAAGGGTCGCATGTGTAGTCTTGCGTTTGGGACAATGGCTATGCATGATGACATCATGCCTAGAAGTTTTAGCACAAATTTTGCTTGTATCTTTTGGTTTGGAAACATAGCACTTATTACCTTGTGGAATGCCTGCACTCTTTGTGGACTTGGAGTGGCAATTCCTTTTGATGTGTTGATGGTTGCTCCTAGATATTGTTGTGTCTGACACGGTTCTAGGTGTGATTTTGTATAGTTGATGGAAAACCCCAGTTTGTGAAGGGTTTGTATGACACATGTGGTGTCGTTTGCGCATTTTTTTACTGTGTTGGTCTTGATTAGCCAATCGTCTAGGTAAGGGAACACATGTATCTGTTGTCTCCTGATGTGTGCTGCTACTACTGCTAGACATTTTGTGAACACTCTTGGTGCAGTTGTTATTCCGAATGGCAACACTTTGAATTGGTAATGTATTCCTTTGAATACGAACCGTAGGTACTTTCTGTGAGAAGGGTGTATTGGTATATGAAAGTACGCATCCTTTAGGTCTAATGTGGTCATGTAATCTTGCTGTTTGAGCAGTGGAATGATGTCTTGTAGTGTGACCATGTGAAAATGGTCCGATATGATGTAGGTATTTAGTGTCCTGAGATCTAATATTGGTCTTAATGTTTTGTCTTTTTTTGGAATTAGAAAGTACAGGGAGTAAACTCCTGTGTTTTTTTGTTGTACTGGTACTAACTCTATTGCATCCTTTTGCAGTAGTGCTTGAACTTCTAGTCCTAAAAGTTCTAAATGTTGTGGTGACATTTTGCGTGTTTTGGGAGGGATGTTTGGTGGGAATTTGTGGAATTCTATGCAATAGCCATGTTGGATTATTGCTAATACCCAATTGTCTGTTGTAATCTGTTGCCAAGATTGGTAGAATTGGCTTAGTCTTCCCCCCACTGGTGTTGAGTGAGGGGGTTGCGTGACTTGAAAGTCACTGTTTAGGTGGAGGTGTTTTTGGAGTTTGGAATCTTCCCCTACTCCTTGGGAATTGACCCCCTCTATATCCCCTGAAACCTCCCCTTTGGAAGGAACCCTGATATGGTGTGGTTCTTGTTTGTTGGCTGGTGGTGTCTGTGGGTTGGCCACGAAACCCCCCTCTAAATGGAGTTTTCCTAAAAGAGCCTCTGCTCTGCGGGGAGTAGAGTGCGCCCATGGCCTTGGCCGTGTCTGTGTCCTTTTTAAGTTTTTCAATGGCTGTGTCCACTTCAGGGCCAAAAAGTTGTTTTTCGTTGAAGGGCATATTAAGGACAGCCTGCTGGATTTCAGGTTTGAAGCCTGAAGTGCGGAGCCAAGCGTGTCTCCTTATGGTGACAGCAGTGTTGACTGTTCTCGCTGCAGTATCGGCTGCGTCCAGTGAAGAGCGGATTTGATTGTTTGAGATAGTTTGTCCCTCTTCAACTATTTGCTGCGCCCTTTTTTGGTATTCTTGGGGAAGATGGTCTACGAGAAGTTGCATCTCATCCCAGTGAGCGCGGTCATATCTGGCCAGCAGCGCTTGAGAATTTGCGATGCGCCACTGGTTGGCTGCCTGTGATGCTACTCTTTTTCCTGCCGCATCAAATTTTCTGCTTTCTTTGTCCGGAGGTGGGGCGTCGCCAGATGTATGGGAATTTGCTCTTTTGCGAGCTGCCCCTACTACTACGGAGTCAGGTGGTAACTGCGAAGTAATAAACACTGGATCTGTGGGTGGTGGTTTGTATTTTTTATCCACCCTTGGGGTGATGGCTCTTGATTTTACGGGCTCTTCAAAAATTTGTTTTGCGTGCCGTAACATCCCTGGTAGCATTGGGAGACATTGATATTGGCTATGTGTATCCGAGAGGGTGTTAAATAAAAAATCATCCTCTATAGGATCGGAATGCAGTTGGACATTGTGGAATTCTGCAGCCCTAGCCACCAGTTGTGAGTATGAGGTACTGTCCTCTGGCGGTGACGGCTTTGTGGGGTATGAATCTGGATCATTGTCCGGCACTGGGGTGTCGTATAGGTCCCAAGCGTCTTGATCCTGATTATCTTGACTTATGGTAGTTTGCGCTGGTGAGTGCATTTGTGGCGGTGTTTGTGCCGGCGATGCCTGTTGTGGTGGAGAGGGCGGAGGCGTGACTTTAACCACTTTGGCTTGTGGTTGTGCGTCATCCTTGAGGAGACTGATCCTTCTTTTCCTCATTATTGGGGGAAGGGTTGATATCTTCCCTGTGTCTTGCTGGATGTACAGTCTCTTTTGTGTGTAGTCTGATTCTACACTTTGGAGCTCTTGTCCAAATCTGTGCATCTGGCCACTTATTCCTTGTTCCTCTGTGTAGGATGAAGGTGTGGTATTTTTCGGCGCCGAGAGAGAATCTTTTTTCGGTTTCGGCACCGACAGAATTTTTGTTCCTCTCGGCATGGATTCTCGGTGCCGATGTTTTTCGGTGCCGGTATCTTGTTTTTGTCTCTCGGAGCCGCTATCTCGGCTCCGAGGTTGCTCCATGGCGGTCCCTCGACCGGAGTCGGGTGTCTTCGCTATGGGCGTGCCCTTTTTCGGCGCCTTCGACGGGTCGCCTGTTTTATGGGTCGAGCCATGGCCTGTTGGCAGTGGCGTCCCCTGGGCTTTCGTTTTCTCGATGGTTTTACTTTTCGACGTCTTACTCACAGTTTGTTGCTGTTGTTCGACGTCGGAGTCTCCGGATTCTGAGTCCGGAACCGAGAATGTTTCCTCTTCGTCGTCGAAACGTTGTTTTGTCGGCGTGGACGCCATTTGTAGACGCCTGGCTCTTCGGTCCCGGAGTGTTTTTCTGGACCGGAAGGCTCGACAGGCCTCACAGGTATCCTCCTCGTGCTCGGGGGACAAGCACAAGTTACAGACCAAGTGCTGATCTGTATAAGGATACTTACTGTGACATTTTGGGCAGAAACGGAACGGGGTCCGTTCCATCGGCTTCGATGTCGCACGCGGTCGGGCCGACCAGGCCCCGATGGGGGAATCGAAGCTACCCCAAAGTCTTCCGATGATCGGTGTCGATGTACCTAACTATCCCGATACCGAACGGAACAATACCGACGCTTTCTTCCGAGATTCTGACTAACTTTCCGAACCGAAACACGGAGCGAAAAGGAATACGTCCGAACCCGACAGCGGAAAAAAACAATCTAAGATGGAGTCGACGCCCATGCGCAATGGAGCCGAAGAGGGAGGAGTCCTTCGGTCCCGTGACCAAAAAAGACTTCTTCGAAGAAAAACAACTTGTAATACTCCGAGCCCAACACCAGGCAGCGGACTGTGCCAAACATGTGTATCTGCAGCAACATATGCCATCGAACCCATATTATTCCTTAAAAAGCTTCACTCCACTGAATTAATCTGCTTCAATGCATTATTTAGCCTTTACACAAGAATAGCTCTTTCCAGGATTAGGACCTTTCACTCCTGAGAACGTTTAGTAGGATGGCCTTTTAATCTAGTTTAGATATTGAACCGCATAACCAGTGTGACGTGTAAGTAGTTGTTCCCATTGCAACACTTATTTTTCCAACAATGATAACATTACCAAGTTCCTTTGCAGGTAAAATCTTCCCATGTCAATTGAGAGGTTCTCTTAATACTTTCATACCAGGTGTTTTAACTTTCATTTTCAAGTATCTTTCAACAAATGATAATCGTTTCCATAAAGCACACTGTTCATAAAAGACACCTTCCTAATCCGATGTTTTGCTCTCCAAAGACAAGATCTCATGAGGAACTGCATCTGAGATTTGAGGGGAGATTTTAAAAAAGTACCTCAGTGCACCTTGTACAGACGCTTGGACCATTACTTTTCTTGGCTGACGGGAATGTAATTTTCTTAACTACTTGAAGTGGTTTAAATACAATGTTCTTTAGAGGGGAGACTTTATGTAAATACCAAGATTTCACACATGTGCAACAGGAACGAGGAGTGTTCGAAAGCTCTCTGGCCACCATCCTGAGGACTTGTCTGAATCAGGGCCAAAGACCACCACCACCTATGTCTTTGCTTTATTCAGGGCAACAGTGTTATCCTGGATCCATTTGGCCACCTCTTGCAAGATGTTGCTAAAATTAGACGCTGCCTTAGTTTTGTACACATCCAATCTGACTATTAACTGTGTGTATTCAGCATAGCTATAAAGAGAGATGCCAAATATTTCAATCAATGAGGCCAAGGGGCCATGTAGAGGTACAAATGACTGCGATTCAACACCAAGTTTCTTTGGTACACCCATAAGTGATGGGTTAAGGCGCAAACCGATATTCCATTAACATCAGTGTTTGAGAGTAATTTTGGAGAAAGGACACAAACCATTCCAAGACCTTACCTGCTATACCAATCTTCTTCATCCGACTGTGAAAGATGGAGTAAGAAATGGTGTAAAAAGGTGCTGACAGGTTTGCAAAATTAGAACTTACATTCTACAGTGGTCTCTAACTTGTCTAATCTCCTCTTTCTTTGGCCAACAAAGTTTCAGTACTGAAACCTTTACTTAACACCAATTGTACTCTATTTTGCAGTTGGTTGGAAGCCATCAATTGCCTATGCACTAGGGTTTCTGTTACTTTGGAGTATGTGGCTAATAGGGGGACAGGACAATAGCTTCTTAGTACATTCGGGTCAAAAGTTTTTCTTTTTTTAAGTAGTGGAGTATCCACTGCTGCCATCCATTTAAGGGATACACAACCTGAATTTAAGGAGGAATTACCTATGGTGGTTACTAACGAATCTGGCCGCGCTTCACTTTTTCAATTGTTGAATATGTCCAAAATCTAACAGTGAGGCTGTCACAGAGATAAAAACATGTGCCATTTCTTCCATTACAAGGTCAAACGTGGACGAGCATTCCCTGTTTAAGAGTGTAGCTGACTGCTTCCTGCTGACCGACTAGGCCAAGAACTTGTCCACTAATATGTAAATTTCAGAATGAAAAAACATTTACATTTTGACACACAGTTCCTGTGAAGGACTGATGGAATTGCTTTCTGCAATGGGGGTTGTAGGAAAGTACCATCTTGCCTGGCATGTTACCATGTTTTACTTGTGTGTCAGTTTGTTTTTGCCTATCTCACTGGGATCCTGGTAGCCAGTGCCCATAGTTGTGGCCTGAATGTGCGTTTCCTGTGTAGTGCCTAACTGTGTCACTGAGGCTTTGCTAATCAGAACCTCAGTGCTTATGCTCTCTTTGCCTTTAAAATTGTCACTGCAGGCTAGTGACCATTTTTTCCAATTCTAATTGGCACACTGGAACACCCTTGTAATTCCCTAGTATATGGTACCTAGGTACCCAGGGTATTGGGGTTTCAGGAGAACCCTATGGGCTGCACCATTTCTTTTGCCACCCATAGGGAGCTCAGACCAATATTATACAGGACTGCCACTGCAGCCTGAGTGAAATAACGTCCACGTTATTTCACAGCCATTTTTCACTGCACTTAAGTAACTCATAAGTCATCTATATGTCTAACCCTCACATAGTGAAAGTTAGGTGCAAAGTTACTAAGTGTGAGGGCACCCTGGCACTAGCCAAGGTGCCCCCACATTGTTCAGGGCAAATTCCCCGGACTTTGTGGGTGCGGGGACACCATTACACGTGTGCACTACATATAGGTCAATACCTATATGTAGCTTCACAATGGTAACTCCGAATATGGCCATGTAACATGTCTAAGATCATGGAATTGTCTCCCCCATGCCAAATCTGGTATTGGGGTGCCAATCCCATGCATCCCCGGGGCTCCAGCACGGACCCCGGGTACAGTCAAACCAGGGGTTTTCACTGCAGCTACCGCTGCTGCCAACCCACAGACAGGCTTCTGCCCTCCTAGGGTCTGGGCAGCCCCGTCCCAGGAAGGCAGAACAAAGGATTTCCTCTGAGAGAGGGTGTTACTCCCTCTCCCTTTGGAAATAGGTGTTAAGGGCCTAAGAGGAGTAGCCTCTCCTGGCCTCTGGGAATGCTTTGAAGGGCACAGATGGTGCCCACGTTGCATAAACCAGTCTACATAGGTTCAGGGAACCCCCAGCCCTGCTCTGGCGCGAAACTGGACAAAGGAAAGGGGAGTGACCAATCCCCTGTCCATCACCACCCCAGGGGTATTGCCCAGAGTTCCTCCAGTGTGTCCCAGACCTCTGCCATATTGAATCCAGAGGTGTGAGGGCAGAATGGAGGCCTCTGAGTGGCCAGAGCCAGCAGGTGACGTCAGAGACCCTCCTCTGAGGGCCATTTAGGGTCTCTCCTGTGGGCTTTTCCTCAGATAACACATGCAAAAGCTCACCAGAGTTCCTCAGCATCTCCCTCTTCTGCCAAGGATTGACTGCTGACTGCTCCAGGATGCCTGCAAAACTGCAACAAAGTAGCAAGAAGACTACCAGCGACATTGTAGTGCCTAATCTTGCTGGCTTTCTCGACTGTTTTCTGGTGGTGCATGCTCTGGGGGCTGTCTGCCTTCACCCTGCACTGGAAGCCAAGAAGAAATCTCTCGTGGGTCGACGGATTCTTCCCCCTGCTATCATAGGCACCAAACTTCTGCTTCAGCGGTCCTCTGGGTCCCCTCTCATGACGAGCGTGGTCCCTGGAACACAGGGGCTGGATCCAAGTGACCCCCACAGTCCAGTGGTCCATCTGTCCAAATTTGGCAGAGGTGAGTCTTTGCCTCCCATCGCCTAACAGTAATCCTGTGTACTGCATGAACTGCAGCTGCTAGGGCTTCTGTGCACTTTTGCAAGGAATCCTTTGTGCACTGCACAGCCCAGGTCCCCAGCACTCCGTCCTGCATTGCTCAACTCGCTGAGTTGACCACCAGCTTCGTGGGACCCTCCTTTGTAGTGTTGAGACTACCGCCGTGCTCAGTTTTCTTGAACCCATGTTGAAGTACTCTGCGGGTGCTGCTGCCTTCTGTGTGGGCTCTCTGTGTTGCTGAGGGCCCAATCTGTCTCCTCTTCCAAGTGGCGACCTCCTGGTCCATCCCGGGCCCAGACAGCACCCATTTTCTTCAACCAAGACCTTTGCAGCTAGCAAGGCTTGTTTGCATCCTCCAGCATTCCATGGGACATCTTCTGTGCAAAGGAGAAGTTCCTGGCATCTTTCGTTGTTGCAGAATCTTCAGCTTCTTCCACCTGGAGGCAGCCATTTTGCACCTTCATCTGGGGTTTAGTGGGCTCTGCCCCCCTTAGACACTTTCGTGACTTTTGGACTTGGTCCACTTGCTTCACAGGTCCTCAGGTCCAGGAATCAGTCTTCAGTGCTTTGCAGTCAGTTGTGGTCTTTGCAGAATCTCCTATCACGACTTTAGTGTGTTTCTGGGGAAGAAGGGTAACTTTACTCCTACTTTTCAGGTTCTTGGGGTGGGGTATCTTGGACAACCTTAGAGTTTTCTTACACTCCCAGCGACTCGATACACTACACTAGGCCCGGGGTCACCAAGTGGTTCGCATTCCACTTTCTTAGTATATGGTTTGTGTAAGGAAATGCCTCCTTGGCATGGTTACCCCCTGACTTTTTGCCTTTGCTGATGCTATGTTTTGAATTGAAAGTGTGCTGAGGCCTGCTAACCAGGCCCCTGCACCAGTGTTCTTTCCCTAACCTGTACTTTTGATTCCACAATTGGCACACCCTGGCACCCAGATAAGTCCCTTGTAACTGGTACCTCTGGTACCAAGGGCCCTGATGCCAGGGAAGGTCTCTAAGGGCTGCAGCATGTATTATGCCACCATAGAGACCCCTCACTCAGCACAGACACACTGCTTACCAGCTTGTGTGTGCTAGTGAGAACAAAATGAGTAAGTCGACATAGCACTCCCCTCAGGGTGCCATGCCAGCCTCTCACTGCCTATGCAGTATAGGTAAGACACCCCTCTAGCAGGCCTTACAGCCCTAAGGCAGGGTGCACTATACCATAGGTGAGGGTACCAGTGCATGAGCACTGTGCCCCTACAGTGTCTAAGCAAAACCTTAGACATTGTAAGTGCAGGGTAGCCATAAGAGTATATGGTCTGGGAGTCTGTTTTACACGAACTCCACAGCACCATAATGGCTACACTGAAAACTGGGAAGTTTGGTATCAAACTTCTCAGCACAATAAATGCACACTGATGCCAGTGTAGGAAGTTGGCTCTGTATGTGCTATTTCAAAGTAAGGAATAGCATGCACAGAGTCCAAGGGTTCCCCTTAGAGGTAAAATAGTGGTAAAAAGAGATAATACTAATGCTCTATTTTGTGGTAGTGTGGTCGAGCAGTAGGCTTATCCAAGGAGTAGTGTTAAGCATTTGTTGTACATACACATAGACAATAAATGAGGTACACACACTCAGAGACAAATCCAGCCAATAGGTTTTTGTATAGAAAAATATCTTTTCTTAGTTTATTTTAAGAACCACAGGTTCAAATTCTACATGTAATATCTCATTCGAAAGGTATTGCAGGTAAGTACTTTAGGAACTTCAAATCATCAAAATTGCATGTATACTTTTCAAGTTATTCACAAATAGCTGTTTTAAAAGTGGACACTTAGTGCAATTTTCACAGTTCCTAGGGGAGGTAAGTATTTGTTAGGTTAACCAGGTAAGTAAGACACTTACAGGGCTTAGTTCTTGGTCCAAGGTAGCCCACCGTTGGGGGTTCAGAGCAACCCCAAAGTTACCACACCAGCAGCTCAGGGCCGGTCAGGTGCAGAGTTCAAAGTGGTGCCCAAAACACATAGGCTAGAATGGAGAGAAGGGGTTGCCCCGGGTCCGGTCTGCTTGCAGGTAAGTACCCGCGTCTTCGGAGGGCAGACCAGGGGGGTTTTGTAGGGCACCGGGGGGGACACAAGCCCACACAGAAATTTCACCCTCAGCGGCGCGGGGGCGGCCGGGTGCAGTGTAGAAACAAGCGTCGGGTTCGCAATGTTAGTCTATGAGAGATCTCGGGATCTCTTCAGCGCTGCAGGCAGGCAAGGGGGGGGTTCCTCGGGGAAACCTCCACTTGGGCAAGGGAGAGGGACTCCTGGGGGTCACTTCTCCAGTGAAAGTCCGGTCCTTCAGGTCCTGGGGGCTGCGGGTGCAGGGTCTCTCCCAGGCGTCGGGACTTTAGGTTCAAAGAGTCGCGGTCAGGGGAAGCCTCGGGATTCCCTCTGCAGGCGGCGCTGTGGGGGCTCAGGGGGGACAGGTTTTGGTACTCACAGTATCAGAGTAGTCCTGGGGTCCCTCCTGAGGTGTCGGATCTCCACCAACCGAGTCGGGGTCGCCGGGTGCAGTGTTGCAAGTCTCACGCTTCTTGCGGGGAGCTTGCAGGGTTCTTTCAAGGCTGCTGGAAACAAAGTTGCAGCCTTTCTTGGAGCAGGTCCGCTGTCCTCGGGAGTTTCTTGTCTTTTTGAAGCAGGGGCAGTCCTCAGAGGATGTTGAGGTCGCTGGTCCCTTTGGAAGGCGTCGCTGGAGCAGGATCTTTGGAAGGCAGGAGACAGGCCGGTGAGTTTCTGGAGCCAAGGCAGTTGTCGTCTTCTGGTCTTCCGCTGCAGGGGTTTTCAGCTAGGCAGTCCTTCTTCTTGTAGTTGCAGGAATCTAATTTTCTAGGGTTCAGGGTAGCCCTTAAATACTAAATTTAAGGGCGTGTTTAGGTCTGGGGGGTTAGTAGCCAATGGCTACTAGCCCTGAGGGTGGGTACACCCTCTTTGTGCCTCCTCCCAAGGGGAGGGGGTCACAATCCTAACCCTATTGGGGGAATCCTCCATCTGCAAGATGGAGGATTTCTAAAAGTCAGAGTCACCTCAGCTCAGGACACCTTAGGGGCTGTCCTGACTGGCCAGTGACTCCTCCTTGTTTTTCTCATTATCTTCTCCGGCCTTGCCGCCAAAAGTGGGGCCTGGCCGGAGGGGGCGGGCAACTCCACTAGCTGGAGTGTCCTGCTGGGTTGGCACAAAGGAGGTGAGCCTTTGAGGCTCACCGCCAGGTGTGACAATTCCTGCCTGGGGGAGGTGTTAGCATCTCCACCCAGTGCAGGCTTTGTTACTGGCCTCAGAGTGACAAAGGCACTCTCCCCATGGGGCCAGCAACATGTCTCGGTTTGTGGCAGGCTGCTAAAACTAGTCAGCCTACACAGATAGTCGGTTAAGTTTCAGGGGGCACCTCTAAGGTGCCCTCTGGGGTGTATTTTACAATAAAATGTACACTGGCATCAGTGTGCATTTATTGTGCTGAGAAGTTTGATACCAAACTTCCCAGTTTTCAGTGTAGCCATTATGGTGCTGTGGAGTTCGTGTTTGACAAACTCCCAGACCATATACTCTTATGGCTACCCTGCACTTACAATGTCTAAGGTTTTGCTTAGACACTGTAGGGGCACAGTGCTCATGCACTGGTACCCTCACCTATGGTATAGTGCACCCTGCCTTAGGGCTGTCTTACCTATACTGCATAGGCAGTGAGAGGCTGGCATGGCACCCTGAGGGGAGTGCCATGTCGACTTACTCATTTTGTTGTCACCAGCACACACAGGCTTGTAAGCAGTGTGTCTGTGCTGAGTGAGGGGTCTCTAGGGTGGCATAATACATGCTACAGCCCTTAGAGACCTTCCCTGGCATCAGGGCCCTTGGTACCAGAGGTACCAGTTACAAGGGACTTATCTGGATGCCAGGGTGTGCCAATTGTGGAAACAATGGTACATTTTAGGTGAAAGAACACTGGTGCTGGGGCCTGGTTAGCAGGGTCCCAGCACACTTCTCAGTCAAGTCAGCATCAGTATCAGGCAAAAAGTGGGGGGTAACTGCAACAGGGAGCCATTTCTTTACACAAGCCCCCCCCCAGCCCACAGGCCAGGAGACTCAGCCAACGCTGGAAGAGTCTTCCTAGTCTGTCAGGCGAGGAAGAGTAGAGGAAATGGCTGGTTTGTTGCAGGGCCTACTCTGCCTTACATCCTCCTGTTCAGGTCATTCCCTCTGGGGAACTGACCCACTTCCACAGTGATAGGACCTAGTCTGAACTGCCTCTTGTCTGTGCTTTTTATGTCTTCACCCATTCTCTCTATTTTGAGGTCAGAGGTATCCACCTCTGCTAATCTTATCTTAGCCAGGGTCACCCCTAGCTTACCCAAAGAGGTTACCCAGAGCTGGAGTAACCCCACCATGACCAACAGGGTCAGGGGGCCTAACTTGTTATTTGGCATGGGGTCAGACCACCAGGCCAAGGATAGTGCAGCCATAAAGGCTAACACCCAGCAGAGGCCACTGACAGCTGTCAGTGCCCAGAACCACACCTTTAGCTCTTCACCTACAAGGGAAGGGGCTAAGTTACAGGCTTCTTTGGGTTCAGGGTGCCTGTCTGCTGTATTAGAGTGGGGGGTCACCACATCTTGTAGTAAACACCCTTCTTCCACTCTTTCTTCTGTTAGCTGAGGAGCCACCCACTCAGGCTTAACAGTTGCCTGACTAGCCAGGACTTCTTGTGGGTCAGGTTGGACTTTATCAGAGCCATTTTTGGAGTTCTCCCCTACTGGAGCAGAATCTCCTTGGCTTGCTGGAACCTTGGCTAAAGGTTGTCCACCTTTCCTACTCTGTTTCCTTTTCTTTTTCTTCTGGGGCCTACTTGCATTTACTGCAGAGGCAGGACTTCCAGAATCCTTGGGAGAGGACTGGCACTGGACCAGTCCCTCTCTTGGGCTCTGACTAACCTCTGGGTAGTCATTTCCAAGGAGACAATCAAGGGGGAGGTCTGTACTGACTACTACCCTTCTCCAGCTAAGAGTGCCACCCACTTCTATGGGTACTAAAGCCACAGGCCTCTTAGTGACCCTGTCTAGGCTAACTCTTACCCTGGCAGTCTCACCTGGGATGTACTGGTTTGAGAGCACCAGCCTGTCATGCACAATAGTGTGACTGGCACAAGTGTCTCTCAGGGCAGTGGTTGGGATTCCATTCACCAGTAGGTGGTGGAAGTGTCTACTTCCCTCTGGAATCTCCAACTCACCTGTTGGGCCCTGTTTCCAGTGGAAGGCTATGAAGACCTCCTCATCTGAGGAGTCATCTCCCATGGCTACACTGGTTACCCCTGGAATCTTGTTCTGGGGTTTGTTTTTGGGACAAGAAGTGTCCTTGGTGTGGTGCCCAGACTGTTTACAGTTGTGGCACCATGCCTTAGTGGCATCCCAGTTCTTACCCTGGTACCCACCTTTGTTTTGGGTTGTGTCTTGGGGCCCACCCACCTGTTCTGGTTTTTGGGGGCCTACAGAGGACTCTTTTTCTTTGTTTCTAGTGTCACCCACTTTCTCCTGGGGAGTTTTTGTAACCCCTTTCTTTTGGTCACCCCCAGTGGAAGTTTTGGTTACCCTAGTCTTGACCCAGTGGTCTGCCTTCTTTCCCAATTCTTGGGGAGAAATTGGACCTAGGTCTACCAGATACTGATGCAACTTTTCATTGGAGCAGTTACTTAAAATGTGTTCTTTCATAAACAAATTATAAAGCCCAACATAGTCACACACTTCATTTCCAGTTAACCAACCATCTAGTGTTTTTACTGAGTAGTCTACAAAATCAACCCAGGTCTGGCTCGAGGATTTTTGAGCCCCCCTGAATCTAATTCTATACTCCTCAGTGGAGAATCCAAAGCCCTCAATCAGGGTACCCTTCATGAGGTCATAAGATTCTGCATCTTTTCCAGAGAGTGTGAGGAGTCTATCCCTACACTTTCCAGTGAACATTTCCCAAAGGAGAGCACCCCAGTGAGATCTGTTCACTTTTCTGGTTACACAAGCCCTCTCAAAAGCTGTGAACCATTTGGTGATGTCATCACCAGCTTCATATTTTGTTACAATCCCTTTGGGGATTTTTAGGATGTCAGGAGAATCTCTGACCCTATTTAAGTTGCTGCCACCATCGATTGGACCTAGGCCCATCTCTTTTCTTTCCCTTTCTATGGCTAGGAGCTGCTTTTCCAAAGCCAATCTTTTGACCATCCTGGCTAACAGGGGGTCATCTTCACTGAGAGCATCCTCAGTGATTTCAGAAATGCTGGACCCTCCTGTGAGGGAAGCAACATTTCTGACTATCATTTTTGGAGACAGGGCTTGAGAGGCCCTGGTCTCCCTATTTAGGACTGGAAGGGGGGAATTGCCCTCCAAGTCACTAATTTCTTCCTCTGTGAAGTCATCCTCAGAGGGGTTGGCTTTTTCAAACTCTGCCAACAGCTCCTGGAGCTGAATTTTGGTAGGTCTGGAGCCAATGGTTATTTTCTTTATATTACAGAGAGACCTTAGCTCCCTCATCTTAAGATGGAGGTAAGGTGTGGTGTCGAGTTCCACCACATTCATCTCTGTATCAGACATTATTTTGCTAAAAGTTGGAAGACTTTTTAAAGAATCTAAAACTGTTTCTAGAATCTAATTTCAAACCTTTAACAAACTTTTAAACTCTAAAAGACAATGCTAAACAGGGACTTAACACACAAGGCCCTAGCAGGACTTTTAAGAATTTAGAAAAATTTCAAATTGCAAAAATGAATTTCTAATGACAATTTTGGAATTTGTCGTGTGATCAGGTATTGGCTGAGTAGTCCAGCAAATGCAAAGTCTTGTACCCCACCGCTGATCCACCAATGTAGGAAGTTGGCTCTGTATGTGCTATTTCAAAGTAAGGAATAGCATGCACAGAGTCCAAGGGTTCCCCTTAGAGGTAAAATAGTGGTAAAAAGAGATAATACTAATGCTCTATTTTGTGGTAGTGTGGTCGAGCAGTAGGCTTATCCAAGGAGTAGTGTTAAGCATTTGTTGTACATACACATAGACAATAAATGAGGTACACACACTCAGAGACAAATCCAGCCAATAGGTTTTTGTATAGAAAAATATCTTTTCTTAGTTTATTTTAAGAACCACAGGTTCAAATTCTACATGTAATATCTCATTCGAAAGGTATTGCAGGTAAGTACTTTAGGAACTTCAAATCATCAAAATTGCATGTATACTTTTCAAGTTATTCACAAATAGCTGTTTTAAAAGTGGACACTTAGTGCAATTTTCACAGTTCCTAGGGGAGGTGTAGGAAGTTGGCTCTGTATGTGCTATTTCAAAGTAAGGAATAGCATGCACAGAGTCCAAGGGTTCCCCTTAGAGGTAAAATAGTGGTAAAAAATAGATAATACTAATGCTCTATTTTGTGGTAGTGTGGTCGAGCAGTAGGCTTATCCAAGGAGTAGTGTTAAGCATTTGTTGTACATACACATAGACAATAAATGAGGTACACCCACTCAGAGACAAATCCAGCCAATAGGTTTTTATATAGAAAAATATCTTTTCTTAGTTTATTTTAAGAACCACAGGTTCAAATTCTACATGGAATATCTCATTCGAAAGGTATTGCAGGTAAGTACTTTAGGAACTTCAAATCATCAAAATTGCATGTATACTTTTCAAGTTATTGACAAATAGCTGTTTTAAAAGTGGACACTTAGTGCAATTTTCACAGTTCCTGGGGGAGGTAAGTTTTTGTTAGTTTTACCAGGTAAGTAGGACACTTACAGGGTTCAGTTCTTGGTCCAAGGTAGCCCACCGTTGGGGGTTCAGAGCAACCCCAAAGTCACCACACCAGCGGCTCAGGGCCGGTCAGGTGCAGAGTTCAAAGTGGTGCCCAAAACACATAGGCTAGAATGGAGGGAAGGGGGTGCCCCGGTTCCGGTCTGCTTGCAGGTAAGTACCCGCGTCTTCGGAGGGCAGACCAGGGGGGTTTTGTAGGGCACCGGGGGGGACACAGGTCCACACAGAAATTTCACCCTCAGCGGCGCGGGGGCGGCCGGGTGCAGTGTAGAAACAAGCGTCGGGTTCGCAATGTTAGTCTATGAGAGATCTCGGGATCTCTTCAGCGCTGCAGGCAGGCAAGGGGGGGATTCCTCGGGGAAACCTCCACTTGGGCAAGGGAGAGGGACTCCTGGGGGTCACTTCTCCAGTGAAAGTCCGGTCCTTCAGGTCCTGGGGGCTGCGGGTGCAGGGTCTCTCCCAGGCGTCGGGACTTTAGGTTCAAAGAGTCGCGGTCAGGGGAAGCCTCGGGATTCCCTCTGCAGGCGGCGCTGTGGGGGCTCAGGGGGGACAGGTTTTGGTACTCACAGTATCAGAGTAGTCCTGGGGTCCCTCCTGAGGTGTTGGATCGCCACCAGCCGAGTCGGGGTCGCCGGGTGCAGTGTTGCAAGTCTCACGCTTCTTGCGGGGAGCTTGCAGGGATCTTTAAAGCTGCTGGAAACAAAGTTGCAGCTTTTCTTGGAGCAGGTCCGCTGTCCTCGGGAGTTTCTTGTCTTTTCGAAGCAGGGGCAGTCCTCAGAGGATGTCGAGGTCGCTGGTCCCTTTGGAAGGCGTCGCTGGAGCAGGATCTTTGGAAGGCAGGAGACAGGCCGGTGAGTTTCTGGAGCCAAGGCAGTTGTCGTCTTCTGGTCTTCCTCTGCAGGGGTTTTCAGCTAGGCAGTCCTTCTTCTTGTAGTTGCAGGAATCTAATTTTCTAGGGTTCAGGGTAGCCCTTAAATACTAAATTTAAGGGCGTGTTTAGGTCTGGGGGGTTAGTAGCCAATGGCTACTAGCCCTGAGGGTGGGTACACCCTCTTTGTGCCTCCTCCCAAGGGGAGGGGGTCACAATCCTAACCCTATTGGGGGAATCCTCCATCTGCAAGATGGAGGATTTCTAAAAGTTAGAGTCACCTCAGCTCAGGACACCTTAGGGGCTGTCCTGACTGGCCAGTGACTCCTCCTTGTTATTCTCATTATTTTCTCCGGCCTTGCCGCCAAAAGTGGGGCCTGGCCGGAGGGGGCGGGCAACTCCACTAGCTGGAGTGTCCTGCTGGGTTGGCACAAAGGAGGTGAGCCTTTGAGGCTCACCGCCAGGTGTGACAATTCCTGCCTGGGGGAGGTGTTAGCATCTCCACCCAGTGCAGGCTTTGTTACTGGCCTCAGAGTGACAAAGGCACTCTCCCCATGGGGCCAGCAACATGTCTCGGTTTGTGGCAGGCCGCTAAAACTAGTCAGCCTACACAGATAGTCGGTTAAGTTTCAGGGGGCACCTCTAAGGTGCCCTCTGGGGTGTATTTTACAATAAAATGTACACTGGCATCAGTGTGCATTTATTGTGCTGAGAAGTTTGATACCAAACTTCCCAGTTTTCAGTGTAGCCATTATGGTGCTGTGGAGTTCGTGTTTGACAGACTCCCAGACCATATACTCTTATGGCTACCCTGCACTTACAATGTCTAAGGTTTTGTTTAGACACTGTAGGGGTACCATGCTCATGCACTGGTACCCTCACCTATGGTATAGTGCACCCTGCCTTAGGGCTGTAAGGCCTGCTAGAGGGGTGTCTTACCTATACTGCATAGGCAGTGAGAGGCTGGCATGGCACCCTGAGGGGAGTGCCATGTCGACTTACTCGTTTTGTCCTCACTAGCACACACAAGCTGGCAAGCAGTGTGTCTGTGCTGAGTGAGAGGTCTCCAGGGTGGCATAAGACATGCTGCAGCCCTTAGAGACCTTCCTTGGCATCAGGGCCCTTGGTACTAGAAGTACCAGTTACAAGGGACTTATCTGGATGCCAGGGTCTGCCAATTGTGGATACAAAAGTACAGGTTAGGGAAAGAACACTGGTGCTGGGGCCTGGTTAGCAGGCCTCAGCACACTTTCAATTGTAAACATAGCATCAGCAAAGGCAAAAAGTCAGGGGGCAACCATGCCAAGGAGGCATTTCCTTACAGGAGGTAAGTATTTGTTAGGTTAACCAGGTAAGTAAGACACTTACAGGGCTTAGTTCTTGGTCCAAGGTAGCCCACCGTTGGGGGTTCAGAGCAACCCCAAAGTTACCACACCAGCAGCTCAGGGCCGGTCAGGTGCAGAGTTCAAAGTGGTGCCCAAAACACATAGGCTAGAATGGAGAGAAGGGGGTGCCCCGGGTCCGGTCTGCTTGCAGGTAAGTACCCGCGTCTTCGGAGGGCAGACCAGGGGGGTTTTGTAGGGCACCGGGGGGGACACAAGCCCACACAGAAATTTCACCCTCAGCGGCGCGGGGGCGGCCGGGTGCAGTGTAGAAACAAGCGTCGGGTTCGCAATGTTAGTCTATGAGAGATCTCGGGATCTCTTCAGCGCTGCAGGCAGGCAAGGGGGGGGTTCCTCGGGGAAACCTCCACTTGGGCAAGGGAGAGGGACTCCTGGGGGCTGCGGGTGCAGGGTCTCTCCCAGGCGTCGGGACTTTAGGTTCAAAGAGTCGCGGTCAGGGGAAGCCTCGGGATTCCCTCTGCAGGCGGCGCTGTGGGGGCTCAGGGGGGACAGGTTTTGGTACTCACAGTATCAGAGTAGTCCTGGGGTCCCTCCTGAGGTGTCGGATCTCCACCAACCGAGTCGGGGTCGCCGGGTGCAGTGTTGCAAGTCTCACGCTTCTTGCGGGGAGCTTGCAGGGTTCTTTCAAGGCTGCTGGAAACAAAGTTGCAACCTTTCTTGGAGCAGGTCCGCTGTCCTCGGGAGTTTCTTGTCTTTTTGAAGCAGGGGCAGTCCTCAGAGGATGTCGAGGTCGCTGGTCCCTTTGGAAGGCGTCGCTGGAGCAGGATCTTTGGAAGGCAGGAGACAGGCCGGTGAGTTTCTGGAGCCAAGGCAGTTGTCGTCTTCTGGTCTTCCGCTGCAGGGGTTTTCAGCTAGGCAGTCCTTCTTCTTGTAGTTGCAGGAATCTAATTTTCTAGGGTTCAGGGTAGCCCTTAAATACTAAATTTAAGGGCGTGTTTAGGTCTGGGGGGTTAGTAGCCAATGGCTACTAGCCCTGAGGGTGGGTACACCCTCTTTGTGCCTCCTCCCAAGGGGAGGGGGTCACAATCCTAACCCTATTGGGGGAATCCTCCATCTGCAAGATGGAGGATTTCTAAAAGTCAGAGTCACCTCAGCTCAGGACACCTTAGGGGCTGTCCTGACTGGCCAGTGACTCCTCCTTGTTTTTCTCATTATCTTCTCCGGTCTTGCCGCCAAAAGTGGGGCCTGGCCGGAGGGGGCGGGCAACTCCACTAGCTGGAGTGTCCTGCTGGGTTGGCACAAAGGAGGTGAGCCTTTGAGGCTCACCGCCAGGTGTGACAATTCCTGCCTGGGGGAGGTGTTAGCATCTCCACCCAGTGCAGGCTTTGTTACTGGCCTCAGAGTGACAAAGGCACTCTCCCCATGGGGCCAGCAACATGTCTCGGTTTGTGGCAGGCTGCTAAAACTAGTCAGCCTACACAGATAGTCGGTTAAGTTTCAGGGGGCACCTCTAAGGTGCCCTCTGGGGTGTATTTTACAATAAAATGTACACTGGCATCAGTGTGCATTTATTGTGCTGAGAAGTTTGATACCAAACTTCCCAGTTTTCAGTGTAGCCATTATGGTGCTGTGGAGTTCGTGTTTGACAAACTCCCAGACCATATACTCTTATGGCTACCCTGCACTTACAATGTCTAAGGTTTTGCTTAGACACTGTAGGGGCACAGTGCTCATGCACTGGTACCCTCACCTATGGTATAGTGCACTCTGCCTTAGGGCTGTCTTACCTATACTGCATAGGCAGTGAGAGGCTGGCATGGCACCCTGAGGGGAGTGCCATGTCGACTTACTCATTTTGTTGTCACCAGCACACACAGGCTTGTAAGCAGTGTGTCTGTGCTGAGTGAGGGGTCTCTAGGGTGGCATAATACATGCTACAGCCCTTAGAGACCTTCCCTGGCATCAGGGCCCTTGGTACCAGAGGTACCAGTTACAAGGGACTTATCTGGATGCCAGGGTGTGCCAATTGTGGAAACAATGGTACATTTTAGGTGAAAGAACACTGGTGCTGGGGCCTGGTTAGCAGGGTCCCAGCACACTTCTCAGTCAAGTCAGCATCAGTATCAGGCAAAAAGTGGGGGGTAACTGCAACAGGGAGCCATTTCTTTACAGCCAGTGTACATTTTATTGTAAAATACACCACAGAGGGCACCTTAGAGGTGCCCCCTGAAACTTAACCGACTATCTGTGTAGGCTGACTGGTTCCAGCAGCCTGCCACACTAGAGACATGTTGCTGGCCCCATGGGGAGAGTGCCTTTGTCACTCTGAGGCCAGTAACAAAGCCTGCACTGGGTGGAGATGCTAACACCTCCCCCAGGCAGGAGCTGTAACACCTGGCGGTGAGCCTCAAAGGCTCACCCCTTTGTCACAGCACCGCAGGACACTCCAGCTAGTGGAGTTGCCCGCCCCCTCCGGCCCCAGCCCCCACTTTTGGCGGCAAGGCCGGAGAAAATAATGAGAATAACAAGGAGGAGTCACTGGCCAGTCAGGACAGCCCCTAAGGTGTCCTGAGCTGAGGTGACTAACTTTTAGAAATCCTCCATCTTGCAGATGGAGGATTCCCCCAATAGGATTAGGGATGTGACCCCCTCCCCTTGGGAGGAGGCACAAAGAGGGTGTACCCACCCTCAGGGCTAGTAGCCATTGGCTACTAACCCCCCAGACCTAAACACGCCCTTAAATTTAGTATTTAAGGGCTCTCCCTGAACCTAGAAATTAGATTCCTGCAACAACAAGAAGAAGGACTGCCTAGCTGAAAACCCCTGCAGAGGAAGACCAGAAGACAACAACTGCCTTGGCTCCAGAAACTCACCGGCCTGTCTCCTGCCTTCCAAAGAACTCTGCTCCAGCGACGCCTCCCAAAGGGACCAGCGACCTCTGAATCCTCTGAGGACTGCCCTGCTTCGACGACGACAAGAAACTCCCGAGGACAGCGGACCTGCTCCAAAAAGACTGCAACTTTATCCAAAGGAGCAGCTTTAAAGAACCCTGCAATCTCCCCGCAAGAAGCGTGAGACTTGCAGCACTGCACCCGGCGACCCCGACTCGGCTGGTGGAGAACCAACACCTCAGGGAGGACCCCCGGACTACTCTACGACTGTGAGTACCAAAACCTGTCCCCCCTGAGCCCCCACAGCGCCGCCTGCAGAGGGAATCCCGAGGCTTCCCCTGACCGCGACTCTCTGAAACCTAAGTCCCGACGCCTGGAAAAGACCCTGCACCCGCAGCCCCCAGGACCTGAAGGACCGGACTTTCACTGCAGAAGTGACCCCCAGGAGTCCCTCTCCCTTGCCCAAGTGGAGGTTTCCCCGAGGAAGCCCCCCCTTGCCTGCCTGCAGCGCTGAAGATATCCCTTGATCTCTCATTGACTTCCATTGCGAACCCGACGCTTGTTCTAACACGGCACCCGGCCGCCCCCGCGCCGCTGAGGGTGAAATTTCTGTGTGGGCTTGTGTCCCCCCCGGTGCCCTACAAAACCCCCCTGGTCTGCCCTCCGAAGACGCGGGTACTTACCTGCAAGCAGACCGGAACCGGGGCACCCCCTTCTCTCCATTCTAGCCTATGTGTTTTGGGCACCACTTCGAACTCTGCACCTGACCGGCCCTGAGCTGCTGGTGTGGTGACTTTGGGGTTGCTCTGAACCCCCAACGGTGGGCTACCTTGGACCAAGAACTAAGCCCTGTAAGTGTCTGTCTTACCTGGTTAACCTAACAAATACTTACCTCCCCTAGGAACTGTGAAAATTGCACTAAGTGTCCACTTTCAAAACAGCTATTTGTGAATAACTTGAAAAGTATACATGCAATTTTGATGATTTGAAGTTCCTAAAGTACTTACCTGCAATACCTTTCGGATGCGAAGTTTTGGCATTTTGCGTTCTCTTTTGTCGCAAACAAGTCTATTTGAGGTGTTCCCCAGAGCGTGAAGTAAGTGTTCAGAATTTGGGGGTGAATTTCCCATTCGTGGACCTGTTGGTGATCTCGAGAGAGATTGTCTGCGAGTTGATTCTGAATTCCTGGGATAAATTGTGCTATTAGGCGAATTTGGTTGTGAATTGCCCAACGCCATATCTTTTGTGCCAGCAGGCTCAATTGCGTTGAGTGCGTCCCCCCTTGTTTGTTTAGATAATACATTGTTGTCATGTTGTCTGTTTTGACGAGAATGTATTTGTGAACTATTATTGGTTGAAAAGCCTTTAATGCTTGAAAAACTGCTAGCAGTTCTAGGTGATTTATATGCAGTTTTGTTTGATGTACGTTCCATTGTCCTTGTATGCTGTGTTGATCGAGGTGTGCTCCCCACCCTGTCATGGAAGCATCTGTTATTACGTATTGTGGCACTGGGTCTTGGAAAGGCCGCCCTTTGTTTAAATTTATATTGTTCCACCATAGAAGCGAGAGGTAAGTTTGGCGGTCTATTAACACCAGATCTGTAAGGTGACCCTGTGCTTGTGACCACTGTGATGCTAGGCACTGTTGTAAGGGCCTCATGTGCAGTCTTGCGTTTGGGACAATGGCTATGCATGAAGACATCATGCCTAGGAGTTGTAATATCATCTTTGCTTGTATTTTCTGTGTTGGATACATGCGTTGTATGATGTTGTTGAAATTTTGAATTCTTTGTGGGCTTGGAGTGGCTACTCCTATTGTTGTGTTTATTATGGCTCCTAGGTATTGTTGTACCTTGCGCAGCAGAATGTTGGATTTTGCGAAGTTGACTGTGAACCCTAGTTTGTAGAGGGTTTGTATGATTTGATTTGTGTGGTGTGGTGTGAGCACGTTATTAACGAATGGGTCTTGATTAGCCAGTCGTCTAGATACGGGAATACATGTATTTGCTGCCTTCTGATGTGTGCAGCGACTACTGCTAGACATTTGGTAAAGACTCTTGGAGCGGTTGTTAAACCGAAAGGCAGTACCTTGAATTGGTAGTGTATTCCTTTGAATACAAACCTTAGGTATTTCCTGTGCGATGGATGTATTGGTATATGGAAATACGCGTCTTTGAGGTCTAATGTTGTCATGTAGTTTCAGCAATGGTAACACTTCTTGTAGTGTGACCATGTGAAAGTGGTCTGATTTGATGTATGTGTTTAGTATTCTTAGGTCTAGGATTGGTCTTAGCGTTTTGTCCTTCTTTGGTATTAAGAAGTACAGTGAATAAACTCCTGTGTTTATTTGTGTGTTTGGTACTAACTCGATTGCGTTCTTTTGCAATAGTGCTTGAACTTCTATCTCCAGGAGCTCGGAATGATGTTTTGATAAATTTTGTGCTCTTGGTGGTATGTTTGGAGGGAATTGTAGAAATTCTATGCAATGACCATTTTGGATAATTGCTAGAACCCAAGTGTCTGTAGTGATTTCCTCCCATGCTTTGTAATAATGACCTATTCTTCCCCCCACTGGTGTTGTGTGGAGGGGGTGAGTGACATGTGAGTCACTGCTTAGTTGTAGGGGTTTTGGGGCTTTGAAATTTTCCCCTATTCCTAGGGAATTGCCCTCCTCTATATTGGCCCCGAAAGCCTCCCCTGTACTGTCCCTGGTAACTGGATGGTGTTGCCTGTGAGGTGCTGGCTTGTGTGGCCTGACCCCGAAACCCCCCTCTAAAGGGTGTTTTGCGGAAGGTGCTGTAATTTCCTCTGCTCTGCGGGGAGTAGAGTGTGCCCATGGCTTTAGCAGTGTCTGTGTCCTTTTTAAGTTTCTCAATCGCCGTGTCCACTTCTGGACCGAACAGTTCTTTTTCGTTGAATGGCATATTGAGAACTGCCTGCTGAATCTCTGGTTTAAACCCAGACGTTCGTAGCCATGCATGCCTTCTGATGGTCACAGATGTATTTATTGTTCTTGCAGCTGTGTCTGCTGCGTCCATGGAGGAGCGTATCTGGTTGTTTGAAATGTTCTGTCCTTCTTCAACCACTTGCTTTGCCCTCTTTTGTAGGTCTTTGGGTAGATGTTCAATGAGATGTTGCATCTCATCCCAATGGGCTCTGTCATAGCGCGCAAGAAGTGCCTGTGAGTTAGCGATGCGCCACTGGTTTGCAGCTTGTGCTGCGAATCTCTTTCCAGCTGCATCGAACTTGCGGCTTTCCTTATCTGGGGGTGGTGCGTCCCCAGATGTGTGGGAGTTGGCCCTTTTCCTAGCTGCTCCTACAACGACAGAATCTGGTGGCAGCTGCGAAGTTATGAAAATAGGGTCTGTAGGAGGCGCTTTATACTTTTTTTTCCACCCTTGGTGTGATTGCCCTACTTTTGACCGGCTCCTTAAAGATGTCTTTTGCGTGCCGAAGCATACCAGGGAGCATAGGCAGGCTTTGGTAGGAGCTGTGGGTGGCAGAGAGGGTGTTGAATAGAAAGTCATCCTCGACTTGTTCTGAGTGGAGGCTTACATTGTGGAATTGTGCTGCTCTAGCCACCACCTGAGAATATGCAGTACTGTCCTCTGGTGGTGATGGCTTTGTAGGGTATGCCTCCGGACTGTTATCTGACACAGGGGCGTCGTATAAGTCCCATGCGTCCTGATCCTGGTCACCTTGGCTCATGGTGGTGTGAGCCGGGGAATGTGATGGAGTTTGTGCTGGCGAGACGTGAATTATAGGTGGAGGAGAGGGTGGCGGAGTAACCCTTTTCACCATTTTTGTTTGTGGTGTTTGGTCAGTTTGAAATTCCAGTCTTCTCTTTCTCCTAATAGGGGGAAGGGTGCTTATCTTTCCTGTCCCCTGCTGTATAAAAATAATTTCTGCGTATGGTCTATATCGGTGGATTGCAGGTCTTCCTCAAACCTATGCTTTCGCATTTGGGAGGTCATTGATTGCTCTTCGGTATAAGAGCCTGAAACTGGGTCGGTTGCAGGTTGTTTCGGCACCGAAACCCTGTCTGCATCTTTTTTCGGCTCCGAGGTGGCTTTTTTCTTTTTCGGAGTCGAAACATCTCGGCGTCGATCTTCATTGGTGCCGCTGTCTCGGCGTCGAGCCGTGTCTACACCGCTATCTCGGTGTCGATGTATGTCTCCAGCACTTTCTCGGTCCCGAGAAGGCTGCGTGCCGGTGTCTCGACCGGAGTCGGACGGTCTCGGCACTGATTGGGCCTTTTTCGGTGCCGACGGTCGGTCACCGAATTTATGGGTGGAGCCATGGCCTGGTGGCGTCCCCTGGGCCTTGACAATCTTCTTATGCGTGGTTTTCGACGTCTTACTCACGGTTCGTGGATCGTCGAATTCCTCGGAGTCCGATTCGTGTATCGAAAAGGTTTCTTCCTCTTCCTGTACCTCGAACTCTCGGTGCGCTGTCGGCGTGGACGCCATTTGAAGTCTTCTTGCTCGACGGTCTCGGAGTGTTTTTCGGGACCGGAACGCACAACAGGCCTCGCAGGTGTCTTCACTGTGCTCAGGTGATAGGCACAGGTTATAGACCAAGTGTTGGTCTGAATAGGGGTATTTTTTGTGGCATTTGGGACAGAAACGGAACGGGGTCCGTTCCATCAGCGTTCTTCTACACGCGGTCGGGCCGAGCAGGCCCCGACGGGGATCGAAAACTACCCCGAAGGGCTCCGGAGCTCTTCGATCTTCGATGCGGTGTTGATTCTGACTACGCCGATCCCGAACGCAACAATACCGACGAAAATCTTCCGAAATTTAGCTGTTTTTGCGTTCCGAAACTCGGAGCGACAGGAACACGTCCGAACCCGATGGCGGAAAAAAAACAATCAAAGATGGAGTCGACGCCCATGCGCAATGGAGACAAAAGGAGGAGTCACTCGGTCCCGTGACTCGAAAGACTTCTTCGAAGAAAAACAACTTGTAACACTCCGACCCAACACCAGATGGCGAGCTATGCAAAACATGCGTATCTACAGCGACAGATGCCATCGAACATAAAGTACCTTTATTTTTGTAACACTGAGTGTTTTCTTTCATGTGTGTGAGTATCGTGTGACTACAGTGGTATTGCATGGGCTTTGCATGTCTCCTAGATAAGCCTTGGCTGCTCATCCACAGCTACCTCTAGAGAGCCTGGCTTCTAGACACTCCACAAAGAGGGGATACCTGGACCTGGTATAAGGTGTAAGTACCTTAGGAACCCACCACACACCAGGCCAGCTTCTTACATATGGTAGAGGGCAATAGTCCTGTTCACATGAGCCCCTGTGCTGGGTTTGGACCAGGTACCCAGCTGGACACCAGTAAGGGCTTCATTGAAGAGCAATAGGGGTTCAGAGGATGAGGTCCCAGGCAGAAGCACCTCTGTCAGGATGTTAGGCCTAACTGCCACCGAAGGCAGCTCGAGGCCCAGGACCTTGGCCACTCTTCGCAACACTAGAGAATAGGACACTCCCTCCTCCACAGTCACGGTAGGGGGAGAAAGCATTCCAGTGTCAGGGGAAGTGTCCAGGCCACTGGCTTCACAGAGGACCGCAGGCCAGTCCAAGGGGTCCTGCAGCTGGTATTTAAGGGTCCAGCGACCACTCCCATTTCTCCCGTACCCCAACCCATAAGAATAAGGGTCAGGATCCTACATAGGTGGCAAGGACCCTCTGTTGAAGACAGACTCGGCGTTGCACGAGTCCGGACCGGTTCTGTGTAGGAGTCTGCAATGCCGATGGGGTCGACGCCACCCAGGGGCACGGGGGGCATCGGGAGTGCAGACGTCTTAACCTGCACCAGGGAAGGTAGACATGGTATGACCAATGCCACAGATCCATGGGTACTCCCTGGAGCTGGGGCTGAAGCCACCAGCGCAGAACCTGAGGGGGCCCCTTCTGACCCCACGAGACCCAAAGGCACTCCAGCAGAGTCGGACTCCGCAAAGATGAGGTGCATGGCCTCATAAAACTCTGAGTTGGGCAGGAGTCGCTCCAGCTCCCCGAAACTTGGGGAGGCGTGGAGCCGACCCAGAAGCAGGCTCCAAGAAACGACAACACTCCTATTCCCTCATATCGTTGGCCGTCGAATGGAGTTAAGTTGAAGAACGCTTTTTCTTCTTCAACTTCTTCTTGTGCCTGGACTTACCAGAGTGTCCCAGGGACTTGGAGTGAGAGGATGAAGAAGGGGGTGCTCCATGAACGTTCTCAGGACTTTCCTCTCAACAGAGATTGGAAGCAAAGCTGAGCAGAGTGCCAGGCCGCAAGGAGCTTTACAGACCACTCCCTCAAAGCTTTCAGATTCATGGCCCCAGCACTCTGAGCACAACTTCGGGTCATGGATGCGCTACAGACACAAGCACACAAGGTGCAGACCAGTCATGGACATCGCAGGATGGCAGGAGTGGCAGGGCTTGAACCCGGTCTTACACAAAGACACCCTCCATGCATCAGGAGTGTCAAGACACAAAAAACTGACAAAAAGTCAAATAAGATCAGTCAAAAAACAACTGAGGGGTACCTCTTCTTCAGATCAGTGCTAGGCTTGTGTGGGAAGAAAAGAACTGAAGTCAGCAAACCGGGGTAGCGCCTGTATAGGACCCACGACATATCCAGCGCGCACAACGACAACGAAGGATGCAGAGCCGATTGACGCCTCGAAATGGCGCACAGAGATACTGCTCGAGGAAAATCTCTGGATCCAGACTGATGCCTGGGGGAAATTCTAAGTTAAGTAATCTGCAACTAGGTGTCTCTATAAGATATATACATCAGTAATTTTATATGAACTCATGCTTGTATTTCTCTAATGCAGTCACTGCTGGATCCTGTCGCAAACGAAGGCTTGGCTACATTCCTCACTGGATCAAACAGGGCGCAGAGCCCAATGTTAAAAAACAAGTGGGAGGGGGCATTTAAATTGTAATGTGGCCACAGAAGTTGCTAGGGCCTTTTTGGTATCATTGTTTATCTTAATTTAATGTTTATCGTTTACTTACCTGTTACTAAAAATAATACTCTTTACAAAGTAAAGCAATGACTAAAAACTAAACAACTGTGCCTCACCCCCTCACATCACCTCAAGTGGGCCTGGTTACTTCCTTTCCTGAGAGATTCACATAACTAAAGGCTGTATGTTGGCTCTCCAGTCTTTAGCGCAGTGGGTATTAGGGCTCCAAGACACCCATGATAAACAGTATCTAGGAAGGATACTGTCCAATAATCTGACTGATCCATTTCATAAGAAAAGGGAGGAATGCAATCATTCAGTTGAACTAACTTAGATAAGATACTGACCTACTTTGTAGTAAAAATCAATTCAGAAATGAGTCAATGCAAGTTGCATGTGAGTCCCACTGGTATTCGGGCAAGATGGCAAAAGCTGGTTTTAGGTGCGCAAGTGTGCAACACCAAGTGTCAAAAATCATACAAGAAGCCATAAAGACTAACTATGACAAAAAAAAGACAAGACAGTACCTAATGCCTAGGTCAAATATCTAAACAAACGTGATTCACTAATATTCCAAGATGTACAACCCAATCTTACCATGCCATGATCAAACGTGAAAACCCCAACATCTCGTCCATGATGAATGTGATTCCGTCTGATAATTGGATTACCATGGTTCTTCACCCAAATCCCGGCTAATGCATTATTGGAGATCTCATTGTCCTCATAAATCCCCTGCCACAAATATTAGAATAGCAATTACTAATGAGACTCATGAAAAAGTGAGTATAAAGAGTGTAGAATATTTTTATTATTTAAAATTGCATTTTTTTTTTTTTTTTTTAAATCATTTTGTTATTATGAAACAACTGAATGGGTACAATGCAGCACAGTTTTACAGATTAGACATAAAGAATGAAAAATGTTTCAGCAATGAAAAATGTATTACTTACTGTAATTTTTAGTTCTACATAGTGAGTATTTTCTTTGCACTTCCAATGAATGAATATCTACATGCATAATGGAAAGGCTGGAGCATACTGTGTAGGAAAGTGGATTATTATAGTGTGTTGTGAAGCCTTCCCCTTTAATAATGTCACAATCTCTATCAGGTCCAGTTAGGTTCTTTATGAAACCCTCGCTCAGTCCTTAGTAGCAGTGTGGTAGGAAAGTGCCATCTTTCTGGCATAGTTACCCCCACTTTTAGCCAGATGTCAGTGTGTTTGGACTGTAGTTCACAGGAACCCTTCCAATCAGTACCCAGTGATTGTACTCTCTCCCCTAAATTTAGTTGCCAGTAACTTCTTACACCCACAATTGGCATACTGGTGCACCCATGTAAGTCCATAGTATATGGTACCTAGGTATCCAAGGCATTGGTACACCAGGGTTTCCTGCACCCATGGTCTGCAGCATGTATTATGCCACCCATGGGTGTCAATGCAAACTGACTACAGGCCTGCCATTGCAGCCACGTGAAATGGTGCATACACCCTTTCACCACCAGATCTGACCACTGCACTTAGACATTATAAGTCACCCCAAAGGCAGGCCCTTCAGCACAAGGGCAGAGTGCATGCCTAAGTGTGGGGATGCCCCTGCATGAGCAAGGTACCCCTACTAACCCTAGGCCAATTCCTGGTCTCTAAATGCGGGGAAGCCATCTTAAGGTATGTAGTGGACACTGGTCAACACGAGTTTTCCAACTACTTAATGGCTTCTCAGAAACTAGGCATGTTTGGCAACAAACATGTTGGAATCATGCTACTAGACCGAATACAGTGTTAGTTGCATGATACCATGTATTCTGGGGGTTGCATAGAGGATTCCCCCTCCCCCCAACCCAGTTCTGCCTATGCAGCCTTATGGGGTCTAGCTGCCAGCCCACACTACTGCTGACCCCAGACACTGTTCTGCCCTAATGCTGGTGAGCCAGGCTTAGGCCGGAGGAGCAGAACAAAGGATTTCCTGCAAGGGAGAGGTGTGACCACCTCTCCCTGTGTATTGGGTATCTACGGGCTGGGGTGGGGTGGCCTCTGAGCACCACCAGGCTGCTTTGAAGGGCACATTTGGTGCCCTTCTTGCATAAGATAGGGCTTGGGGGGGGGGGGGGGGGTGTAAGTGGGTTGTCCAGAGCTTAGTATCTCCAAAAGGTAACAAAAGCACATTGCTTTTTGCTGTACAACCCTCACCCACCAAGGTTGCCCCTTTGTGGCATGATTCATCATAGGGTCCTTCCTGTTTCATTCGGTAAAGGGAGTGTGCTACTACAAGGGCAAGACACAGGAGCACTAGGTGGTTATTACCATGCAATAGTCTGATAGTAAGGGGGTGGGGGGTTGACTTAAACAATCATTTGAAATACAATGTGTCTCGCGTTTGCTCGAGTTGGAGCTATTAGCACTGTAAATTCCTAACTGGACTTTTCTTGCCACATATATTGAAAATGAGAAGTAAAACAGTAGCACATCAAGAAGCTGATTCAAAGCGCCACGGCTGACATGAGCTTGAGTGCAAAGGAGAGATTGATAAAGAAGTTAGCTCGAAGTCAAACGTATCAGCAAATGTGCAATTATCCTTGTAACAAGCTTGAGGGCAAAGGCAGTAACAAAACTGCCCCAAGGAGGGACAAAAGTAAAGCATTTAACATAACAAATTATTTTTGAAAGGCAAGCCCATAAACAAGTGATAGTGATGGGCACGTGGTGGACGTGGTTAAAAGTCCACAGATAGATTACAACAGGCCAGAGCACTGTGCGTTCAACCTAAAAACGGGAGGACGCACAGAAAACTAGTGGTTATAATGACACTCAGTTTGTGTTCAGCCATGATATTTCAAGCCACTCTTCCCCATGGCTTTCTTCAGGGCCAAGGATCTAACTCCATGATTACCACTCCTAATAAAAATGGTGCACTGACAGCAGGGCGTAGACACTGCAACCACTCTGCATGTTTTAGTAAACAATCCACCTACATGGTAAAGGGATATCTATACCTGTAACACATAATGGGAGACAATTACCCAGCCCAGACGCACTGTGGCTCATAACTTGGTAATTTAAAATTATTCTGCAAGCACCGCAAAGTACTGGTATCTCGTGTATAGCTAAGCGCAGGATGAACCAAGGTGCATCAAGTGAACATAGGTGTTTCTGCAGTGAACACTCACACATGTACAGCAAACTTCTACCACAAGCATTTTGCCCAGGAGGCATATAGTCACTGTTACAGGATTACCTTGTGAGCATCTCACTAAAATTCACTGCTACACTGAAATGATTATTGTATGCTGTTTGGTAATTGTACTAATTATCGCTTAGGATGTATTGAGGGAAATACTGAAAATGTGTAGGGTTGTGATTGTCTTTAGATTGCTGTTTTAGGATGGTTTGCTATTAGCTCACAGTGACATTGAAATTGCACTCATGATAAGGGTAATTTTATGTTTTTGCTGTCAGAGCATGTTAAACACGGAAGGAACATGTCCTTCTGTTTAATTTTAAGCACACTGTCTGGTAGGTATCAAGGTCTTTCCTAGGGGTGGCTTATTAATATTAAAAAATAAGGTTTATTTTGCCAAGTCGTGTTGGCAGGATTAAGCTGTTCAACCAGGCTGCAGTGGAAGACTGAGTCTCACATTTTCACCTTGTCAAAACAGTGGTGGCATAATTAAGTGCAGCAGTTCAAGGGTGATATTTAGCTGAATAGCCCTGGATAACTCTTGTACCACATACAAGCCAATTATGTGTTAGCCAATTGTACACATACTTTGGGGGTCAGAGCACATGCCTTGGGGCCTGTATAGCAGAGCTCAATGCACTAGTCAAAAGACCAGCTGCATCAGTCCAAGCAACGGGCGGGGGCTGTTCATACAAAAAAAAGAGGTCCTTTCCTATACATTACATATGCAGTATTAAGATTTCATATTAAATAAAACCAATTTTGCAAAGAATATGTCTTAATTACCTATCATATTAAACAGGCATCAGTAGAGACAGTGTAACTGATGACTCACTTTCTACTGACAAGACATTTGGTTTGTAAATAATTGTGGTGCTGTTTGAGAAATGTACATGAAATCTGGTAGGCAATTAGTGCAAGTAGATGTATTTTGGGATGTCTAGGTTTGAGTGGATGTTTGTTAAAAGGATCAAAGGTAGTACAGGATGGTGCTTCTATGCATAGGATTTGATATGAAGTTTTTTGTGACTATTAATAAGATCCATTGCTTGAGAGAGAAATAAATGTATGCTGACTTTCTCCTAAATGTGCCACCATTTTCCTCCATAGGTAGACATTTGCTTAGTCCATATAACTGGAGTTTGTACCCTGGAGGCAGAAATGCAGACCTCTGCTTCCTGAGGCACCCACAGGGAACCCTGCAATTGTTGGACTGCTGTTGCACTCCACTACAGCCCATGAAGGGCTTTACTGATACCACCTATTTTTATAGCTCATTTGTGCGCATTTTGACAAATGTAGTCATGTTGCTTTAACTAACACAGAATCCAACACTCTTGCTGCACCCTGCCAGCACCAATTGCACAACTAATTTTTAAGAAGTCTCAGGTGCCTATTTCAGTCACAGTGGAAAATCAATCAGGGATTCCAATTAAAAAAAAAGGAAAAAAAAAAAGAGAGCTCGTCTTCAATGTGCCTCTTGAAACTGCCATCGCAGCCAAACTCCTAGTAAATAATTCTAATAAGACTGATGTACCTGTGCATGATCAGTTATATACAGACCAACATTTTCACAGTCACTGATGTTGCAGTGTTTAATAGTAGGGCAAGCTCCTTGTCCACTGACACATACCGCAGATCCAACTGGGGAAAAAAAACACAAAGGTTAGAAGGAGAACCGGAGACAGATTTTTCATATGTTAAGTTAAAACTTCTATGAAAGTTTTAAAGCAGAGACACAGAGATATATTACAAGATATATATTACAAAATATATATTACAAGAGATCTTACACAAGATATATTACAAGTTCTGGTATTTCTTTTAGTTTTTTTTTTTATTACACGTACCAGAAGTTCAAACCAGAAGTTCAAACACATCAGTGACATATGGGAAATATTTCACAGCTCTGTGTGAAGGGAAATACTACTTACCAGTAACCAACTGTTTGCAGCTTGTGTGTTTTAAATGAACATGCTGTGCACTATCATTCCATCTAGTTTTAGCTTAGGAATATTACAAGTGCTTAAGAGCAAGATTTTCAGTACTGAGAATGACTTGTGATCACAGTAGTACTATTTTCCTAGTCTTGAGCAGTGCCCTCAGGCCTCTCTTTCCACAATGCATAAAATTTGTGGTTAATTATTAGCTTGCCACACAGTATTCCAGGAATGGATTTAGAAAATTCAATGGGTTTCCTGGAATATTTGTAAGGGTGGAGGTGCACTTTCTAAAAATATTTCAGGACTGAGGTTTCAGCAGACTCCATCTTAGATTGTGTTTTGTTCTCCTTCAAGAACAAATGCTTGCTTGTGCGTGTGTAGTAAAATATGGAATGCTTCACAAAACCAGCTACCTAATTTCCTTCCAAAGATGAGATCAGAAGTTCATATGATCTGCAACACAAGCTCTAAATAGCTGGTTACAAGTATACATTTTCTGTGGGATGTGAAGCTGGTGATCCGCGAAGGGTTGCTTTATGGTTAGAGAATGTGTGTTCCACTACAACATCCTTTGCATGACCTGAAGTGACAACACTAGATTCTTCCAATCCAGAGGAGCTTGCACAAACCGGTAGCAAGTACTGATGTAATAGGATGCACCTCAGGGCGTTCTTTGGAAACTAACTTTATGCATAATGCAATCATGCACAACTTCATCACCATTCTGTCAGTGTGACGGGTTAAAAATTAAAATCTGTTTCTGAAAAGCATGTACTCCTTTCCTGGGTATTGATTGTTGAGCCAGGGTAATTTTGAATCTACTGAGGTTGCAGTTGGGACTTTGACATTAATTGTTAAATTTGATGATTACCTTAAGGATCCTGTGCTTTTGTGAATGAGAAAGTCATTGGTGAAATACTTTTCCAATTACCATACAGTGCCTAGATAAGGGTGAACTCCTGCGGCAGAGGTGAAAAACTATCACAGCTAAGCTACACATTTGGTAAACTATGTTGGTGCAGATTTTATGCTGAAAGGTAAAACTGACTCATAATGCTTTGCACCTACCATACACTGAATATACTGCTGGTGACTAGGAAGTATCTGAGAGGTCTACAAGTGTTGTGAACCAAGGCTGATAAGCCCAAGAGGGAGCAACTAGGATCATTGTAAGGGAAGTTTGACTGAGCTTCCAAACCAGAAATGGAAGGAGCGGGAGAGGTGGAAATGCGTACGCAAATATCCCCGATCAACTCATTCATAGTGCACTGCCCTTGGATAGAGGGTGTGGAATCCTGGAGGCGAAGTTTGGGCATTTTGCATTTTCTGCTTTAGCAAAAAGGTCTCTTTCAGGGAACTCCCACTTTTACAAGTATGGTAGAAGGACTTATGGGTGGAGTTCCCATTTGAGGACCTTCTACTGCATCATGCTGAGCAGGTCTGCAAACTCGCTCTCCGTTCGCAAACAGGTGAATTTTGTGATGTACAGTCCAATTCCATATGGTCTGAGACAGGTCCAGGTGAGACAGTTGTGGAGACCGTGTCTCTTTCCCCTCCCCCTGATTTTGTAGGTAATACATGGCTGTCATACTGTTCGGCCAGACCAGGACAACCCTGTGAGCCACATGAGGCAGAAATGCTTTCAATGCTAGATAAACAGCTTGAAGCTCTAAGTAGTTGATGTGAAGACTCTAGTGCCTGGCATCAAAGAGACCCTGCACAGTGAGGTCTAGTAGGTGTGAACCCCATCCAGTCTGTGATGCGTCCATTATGAGAGTAATGTGGGGAACAGGGTCGAGAAAAGGCTGCCCCTTCAACACGTTGATGGTATTGCACCATTGCAGAGAACGGCAGGTGTGGAAGTCTATCAACACTAGATCCTCCAACTGACCCTGCGACTGAGGCCACCGATGAGCTAGATATTCCTGTAATAGATACATATGTAATTCTGCGTGGGGAACTATGGCAATACAGGAAGCCATCATTCCTAGTAGACACAACAATCCTCATTGTAAGTTGCTAGTTTGCCTAACTAGGGGAATGTTACCTGAAAGTTTCGAATTCTTGCGGGATTGGGGTAGGCTAATCCTAATTGTGTGTTCAGAATTGCCCCTAAATATAGCTGAATCACTAATGGTTGTAGGTGAGAGTTGGAAATGTTGAAAGTAAAACGTACGCTGAGGAGAAGATCTATTGTCATCTGAGTGAGTTGCTGGTACTGATGTGTGTTGGCTTTAATAAACCAGTCGCCCAGGTAAGGGAATATGTGGACATTTTGTCTGTGTAGGTGAGCTACGACCACTGCTAGGTATTTGGTGAACACTTGAGGTCCTGTGGCTACCCCAAATGGAAGAACTTTGTACTGGTAATGTTTGCCCACTATGACAAACCTTAAGTATTTGCGATGAGCTAGGTGCACTGATATGATGAATTAGGCCTCCATTAGGTCTACTGTTGCCAAGAAGTCACCCTATTGAAAAAGTGGAATGTCGTCCTGTAAGGTGACCATGTGGAAGTGCTCAGATAGATTGTATTTGTTTAAAGGCCTGAGATCTAAGACTGGCCTTAAAGATCCGTCCTACTTGGGGATTAGGACATACAGAGAGTATACCCATGAAGAGGAACACGTTCTATTGCTCCCTTGAGCAGAAGGGCTTCAAATTCATGCTTGAGTCATGTTTGATGTTCCTGCATTAACTTGTGGGCTCAAGGTGGAATATTGGGCGGTTTGATAATGAGCTTCAGACAACAGCCATGATGGATAGTGGCTAATGCCCACTTTTCTGTGGTAATGGAATGCCATGTTGTATGGAAATGTTGCAGTATGCCCCCGACAGGAGTTGTGTGATCCTGGGGGTGGGGGGCTGTAGGATAGGGTAGCGTGGCTCCAGGAAGGGGGGGGGGGGGATGGTCACATTTGCCTCTACCCTTGATGGTATTGCCTCTGAAAGAGCAACAATAGTAGCTCTTGGTATAGGGGGTTTTGGTATGTTTTTGCTGCAAGGTGGATGCCTCTGCAGAGGTAGACTTGTAGGCCCAACGGCAGCCTGGGAGATGACGGGGTCAGATGGTGCAGGCTTATATTTTTGTCCACCCTTGGTGTTGCGATCCTTGCCCAAATAGGGTCCTTAAGAATGTTTTAAATATGTTGAAGCATATCCTTTAACATGGGCAGATATTGTATGGCCCTGTGTGTGGTGGACAAAGTGTCAAAAAGGAAGACATCGTCCAATGGCCCCTTGTGATAATTCCACACTGTGAAAGACTGCAGCCCTAGCAATAACCTCTTGATAAGAGGTTGTGTCTGGGGAGTGGGAAGCAGGGTAAATGTAAGAATCTATGTCTTCATTGGGGGAGGGCCTGTGTTGTACGTGGACCATGGATTGTGTACTTCTGGCTTCCTGTACCTGCCAGGGTCTGAATGTGGTGACCCCTGTGGTGATGTGTCTAATGGGCCTTCAGGTCAAAATAGTGGAGGAGACTGAAAATGGTGGAGACGTAAAGGGACATGGAGGAAATGGAGGGCTGGTGCTTTGCCCACAGTTTTCTTCCTAGGAGAAAGTGGCTTGTCGATTGCTTCCTTAAAAGTAAGCTTCCCTTTGAGAGGTGGAGGAAAGAAAGCTTTCACTAGTATGCGTCCAGACCCAAATTGAATGTGTATTTTTGCCTGCCTAATGCCCAATTTTTCTTGCATCTTGTGCAGAATGGGTTCCATAGGTGAAGTAGCGGCAGAAGCACTCTTTGTAGCTTTCAGCTCCGAGGGTTTCGGGTCAGAAGATTTCGGCTTCAAGGAGTGAGGCATTGTCGGCGCATAGGTGGGAGTCAACTGCCGGGCCAGCACCGAAAGTCAAGATGGTGCTGAACGCTGTTCTCGGTCCAAGGAAGGAGATACCGAAGGTTTCAGCTTGGCATGTGCTTTCTCCACCAGTGGCGTGGCAGATAAGCGGTTTTCCGATGCCAACCCTGGCATACAGTACTTAGTTACCCAGGGCATTGGTCCACCAGTGGTTCCCCCTTGGGCTGCAGCTTGTATTGTGCCACCAATGGGGTGCAGGTCTGCCATTGTAGCATGCGTGAAACTGTGCATGCACCCTTTTCACCACAGATCTAAGGCTTGCCTTATATCCTGGTCACTGCACTTAAGACACTGTAAGCCACCCCTGGCAGGCCCTTCAGCCCAAGGGCAGGATGCATGTCCCCAAGTGTGAGGGCACGCCTGCATGAGCAGGGTGCCCTTCCACACCCTAGGCTCCATATCCTGGACTCTCTAAGTGCAGGGAAGTCATCTTAAGGTATATAGTGGACACTAGTCAACATGAGTGGTCCAAATACATAATGGCTTTTCCAAACCTAGGTATCTTTTGTATCAGTGGTGGACTGGGGACCTTAGATTCAGCGACCATGGAAGTCGACGGTTTTTTTGGTCGGCTTGGTTGGCAGGATCCGCATTACTTAAAGATTAAACCAACAGAGGTTCCTGCAGCTCTAGGTCAACCTCGAGGTCAGAGCCAGAGCTTTGGTCAATAAAGAAGGCCTTTTCTTCTACGGATCGTTGCTCGAGGCGTGCTCCTCACTGGAAATGTCAGAAGTGTCATCAGTGGCTTTTTGAGACATCTCAAGGTGACAAGCTCTGAGATCCCGAAGTATTTTCTTCGACCTGAAGGACTTGCACGTGTTGCCGTCAGAATCCTTGTGGTCTGGTGACGGGCACAAGTTGCACACCGAATGTTGGTCTGTGTGCAGATACTTTGCCTGGCAATGCGGACAAAATCAAAAGGGCGTGTGTTTTATTACCAGTGGCGCATTTTCAAAAGGACTTGTAATGATGTCAAAGTTAAACCTTGTCGGGCTTGAGTCAACCAGCGAGCATTCAGATGAAGCCCAAATGTAGAAAGCGCTAACAAAACCATCGAAGGTTGAACCGAAATGGAGTCGAAATACAGAGCGGAGGTGTACACGTCCGAATCCAACAGCGGAAAGAAAACAATTTAACAATGGATTCGATGCCCGTGTGCACTATCACCAAGAAGAGGAGTCACTTGACCTCGAGATTCGAAAGACTTCTTCGAGGAAAAACAACTTGCACAACTCAGGACCCAACACCAGATGGCAGGAGTATGCAGAGCATGTGTATTTACAGCCACACATGCCATCGAACATAGGAGTTCCTGAAGACATAGGCCACTAAAAAGGAGTATTCTTGAATGATTGGAATCAATTCCTATGTTATTTTGAAATTGATTATTTGGATTTAGATATTCACAACTCAGAGGCCATATCAAAAACAAATTTTGTCATAATTTGGTGGGAGGTACACAGAGTACAACACCTAACCTCTCATGCAATGGCACTCCCTCTATTGCACTTTGGCAGGTACATCACAAATTCCTTCTCGATTTTTGGCAATCATCTTTTTGGGACGAAGAGGCAGTTTGCAAGTACAACCCCATCTACTGAGCCATCCACTGTATTCTGGGAGAAGATGTCAGGGAGAGGGTAACTCCTCTTCCTGTCCCTCACCAGTTGCCATGAGCAATGTAATCTCAGCACTATCATAATAGGGTTTCAGCAGTTCACATGAAGCACCCTGTGGGGACTTCTAGGAGTGCCTAGGTCAACCAGTTAAGTGAACCTCACCCTTTTTCTCCACAATAGTGTGTGTTCCACTCCATTTGTCTTGGGAGTGCCCTGGAAGCCACAGGCTCCTGGCTGGTAAACAGTCAGCACAGCCTTCTGGTCATGTCACTACTTTTGCAGTTCTTGGCTGGCCGGAAGATTTTTGAAAGCCCCATTCATGTATTCGGCCATCCTAGATCTGAGGCCTAATACATAATCCACAATGTCAAGTTTTGGGGGCTTGAGAGGTTGCGCCCAGCCTTCTTTGACAAGTGCAAGTAGGCCCCTAACAGGGTGTCCAAACAAAGGTTTAAAGGGGCTGTTGGCCACTCCCTTCTGAGGAACCTCAAAATGGAGACAAGGTAACAGGACATCATACCTCCTTCTGAATTTATCTGAGAGTCCCATTACCATGCATTTGAGGGTTTTGTTAAATGTTTCCACTAACCCATTGGTTTGTGGAGGATAAGGGGTGGTGAATTTATAAGTTACACCACACTTGTAAGGAAATGCCTCCTTGGCATGGTTGCCCCCTGACTTTTTGCCTTTGCTGATGCTATGTTTACAATTGAAAGTGTGCTGAGGCCTGCTAACCAGGCCCCAGCACTAGTGTTCTTTCCCTAACCTGTACTTTTGTATCCACAATTGGCAGACCCTGGCATCCAGATAAGTCCCTTGTAACTGGTACTTCTAGTACCAAGGGCCCTGATGCCAAGGAAGGTCTCTAAGGGCTGCAGCATGTCTTATGCCACCCTGGAGACCTCTCACTCAGCACAGACACACTGCTTGCCAGCTTGTGTGTGCTAGTGAGGACAAAACGAGTAAGTCGACATGGCACTCCCCTCAGGGTGCCATGCCAGCCTCTCACTGCCTATGCAGTATAGGTAAGACACCCCTCTAGCAGGCCTTACAGCCCTAAGGCAGGGTGCACTATACCATAGGTGAGGGTACCAGTGCATGAGCACTGTGCCCCTACAGTGTCTAAGCAAAACCTTAGACATTGTAAGTGCAGGGTAGCCATAAGAGTATATGGTCTGGGAGTCTGTTTTACACGAACTCCACAGCACCATAATGGCTACACTGAAAACTGGGAAGTTTGGTATCAAACTTCTCAGCACAATAAATGCACACTGATGCCAGTGTACATTTTATTGCAAAATACACCCCAGAGGGCACCTTAGAGGTGCCCCCTGAAACTTAACCGACTATCTGTGTAGGCTGACTAGTTCCAGCAGCCTGCCACACTAGAGACATGTTGCTGGCCCCATGGGGAGAGTGCCTTTGTCACTCTGAGGCCAGTAACAAAGCCTGCACTGGGTGGAGATGCTAACACCTCCCCCAGGCAGGAGCTGTAACACCTGGCGGTGAGCCTCAAAGGCTCACCCCTTTGTCACAGCACCGCAGGACACTCCAGCTAGTGGAGTTGCCCGCCCCCTCCGGCCCCGGCCCCCACTTTTGGCGGCAAGGCCGGAGAAAATAATGAGAATAACAAGGAGGAGTCACTGGCCAGTCAGGACAGCCCCTAAGGTGTCCTGAGCTGAGGTGACTCTAACTTTTAGAAATCCTCCATCTTGCAGATGGAGGATTCCCCCAATAGGGTTAGGATTGTGACCCCCTCCCCTTGGGAGGAGGCACAAAGAGGGTGTACCCACCCTCAGGGCTAGTAGCCATTGGCTACTAACCCCCCAGACCTAAACACGCCCTTAAATTTAGTATTTAAGGGCTACCCTGAACCCTAGAAAATTAGATTCCTGCAACAACAAGAAGAAGGACTGCCCAGCTGAAAACCCCTGCAGAGGAAGACCAGAAGACAACAACTGCCTTGGCTCCAGAAACTCACCGGCCTATCTCCTGCCTTCCAAAGAACTCTGCTCCAGCGACGCCTTCCAAAGGGACCAGCGACCTCTGAATCCTCTGAGGACTGCCCTGCTTCGACGACGACAAGAAACTCCTGAGGACAGCGGACCTGCTCCAAAAAGACTGCAACTTTGTTTCAAGAAGCAGCTTTAAAGAACCCTGCACCTCCCCGCAAGAAGCGTGAGACTTGCAACACTGCACCCGGCGACCCCGACTCGGCTGGTGGAGAACCAACACCTCAGGGAGGACCCCCGGACTACTCTACGACTGTGAGTACCAAAACCTGTCCCCCCTGAGCCCCCACAGCGCCGCCTGCAGAGGGAATCCCGAGGCTTCCCCTGACCGCGACTCTCTGAAACCTAAGTCCCGACGCCTGGAAAAGACCCTGCACCCGCAGCCCCCAGGACCTGAAGGACCGGACTTTCACTGCAGAAGTGACCCCCAGGAGTCCCTCTCCCTTGCCCATGTGGAGGTTTCCCCGAGGAAGCCCCCCCTTGCCTGCCTGCAGCACTGAAGAGATCCCTTGATCTCTCATTGACGTCCATTGCGAACCCGACGCTTGTTCTAACACTGCACCCGGCCGCCCCCGCGCCGCTGAGGGTGAAATTTCTGTGTGGGCTTGTGTCCCCCCCGGTGCCCTACAAAACCCCCCTGGTCTGCCCTCCGAAGACGCGGGTACTTACCTGCAAGCAGACCGGAACCGGGGCACCCCCTTCTCTCCATTATAGCCTATGCGTTTTGGGGCACCACTTTGAACTCTGCACCTGACCGGCCCTGAGCTGCTGGTGTGGTAACTTTGGGGTTGCTCTGAACCCCCAACGGTGGGCGATCTTGGACCAAGAACTGAACCCTGTAAGTGTCTTACTTACCTGGTAAAACTAACAAAAACTTACCTCCCCCAGGAACTGTGAAAATTGCACTAAGTGTCCACTTTTAAAGTAGCTATTTGTGAATAACTTGAAAAGTATACATGCAATTGAAATGATTCAAAGTTCCTAATGTACTTACCTGCAATACCTTTCAAACAAGATATTACATGTTAAATTTGAACCTGTGGTTCTTAAAATAAACTAAGAAAATATATTTTTCTATAACAAAACCTATTGGCTGGATTTGTCTCTGAGTGTGTGTACCTCATTTATTGTCTATGTGTATGTACAACAAATGCTTAACACTACTCCTTGGATAAGCCTACTGCTCGACCACACTACCACAAAATAGAGCATTAGTATTATCTCTTTTTACCACTATTTTACCTCTAAGGGGAACCCTTGGACTCTGTGCATGCTATTCCTTACTTTGAAATAGCACATACAGAGCCAACTTCCTACAACACTCCTATGTGGCTTTAAGGTAAGCAGACATGAAGTTTGCACCCCTGTCTGATACCAACTTTTTAGGAAAACCCACTCTTGAGAAAATTCCCAGGAGGGCTTTGGCCACTGCAGGGGCCGTAGTGGGCCCTGGAGGAATAGCCTCTGGATACCTGGTGGCATGGTCCACGACCACCAGTATAAATCTATTTCCAGAGGCTGTTGAGGGTCCAGGTGGTCAACAATATCCACCCCAACCCTCTCAAAGGGTATCCCAACCGCTGGTACTGGAATTAAGGGGGTCTTTGGCGTGCCACCTGTCTTGCTACAGGCTTGGCAGGCTACACAGGAGCATCAAAAACTCATTTGTGTTTTCAGACATGTAGGGGCAGTGAAAGTGAGAGACAAGCCTGTCCCAAGTCTTGCTTTGCCCCAAGTGGCCTGCAAGGGGAATGTTATGTACGAGAGTTAAAAGAAACTCCCTGAACTTCAGAGGGAAAACCAGTCTCCTGGTAGCAATGAGTTTAGGGTCCCTTGCTTCTGAGTAAAGGAGGCTGTTAACCCAGTACACCATATGGGTACCACTGACCTCCCCTGCCACTTGTGCTGCAGCTTGCTCCCTTAACCTTTCCAGTGTCTGACTGGTTTTCTGAACCATGCTGAGTTCCTCCCTGGTGGGCCCCCAGGCATCCAAGAGCTCAGCTGTGTCAGCTTGGAGCTCTTCTGGTGTAGGTTCCACCCAAGGAGTAGATTCCTCTCCCTCAGGAGTAGAATCTTCACTGGAAGGTGGAGGAGGGTGAAACCTTTTACCCTGTCTGCTCTTCTCTTTAGGAGCTTCCTGGGCCATTGTTCCAGGCCTTCCTGCTTCCTGATTCTTTCTGGCCTGTGCTCTGGTCAGGGCAAAGATATGCCCGGGGGCCTTTTTAGGACCAGTAAACACCCCCACCCCTGCAAGCTAAAGTTAAAAAAAAATTGCATGGGGTGGCACAAAGTGTTATTGTGTGAACCAGTCACTTGGTACGTGTGACCAAGAAGGGGTTTCTCAGGTGACACCAGTTTTTCAGTCACTATAGTGACATTGGCAACTGTGTACCTGTAGGCCTAAGCCTCAAAACCATTGATTAAGGGATGCTGCATGTACTTACCCATATTAAGGGGACAGTCAGCTAGGGAGGCAAAGTTGATGCCCCTGTTGTGTAGCCATTTTAAGTATAGCTCCATGCACGTTAGTTTAACATACTAGGCCGCTGTGTACATTGCCCTACATATACTTTATTCAGCTTCGTACTGTTATTTTACAATACCCAGTTTTTATGGTCTTGTTTTAATTTCTTCTACCACACTGTTTAGCTTTGTTCAGCACTGTGTTCTCAAACAATGCATTCTTGATCGCCCTGTGCTTCAGTCAAGGCTACAGTCTGGTACATTGCTGGTAAACGTGGTAGAAGTTTAGTTTCCAACATTTGTAGAAAATACACATCCTTACGTAGGGACATTTTCTTAGAACATTTGCTGTGTTAGTTATAAAAACACTTTCTAGTGCTAGTACACGTCAAGAGGAACCACAACTGTATGCTGAATGCCCCGTTGCAGATGTAGAGTACAGGCCTTTGCTCAGGTATGCAGGTTGATGCCTTCCTGGGGGAAGCTGAAAGGCAGGCTTAGCGCTTAACATGCTGTGCTTGAAATATAATTTAGAGAGGGAATAATCCATCGATACTAACGGCACTAGGATAGCCTTATTCTTGTGCTTCACTCTCATCGTCACTATTTTAATATTAAGGTGTTGTGTAGTTATGGTTATTGCAGTTCACGCTTTGCTATCCAAAATGCAGTCGTTTTATTAAACCAATCCTTAAAACTTATACTGCCCTTATTGTCATTTATATATTAGACCGTACTGTGTATGATAGAACCGGTTGTGACCTGAGTGACCAGGACTTCCCTGAAAAGTACTGATATGTCATGCGCTCGGCTGCCCAATTGTCTCTACCATTGGGGAGAGATGAGGCACTGCTAGTTAGCCGGAGCAAAACCCGGATTTGGAGTGACAAGCGTCGGGTCCACCGGAACATCTCAGTCTCCTTTTATATAATGACACCTGTAAGGAAATGCCTCCTTGGCATGGTTACCCCCTGACTTTTTGCCTTTGCTGATGCTAAGTTTTGATTTGAAAGTGTGCTGAGACCTGCTAACCAGGCCCCAGCACCAGTGTTCTTTCCCTAACCTGTACTTTTATTTCCAAAATTGGCCCACCCCGGCATCCAGGTAAGTCCCTTGTAACTGGTACCCCTGGTACCAAGGGCCCTGATGTCAGGGAAGGTCTCTAAGGGATGCAGCATGTCTTATGCCACCCTGGAGACCCCTCACTCAGCACAGACACACTGCTTGTCAGCTTGTGTGTGCTGGTGAGGACAAAACGAGTAAGTCGACATGGCACTCCCCTCAGGGTGCCATGCCAACCTCACACTGCCTATGCAGTATAGATAAGTCACCCCTCTAGCAGGCCTTAAAGCCCTCAGGCAGGGTGCACTATACTATAGGTGAGGGCACCAGTGCATGAGCACTGTGCCCCTACAGTGTCTAAGCAAAACCTTAGATATTGTAAGTGCAGGGTAGCCATAAGAGTATATGGTCTGGGAGTCTGTCATGCACGAACTCCACAGCACCATAATGGCTACACTGAAAACTGTCAAGTTTGGTATCAAACTTCTCAGCACAATAAATGCACACTGATGCCAGTGTACATTTTATTGCAACATACTCCCCTGAGGGCACCTTAGAGGTGCCCCCTGAAACCTTAACCGACTATCCGTGTAGGCTGACTGGTTTTAGCAGCCTGCCACACCAGAGACATGTTGCTGGCCACATAGGGAGAGTGCCTTTGTCACTCTGTGGCTAGTAACAAAGCCTGTACTGGGTGGAGGTGCTTCACACCTCCCCCTGCAGGAACTGTAACACCTGGCGGTGAGCCTCAAAGGCTCACCCCCTTTGTTACAACACCACAGGGCATTCCAGCTAGTGGAGTTGCTCGCCCCCTCCGGCCACAGCCCCACTTTTGGCGGCAAGGCCAGAGGAGATAATGAGAAAAACAAGGAGGAGTCACAGGCCAGTCAGGACAGCTCCTAAGGTGTCCTGAGCTGAGGTGACTCTGACTTTTAGAAATCCTCCATCTTGCAGATGGAGGATTCCCCTGATAGGGATAGGAATGTGCCCCCCCCTCCCTTTAGAAGGAGGCACAAAGAGGGTGTACCCACCCTCAGGGCTAGTAGCCATTGGCTACTAACCCCCCAGACCTAAACACGCCCTCTAATTGAGTATTTAGGGGCTCCCCAGAACCTAGGAACTCAGATTCCTGCAACCTAAGAAGAAGAGGACTGCTAAGCTGAAAACCCCTGCAGAGAAGACAGAGACACCAACTACACTGGCCCAAGCTATACCGGCCTGTCTACCCACTTCTAAAGACACTACTCCAGCGACGCTTTCCCCAGGGACAAGCGACCTCTGAATCCTCAGAGGACTGCCCTGCTCTAGAAGGACCAAGAACTCCTGAGGACAGCGGCCCTGTTCACCAAAGACTGCAACTTTGAAACAACTTACGTTTCCCGCCAGAAGCGTAAGACTTGCTACTATGCACCTGACGCCCCCGGCTCGACTTCTGGAGAAACAAAACTTCAGGGAGGACTCCCCAGCGACTGCGAGACCGTGAGTAGCCAGAGTTGCCCCCCTGAGCCCCCACAGCGACGCCTGCAGAGGGAATCCCGAGGCTCCCCCTGACCGCGACTGCCTGTCTCCCAGATCCCGACGCCCGGTAAAGACTCTGCACCCGCAGCCCCCAGGACCTGAAAGATCGGAACTCCAGTGCAGGAGTGACCCCCAGGAGGCCCTCTCCCTTGCCCAGGTGGTGGCTACCCAGAGGAGCCCCTCCTCCCCCTTGCCTGCATCGCTGAAGAGACCCCTTGGTCTCCCATTGATTTCCATTGGAAACCCGACGTGTGTTTGCACACTGCACCCGGCCGCCCCCGTGCTGCTGAGGGTGTACTTTCTGTGCTAACTTGTGTCCCCCCCCCGGTGCCCTACAAAACCCCCCTGGTCTGCCCTCCGAAGACGCGGGTACTTACCTGCTGGCAGACTGGAACCGGGGCACCCCCTTCTCTCCATTATAGCCTATGCGTTTTGGGGCACCACTTTGAACTCTGCACCTGACCGGCCCTGAGCTGCTGGTGTGGTAACTTTGGGGTTGCTCTGAACCCCCAACGGTGGGCTACCTTGGACCCAAACTTGAACCCCGTAGGTGGTTTACTTACCTGCAAGAACTAACAATTACTTACCTCCCCTAGGAACTGTGAAAATTGCACTGTCTAGTTTTAAAATAGCTATATGTGTTTTATTTGAAAAGTATATATGCTATTGTGATTATTCAAAGTTCCTAAAGTACTTACCTGCAATACCTTTCATTCAAAGTATTACATGTAAAATTTGAACCTGTGGTTCTTAAAATAAACTAAGAAATGAAAATGTCACTTACCCAGTGTACATCTGTTCGTGGCATCAGTCGCTGAGATTCACATGGTATGCATGAGCTCGCCATCTGGTGTTGGGTCGGAGTGTTACAAGTTGTTTTTGTTCGAAGAAGTGTTTTCGAGTCACGGGACCGAGTGACTCCACCTTCTGTGCTCATTGCGCATGGGCGTCGACTCCATCTTCGATTGTTTTCCCCGCAGAGGGTGAGGTAGGAGTTGTACTATAGTAATAGTGCCCGCGCAATGAAAAATGTAAGTATGTACCTATTAAAGGATTAAGTAATATATATACAAATGTACAAAATTGAAGGTAACTTCTGAACTGCTACAGGCTTCCGGGGAGGTGGGTGGGTCCATGTGAATCTCAGCGACTGATGCCACGAACAGATGTACACTGGGTAAGTGACATTTTCAGTTCGATGGCATCTGTCGCTGTAGATACACATGGTATGCATAGACTAGTAAGCAGTTAGTTCCCCATAAGCGGTGGTTTAGCCTGTAGGAGTAGAAGTTGTCTGAAATAGAGTTCTTAATACAGCTTGACCTACTGTAGCTTGTTGTGCGGATAGCACATCTATACAGTAGTGTTTGGTGAATGTGTGAGGCGTAGACCAAGTGGCTGCCTTACAAATTTCTTGCATTGGGATGTTTCCTAAAAAGGCCATTGAAGCACCTTTTTTCCTTGTTGAATGTGCCCTGGGAGTAATGGGCAGTTGTCTTTTTGCTTTAAGGTAGCAGATTTGGATGCATTTAACTATCCATCTGGCTATACCTTGTTTTGATATTGGGTTACCTGCATGAGGTTTTTGGAATGCAATAAATAGCTGTTTAGTTTTTCTGATGTTTTTCGTTCTGTCAATGTAGTACATTAATGCTCTTTTGACATCTAATGTATGTAGTGCTCTTTCAGCCACAGAATCTGGCTGTGGGAAGAATACTGGTAGTTCTACCGTTTGATTTAGATGGAATGGAGAAATAACTTTTGGTAAAAATTTTGGATTAGGTCGTAGGACGACCTTATTTTTATGTATTTGTATAAAAGGTTCTTGTGTTGTGAACGCTTGAATTTCACTTACTCTTCTTAGAGATGTAATGGCGATGAGAAAGGCAACTTTCCAGGTGAGGAATTGTATTCCGCAAGAGTGCATGGGTTCGAAAGGTGGGCCCATGAGTCTTGTTAGAACCACGTTTAGGTTCCATGAAGGAACAGGTGGTGTTCTTGGTGGTATAATTCTTTTAAGCCCTTCTATGAATGCTTTGATAACTGGTATCCTATACAAGGAAGTTGAATATGTAGTTTGCAGGTATGCAGATATTGCTGCAAGGTGTATTTTAATAGAAGAGAAGGCTAGCTTTGCTTTTTGTAAATGGAGCAAGTAATTTACTATATGTTTTGGAGTTGCCTCTAGTGGTTGTATCTGATTATGATGGCAGTACCAAACAAATCTTTTCCACTTACTTGCGTAGCAGTGTCTAGTGGATGGCCTTCTGGCCTGCTTTATGACTTCCATACACTCTTGGCTAAGTTGTAAGTGTCCGAATTCTAGGATTTCAGGAGCCAGATTGCTAGATTCAGCGATGCTGGGTCCGGGTGTCTGATCTGTTGGTTGTGTTGCGTTAACAGATCTGGTTTGTTGGGCAGTTTGATGTGTGGTACTACAGACAGATCTAGCAGTGTTGTGTACCAGGGTTGTCTTGCCCACGTTGGTGCTATTAAAATGAGTTTGAGTTTGTTTTGACTCAATTTGTTTACTAGGTAAGGAAGGAGAGGGAGAGGAGGAAAAGCGTAAGCAAATATTCCTGACCAGTTCATCCATAGGGCATTGCCTTGGGATTGCTTGTGTGGGTATCTGGACGCGAAGTTTTGGCATTTTGCGTTCTCTTTTGTTGCAAATAAGTCTATTTGTGGTGTTCCCCAGAGTGTGAAGTAGGTGTTCAGAATTTGTGGGTGGATTTCCCATTCGTGGACTTGCTGGTGATCTCGAGAGAGATTGTCTGCCAGCTGATTCTGGATCCCCGGAATAAACTGTGCTATTAGACCAATTTGATGGTGGATTGCCCACTTCCATATTTTTTGAGCTAACAAGCTTAACTGCGTTGAATGTGTTCCTCCTTGTTTGTTTAGATAATACATCGTTGTCATGTTGTCTGTTTTGACAAGGATGTATTTGTGGGTTATGATTGGTTGGAAAGCTTTCAGTGCTTGAAAAACTGCTAATAATTCTAGATGATTTATATGCAGTTTTGTTTGATGTATGTTCCATTGTCCTCTTATGTTGTGTTGATTGAGATGTGCTCCCCACCCTGTCATGGAAGCATCTGTTGTTATTACGTACTGTGGCACTGGGTCTTGGAAAGGCCGCCCTCTGTTTAAATTTATACTGTTCCACCATAGAAGCGATATGTAAGTTTGGCGGTCTAGCAACACCAGATCTAGAAGGTGACCCTGTGCTTGAGACCACTGTGAGGCTAGGCACTGTTGTAAGGGCCTCATGTGCAGTCTTGCGTTTGGGACAATGGCTATGCATGAGGACATCATGCCTAGGAGCTGTAGTATTGTTCTTGCTTGTATTGTTTTGTTTGGAGACATGTGTTGAATGACCCTGTTGAAATTGTGGATCCTTTGTGGAGTTGGCGTTGCTACTCCTTTTGTGGTGTCTATTATGGCTCCTAGATATTGCTGTACTTTGCTTGGCAGAATGTTTGATTTTGCAAAGTTGACGGTGAACCCTAGATTGTAGAGGGTTTGTATGACTTGATTTGTGTGGTTTGAGCATTGTGTGAGCGAACTGGTTTTGATTAGCCAGTCGTCTAGATACGGGAACACATGTATTTGCTGCCTTCTGATGTGTGCAGCGACTACTGCTAGGCATTTTGTGAATACTCTTGGAGCGGTTGTTAAACCAAAAGGCAATACTTTGAATTGGTAATGTATTCCTTTGAATACAAACCTTAGATATTTCCTGTGTGATTGATGTATTGGTATATGGAAATATGCGTCCTTGAGGTCTAGGGTTGTCATGTAGTCGTGTTTTGTGAGCAATGGTAACACTTCTTGTAGTGTGACCATGTGAAAGTGGTCTGATTTGATGAATGTGTTTACTACCCTGAGGTCTAGAATTGGTCTCAGTGTTTCGTCCTTTTTTGGTATCAAGAAGTACAGTGAATAAACTCCTGTGTTTATTTGTGTGCTTGGTACTAATTCTATTGCATTTTTTTGCAGTAGTGCTTGAACTTCTATCTCTAGAAGCTGTGAATGGTATTTTGATAAATTTTGTGATTTTGGTGGTATGTCTGGAGGGAATTGCATGAATTCTATGCAATAACCATGTTGGATAATTGCTAGGACCCATGTGTCTGTAGTTATTTTGTCCCATGCTTCGTAATATTGATGTATCCTCCCCCCCACTGGTGTTGTGTGGGAGGGGTGAGTGACGTGTGAGTCACTGCTTGTTGGTAGTGGTTTTGGGGCTTTGAAATCTTCCTCTATTTCTAGGAAATTGCCCCCCTCTATACTGGCCCCGAAAACCTCCCCTGTACTGTCCCTGGTAGGTGGGCGGTGCGGACTGTGAGGTGCTAGCTTGTGTGGCCTGACCCCGAAACCCTCCTCTAAAAGGTGTTTTGCGGAAGGTGTTATAAGATCCTCTGCTCTGCGGGGAGTAGAGTGCGCCCATGGCCTTGGCAGTGTCAGTGTCCTTCTTGAGCTTTTCTATGGCTGTGTCGACCTCCGGACCGAACAGAAGTTTCTCGTTTACTGGCATGTTAAGCACTGCCTGCTGAATTTCTGGCTTGAATCCAGACGTTCTGAGCCATGCGTGCCTACGGATGGTAACCGACGTATTAATGGTTCTTGCGGCCGTGTCTGCTGCATCCATGGAGGAGCGTATTTGATTGTTGGAAATGTTTTGACCCTCCTCAACAACCTGTTTTGCTCTTTTTTGCAGATCTTTTGGGAGATGTTCAATGAGATGCTGCATCTCATCCCAGTGGGCTCTGTCGTATCGCGCTAGCAGCGCTTGTGAATTTGCGATGCGCCACTGGTTTGCTGCTTGGACAGCAACCCTCTTCCCGGCTGCATCGAACTTCCTACTTTCTTTATCTGGGGGAGGTGCATCCCCAGAAGTGTGTGAGTTTGCCCGTTTTCTGGCAGCCCCTACCACCACAGAGTCTGGTGGCAGCTGAGAGGTGATAAATACAGGGTCCGTAGGAGGCGCCTTATACTTTTTGTCCACCCTAGGCGTCACTGCCCTACTTTTAACTGGCTCCTTGAAAATGTCCTTTGCATGGCGTAGCATGCCTGGGAGCATCGGCAGGCTTTGGTAGGAGCTGTGGGTTGAGGAGAGGGTGTTAAATAAAAAATCATCCTCTACTTGTTCCGAGTGTAGTTCCACATTATGGAATAATGCTGCTCTAGCCACCACTTGTGAGTAGGCTGTGCTGTCTTCCGGTGGTGATGGCCTAGTTGGGTATGTGTCTGGGCTGTTATCAGACACTGGTGCGTCATACAAGTCCCACGCATCCTGATCTTGGTCATCGTGGCTCATGGCGGTGTGAGCTGGCGAATGTGACGGGGTGTAAGTTGGCGAAGCCGGAGTTACAGGTGGAGGCGAGGGAGGAGGTGTTACCTTTTGTGCTGTTTGTTGCTGAGGAGTAAACTGAAGCGTTCTCTTTCGTTTGACAGGTGGAAGGGTACTGATCTTCCCAGTCCCCTGCTGAATAAAGATACGCTTTTGCGTGTGATCCACGTCAGTGGATTGCAGTTCTTGTTCAAATCTATGTTTCTTCATTTGAGAAGACATAGAATGCTCTTCAGTGTAGGAGCCAGAAACAGGGTCTGATGTCGCTTTTTTCGGCTCCGAAAACCCAGTCGATTGTTTTTTCGGCTCCGAGGTAACCTTCCTCTTTTTCTGTGCCGAAAATTCCTGGCCTCTATGGTCTTCGGCGCCACTGTCTCGGCGTCGATCCGTGTCGACACCGAACTCTCGGTGTCGATGCTTCTGTTTAGCACTCTCTCGGTCCCGAGGAGGCTGCGTGCCGGTGTCTCGACCGAAGTCGGACGATCTCGACACTGAATGGGCCTTTTTCGGTGCCGATTGTTGGTCACCGAGAATTTGGGTGGAGCCATGGCCGGTTGGCAGTGGCGTCCCCTGGGCCTTCTTTCCTTTTTTAAGGTTTGATCTCGACGTCTTACTCACAGTTCTTGTAGAGTGTAGCTCGTCGGAGTCTGAGTCCTGGATGGAAAAGGATTCCTCCTGTTCCTCTTCTGTCTCGAACTGTCGACGCTCTTTTGGCGTGGACGCCATCTGGAGTCTTCTCGCTCGACGGTCGCGCAGAGTTTTTCGGGACCGGAACGCCCGACAGGCCTCACAGGATTCTTCGCTGTGCTCGGGTGACAGGCACAGATTACAGACCGAGTGTAGGTCCGTATAAGGATATTTGTTGTGGCATTCGGGGCAGAATCGAAACGGGGTCCGATCCATCGGCGTTGTCCTCCACGCGGTCGGGCCGACTAGGCCCCGACGGGGTGCCGAAATCTACCCCGAAGGGCACCGAGGCGCTTCGATGTTCAACGCGTCGTCGTATGTGTCTATCTCTAACCGGATCGCAACGATACCGTCGAAAATCTTCCGTCTTCAGCTATATTTCCGTTCCGAAACTCGGAGCGACAGGAACACGTCCGAACCCGATGGCGGAAAGAAAACAATCGAAGATGGAGTCGACGCCCATGCGCAATGAGCACAGAAGGTGGAGTCACTCGGTCCCGTGACTCGAAAACACTTCTTCGAACAAAAACAACTTGTAACACTCCGACCCAACACCAGATGGCGAGCTCATGCATACCATGTGTATCTACAGCGACAGATGCCATCGAACATATATTTTTCTATACAAAAACCTATTGGCCTGGAATTGTCTCTGAGTGTGTGTTCCTCATTTATTGCCTGTGTGTGTACAACAAATGCTTAACACTACTCCTTTGATAAGCCTACTGCTCGACCACACTACCACAAAATAGAGCATTAGTATTATCTCTTTTTGCCACTATCTTACCTCTAAGGGGAACCCTTGGACTCTGTGCATACTAATCCTTACTTTGAAATAGTGCATACAGAGCCAACTTCCTACACTAACAAACTCTTACCCCCCCAGGAACTGTTGAAAATTGCACTGTCTCTTGTTTTAAAATAGCTATATGTGATTTATGTGAAAACTGTATAAGCTATTTTGCAAATTCAAAGTTCCTAAAGTACCTACCTGCAATACCTTTCATTTGAAGTATTACATTTAAATCTTGAACCTGTGGTTCTTAAAATAAATTAAGAAAATATATTTTTCTATACAAAAACCTATTGGCATGGAAATGTCTGAGTGTGTGTTCCTCATTTATTGCTTGTGTATGTACAACAAATGCTTAACACTACTCCTTTGATAAGCCTACTGCTCGACCACACTACCACAAAATAGAGCATTAGTATTATCTCTTTTTGCCACTATCTTACCTCTAAGGGGAATCCCTGGACTCTGTGCATACTATTCCTTACTTTGAAATAGTACATACAGAGCCAACTTCCTACAACACCTCAGTTCCATATAAGGAGACGTCCGTGGTACTGAGGATTTCCACCACAGCCGTATAGGTAATCCTCTTTCAGCTGGCGGTTGTTCAAGCTTGAACTTTAAAAGGAAAAACCCCATCTTGGTGTGCCTTCTCTGAACTCTGAGTGCTTCTATGATGGCAAATCCCAAGGTTGTACAAATAGCTGTTAACATGAGACAACCTCTCACATCACACTTACTAGCAAATGGCCTCACGGCCCATAGTGGACGATCTTGCTGCTCAAAATCCAGTAGTCTCATTAGGATAATGATAGCCTACGCGACACCCCCATCAGAGACCAACACAGCCTCAGTGGTCTCCATGACTAGTCCAGAGCCACTGCAGACCCCAAGGAGAGCCTAGCTACACTTTTGGACTGACTACTATTATTACTGTTACCACTACTATTGCTAGGAGCACTAGAGGTAGAAGTGCTATTGGTAGTGGTAGGGGGCTTGGTGCATTTCTTAGGACAGGTGCGGTCACCTGCCCTGTGGCCTTTAGGCTTACACATATAGTACCAAGTTTTATTTTTTTAAAGGAAGAGGATTTCGTCCACCCTCAGAAGAGTTTAGTGATCCTGATGAAGACTTTTGTTTTATCTTTGCCCCCACCCTTGGCCTAATGCTTACCAACTTCCTTATTTTTGTGGTCACCCCCTGTTTGAGTTCTCCTACTCTCTCAGGTGCGGACCTTTTTGTATGCCTGCTTTCCCAATTTTTGGGGAGAGGTCAGATCAGAGTCCACCAGGTACTTATGCAGCTGATCAGAAGTACAGTTATTTAAAATGTTTGTTCTCTCAGAATCAAATTTTCTAAGCCCTGGTAATCATTCACTTTGCTCCCATGCAACCTGCCTTCCAGAGCTTTAACTGAGCAGTCCACAAAATCTATCTAATCATGGGAGGACTCCTTTTTGGTCTCCCTGAACATACTGCTATATTGTTCAGAGGTTAGGCCAAAACCATCTAAGAGTGCATTTTTGTGTGCTGTATAATCATCTGCATCTTCTTCTCCAAAAGTGAGGAGCTTGTCTCTGTCTTTGTCAGAGAAGGCAACCCTCTGTACTTTACAGGCCCTCTCCGAAGCAGTGAACCATTTATGAATGTCATCTCCCACCTTGTAAGGTGGGACTATCTTGCTCAGGTTCCTAGAATCATAGGAGTCCTCCCTGACCCTGGTGTTCCTAAAGCTTAGATTGCTGCCACCAAGGGGAACTAACCCCAAACTCTGTCTCTCCCTCTCCACTGCTAAGGCCTCCCTATTTGGGCTAGCTGTTGCTGCTGCAGCCTCAGCACGGCCTCTTCCAATCTCAGTTTCCTAAGTTCCCTATCAAAGGAATCTTCTTCGGAGTTGGAGCAGTGGGTCCCCTCAGACACTGAGGTTACATGGGCATTGACAGAGGAGGACCTAGCTCTCATTCTGGGAACTCCGGTGGGCCTACTGGAATGACACCCACACCCCCTTCACACAACCAGCAGTGCCCCTAAAAAGGGCTGTGTGTTCCCCAGATTCTTTCTGACCCCCTCTCTGTGTAGCCTAATGTTACCCTGTCTAAAATGGGAGGATCAGTGTAGGAAGTTGGCTCTGTATGTGCTATTTCAAAGTAAGGAATAGCATGCACAGAGTCCAAGGGTTCCCCTTAGAGGTAAAATAGTGGTAAAAAGAGATAATACTAATGCTCTATTTTGTGGTAGTGTGGTCGAGCAGTAGGCTTATCCAAGGAGTAGTGTTAAGCATTTGTTGTACATACACACAGACAATAAATGAGGTACACACACTCAGAGACAAATCCAGCCAATAGGTTTTGTTATAGAAAAATATCTTTTCTTAGTTTATTTTAAGAACCACAGGTTCAAATTTAACATGTAATATCTTGTTTGAAAGGTATTGCAGGTAAGTACATTAGGAACTTTGAATCATTTCAATTGCATGTATACTTTTCAAGTTATTCACAAATAGCTATTTCAAAAGTGGACACTTAGTGCAATTTTCACAGTTCCTGGGGGAGGTAAGTTTTTGTTAGTTTTACCAGGTAAGTAAGACACTTACAGGGTTCAGTTCTTGGTCCAAGGTATTCCACCGTTGGGGGTTCAGAGCAGCCCCAAAGTCACCACACCAGCAGCTCAGGGCCGGTCAGGTGCAGAGTTCAAAGTGGTGCCCAAAACGCATAGGCTTCAATGGAGAGAAGGGGGTGCCCAGGTTCCGGTCTGCTTGCAGGTAAGTACCCGCGTCTTAGGAGGGCAGACCAGGGGGGTTTTGTAGGGCACCGGGGGGGACACAAGCCCACACAGAAATTTCACCCTCAGCTGTGCGGGGGCGGCCGGGTGCAGTGTTAGAACAAGCGTCGGGTTCGCAATGTAAGTCAATGAGAGATCAAGGGATCTCTTCAGCGCTGCAGGCAGGCAAGGGGGGGCTTCCTCGGGGAAACCTCCACTTGGGCAAGGGAGAGGGACTCCTGGGGGTCACTTCTGCAGTGAAAGTCCGGTCCTTCAGGTCCTAGGGGCTGCGGGTGCAGGGTCTTTTCCAGGCGTCGGGACTTAGGTTTCAGAGAGTCGCGGTCAGGGGAAGCCTCGGGATTCCCTCTGCAGGCGGCGCTGTGGGGGCTCAGGGGGGACAGGTTTTGGTACTCACAGTCGTAGAGTAGTCCGGGGGTCCTCCCTGAGGTGTTGGTTCTCCACCAGCCGAGTTGGGGTCGCCGGGTGCAGTGTTGCAAGTCTCACGCTTCTTGCGGGGAGTTGCAGGGTTCTTTAAAGCTACTTCTTGAAACAAAGTTGCAGTCTTTTTGGAGCAGGTCCGCTGTCCTCAGGAGTTTCTTGTCGTCGTCGAAGCAGGGCAGTCCTCAGAGGATTCAGAGGTCGCTGGTCCCTTTGGAAGGCGTCGCTGGAGCAGAGTTCTTTGGAAGGCAGGAGACAGGCCGGTGAGTTTCTGGAGCCAAGGCAGTTGTTGTCTTCTGGTCTTCCTCTGCAGGGGTTTTCAGCTAGGCAGTCCTTCTTGTTGTTGTTGCAGGAATCTAGTTTCTAGGTTCAGGGAGAGCCCTTAAATACTAAATTTAAGGGCGTGTTTAGGTCTGGGGGGTTAGTAGCCAATGGCTACTAGCCCTGAGGGTGGGTACACCCTCTTTGTGCCTCCTCCCAAGGGGAGGGGGTCACAATCCTAACCCTATTGGGGGAATCCTCCATCTGCAAGATGGAGGATTTCTAAAAGTTAGAGTCACCTCAGGACACCTTAGGGGCTGTCCTGACTGGCCAGTGACTCCTCCTTGTTGTTCTCATTATTTTCTCCGGCCTTGCCGCCAAAAGTGGGGGCCGGGGCCGGAGGGGGCGGGCAACTCCACTAGCTGGAGTGTCCTGCGGTGCTGTGACAAAGGGGTGAGCCTTTGAGGCTCACCGCCAGGTGTTACAGCTCCTGCCTGGGGGAGGTGTTAGCATCTCCACCCAGTGCAGGCTTTGTTACTGGCCTCAGAGTGACAAAGGCACTCTCCCCATGGGGCCAGCAACATGTCTCTAGTGTGGCAGGCTGCTGGAACTAGTCAGCCTACACAGATGGTCGGTTAAGTTTCAGGGGGCACCTCTAAGGTGCCCTCTGGGGTGTATTTTGCAATAAAATGTACACTGGCATCAGTGTGCATTTATTGTGCTGAGAAGTTTGATACCAAATGTAAGGAAATGCCTCCTTGGCATGGTTGCCCCCTGACTTTTTGCCTTTGCTGATGCTATGTTTACAATTGAAAGTGTGCTGAGGCCTGCTAACCAGGCCCCAGCACCAGTGTTCTTTCCCTAACCTGTACTTTTGTATCCACAATTGGCAGACCCTGGCATCCAGATAAGTCCCTTGTAACTGGTACTTCTAGTACCAAGGGCCCTGATGCCAAGGAAGGTCTCTAAGGGCTGCAGCATGTCTTATGCCACCCTGGAGACCTCTCACTCAGCACAGACACACTGCTTGCCAGCTTGTGTGGGCTAGTGAGGACAAAACGAGTAAGTCGACATGGCACTCCCCTCAGGGTGCCATGCCAGCCTCTCACTGCCTATGCAGTATAGGTAAGACACCCCTCTAGCAGGCCTTACAGCCCTAAGGCAGGGTGCACTATACCATAGGTGAGGGTACCAGTGCACGAGCATGGTACCCCTACAGTGTCTAAACAAAACCTTAGACATTGTAAGTGCAGGGTAGCCATAAGAGTATATGGTCTGGGAGTCTGTCAAACACGAACTCCACAGCACCATAATGGCTACACTGAAAACTGGGAAGTTTGGTATCAAACTTCTCAGCACAATAAATGCACACTGATGCCAGTGTACATTTTATTGTAAAATACACCACAGAGGGCACCTTAGAGGTGCCCCCTGAAACTTAACCGACTGTCTGTGTAGGCTGACTAGTTCCAGCAGCCTGCCACACCAGAGACATGTTGCTGGCCCCATGGGGAGAGTGCCTTTGTCACTCTGAGGCCAGTAACAAAGCCTGCACTGGGTGGAGATGCTAACACCTCCCCCAGGCAGGAGCTGTAACACCTGGCGGTGAGCCTCAAAGGCTCACCCCTTTGTCACAGCCCAGCAGGGCACTCCAGCTTAGTGGAGTTGCCCGCCCCCTCCGGCCACGGCCCCCACTTTTGGCGGCAAGGCTGGAGGGAACAAAGAAAGCAACAAGGAGGAGTCACTGGCCAGTCAGGACAGCCCCTAAGGTGTCCTGAGCTGAAGTGACTCTAACTTTTAGAAATCCTCCATCTTGCAGATGGAGGATTCCCCCAATAGGGTTAGGATTGTGACCCCCTCCCCTTGGGAGGAGGCACAAAGAGGGTGTACCCACCCTCAGGGCTAGTAGCCATTGGCTACTAACCCCCCAGACCTAAACACGCCCTTAAATTTAGTATTTAAGGGCTACCCTGAACCCTAGGAAATGAGATTCCTGCAACTACAAGAAGAAGGACTGCCTAGCTGAAAACCCCTGCAGAGGAAGACCAGAAGACGACAACTGCCTTGGCTCCAGAAACTCACCGGCCTGTCTCCTGCCTTCCAAAGATCCTGCTCCAGCGACGCCTTCCAACGGGACCAGCGACCTCGACATCCTCTGAGGACTGCCCCTGCTTCGAAAAGACAAGAAACTCCCGAGGACAGCGGACCTGCTCCAAGAAAAGCTGCAACTTTGTTTCCAGCAGCTTTAAAGAACCCTGCAAGCTCCCCGCAAGAAGCGTGAGACTTGCAACACTGCACCCGGCGACCCCGACTCGGCTGGTGGCGATCCAACACCTCAGGAGGGACCCCAGGACTACTCTGATACTGTGAGTACCAAAACCTGTCCCCCCTGAGCCCCCACAGCGCCGCCTGCAGAGGGAATCCCGAGGCTTCCCCTGACCGCGACTCTTTGAACCTAAAGTCCCGACGCCTGGGAGAGACCCTGCACCCGCAGCCCCCAGGACCTGAAGGACCGGACTTTCACTGGAGAAGTGACCCCCAGGAGTCCCTCTCCCTTACCCAAGTGGAGGTTTCCCCGAGGAATCCCCCCCTTGCCTGCCTGCAGCGCTGAAGAGATCCCGAGATCTCTCATAGACTAACATTGCGAACCCGACGCCTGTTCCTACACTGCACCCGGCCGCCCCCGCGCTGCTGAGGGTGAAATTTCTGTGTGGACTTGTGTCCCCCCCGGTGCCCTACAAAACCCCCCTGGTCTGCCCTCCGAAGACGCGGGTACTTACCTGCAAGCAGACCGGAACCGGGGCACCCCCTTCTATCCATTCTAGCCTATGTGTTTTGGGCACCACTTTGAACTCTGCACCTGACCGGCCCTGAGCTGCTGGTGTGGTGACTTTGGGGTTGCTCTGAACCCCCAACGGTGGGCTACCTTGGACCAAGAACTAAGCCCTGTAAGTGTCTTACTTACCTGGTTAACCTAACAAATACTTACCTCCCCTAGGAACCGTGAAAATTGCACTAAGTGTCCACTTTTAAAACAGCTATTTGTGAATAACTTGAAAAGTATACATGCAATTTTGATGATTTGAAGTTCCTAAAGTACTTACCTGCAATACCTTTCGAATGAGATATTACATGTAGAATTTGAACCTGTGGTTCTTAAAATAAACTAAGAAAAGATATTTTTCTATACAAAAACCTATTGGCTGGATTTGTCTCTGAGTGTGTGTACCTCATTTATTGTCTATGTGTATGTACAACAAATGCTTAACACTACTCCTTGGATAAGCCTACTGCTCGACCACACTACCACAAAATAGAGCATTAGTATTATCTATTTTTACCACTATTTTACCTCTAAGGGGAACCCTTGGACTCTGTGCATGCTATTCCTTACTTTGAAATAGCACATACAGAGCCAACTTCCTACATTGGTGGATCAGCGGTGGGGTACAAGACTTTGCATTTGCTGGACTACTCAGCCAATACCTGATCACACGACAAATTCCAAAATTGTCATTAGAAATTGATTTTTGCAATTTGAAAAGTTTTCTAAATTCTTAAAAGACCTGCTAGGGCCTTGTGTTAGATCCTGTTTAGCATTTCTTTTAGAGTTTAAAAGTTTGTAAAAGTTTGAATTAGATTCTAGAACCAGTTGTAGATTCTTAAAAAGTATTCCAACTTTTAGAAGCAAAATGTCTAGCACAGATGTGACTGTGGTGGAACTCGACACCACACCTTACCTCCATCTTAAGATGAGGGAGCTAAGGTCACTCTGTAAAATAAAGAAAATAACAATGGGCCCCAAACCTACCAAAATACAGCTCCAGGAGCTTTTGGCAGAGTTTGAAAAGGCCAACCCCTCTGAGGGTGGCAACTCAGAGGAAGAGGATAGTGACTTGGAGGACAATTCCCCCCTACCAGTCCTATCTAAGGAGAACAGGGTCCCTCAAACCCTGACTCCAAAAATAATAGTCAGAGATGCTGGTTCCCTCACAGGAGAGACCAACACCTCTGAAATCACTGAGGATAGCCCCAGTGAAGAGGACATCCAGTTAGCCAGGATGGCCAAAAGATTGGCTTTGGAAAGACAGATCCTAGCCATAGAGAGGGAAAGACAAGAGATGGGCCTAGGACCCATCAATGGTGGCAGCAACATAAATAGGGTCAGAGATTCTCCTGACATGTTGAAAATCCCTAAAGGGATTGTAACTAAATATGAAGATGGTGATGACATCACCAAATGGTTCACAGCTTTTGAGAGGGCTTGTGTAACCAGAAAAGTGAACAGATCTCACTGGGGTGCTCTCCTTTGGGAAATGTTCACAGGAAAGTGTAGGGATAGACTCCTCACACTCTCTGGACCAGATGCAGAATCTTATGACCTCATGAAGGGTACCCTGATTGAGGGCTTTGGATTCTCCACTGAGGAGTATAGGATTAGATTCAGGGGGGCTCAAAAATCCTCGAGCCAGACCTGGGTTGACTTTGTAGACTACTCAGTGAAAACACTAGATGGTTGGATTCAAGGCAGTGGTGTAAGTAATTATGATGGGCTGTACAATTTATTTGTGAAAGAACACCTGTTAAGTAATTGTTTCAATGATAAACTGCATCAGCATCTGGTAGACCTAGGACCAATTTCTCCCCAAGAATTGGGAAAGAAGGCGGACCATTGGGTCAAGACAAGGATGTCCAAGACTTCAACAGGGGGTGACCAAAAGAAAGGGGTCACAAAGACTCCCCAGGGGAAGAGTGATGAGACAACCAAAACTAAAAATAGTAAAGAGTCTTCTACAGGCCCCCAAAAACCTGCACAGGAGGGTGGGCCCAGAGCCTCTTCACAAAACAATGGGTACAAGGGTAAAAACTTTGATCCCAAAAAGGCCTGGTGTCATAGCTGTAAACAGCATGGACACCAAACTGGAGACAAGGCCTGTCCCAAGAAAGGTTCCACTCCAAACTCCCATCCAGGTAACACTGGTATGGCTAGTCTCCAAGTGGGATCAACAGTGTGCCCAGAGCAAATCAGGGTCCACACTGAAGCTACTCTAGTTTCTGAGGGTGGGGTGGATTTAGCCACACTAGCTGTCTGGCCGCCTAACATGCAAAAATACAGACAGCAACTCTTAATTAATGGGACTAGAATAGAGGGCCTGAGGGATACAGGTGCCAGTGTCACCATGGTGACATAGAAACTGGTTTCCCCTGGCCAATACCTGACTGGAAAAACTTACACAGTCACCAACGCTGACAATCAGAGAAAAGTACATCCCATGGCAATGGTTACTTTAGAATGGGGAGGGGTCAATGGCCTGAAACAGGTGGTGGTCTCCTCAAATATCCCAGTGGACTGTCTGCTTGGAAATGACCTGGAGTCCTCAGCATGGGCTGAGGTAGAACTAAAAACCCATGCAGCAATGCTGGGTATCCCTGAACTGGTGTGTGTGAAAACAAGAGCACAATGCAAGGCACAGGGTGAACAAGTAGAGCTGGAGTCTGGAAGAATGGCCCAGCCTACCAAGAGGAAAGGAAAGTCAGTTGGGAAACCAACTGCAACACAGCAAAAGAAAGGGAACCTCTCTTCTCAGGAAGAAGTTCTGCCCTCTGAGGGAACTGAGCCTTTGGAGCTTGAACCTTATCAGGTTGAGCTCTTGGGCCCAGGGGGACCCTCAAGGGAGGAGCTGTGTAAGGGACAAGAAACCTGTCCCTCTCTTGAAGGCCTTAGGCAGCAAGCTGCTGAAGAGTCCAAAGGCAAGAAAAATGGAACGCATAGGGTCTATTGGGAAGATGGACTCCTGTACACTGAGGCCAGAGACCCCAAACCGGGTGCCACTAGGAGGGTGGTAGTGCCTCAGCTGTTCAGGAAGTTCATCCTAACATTGGCCCATGACATTCCCCTTGCTGGACATTTGGGACAAACCAAGACGTGGGAGAGGTTAGTCAACCACTTCTACTGGCCCAATATGTCCAACATGGTTAAGGAGTTTTGCCTCTCCTGCCCCACCTGTCAAGCCAGTGGTAAGACAGGTGGGCATCCAAAGGCCCCCCTCATTCCACTTCCAGTGGTGGGGGTCCCCTTTGAAAGAGTGGGTGTGGACATAGTTGGTCCACTGGAACCTCCCACAGCCTCAGGAAATATGTATATCCTGGTAGTAGTGGATCATGCTACCAGGTATCCTGAAGCTATTCCCCTTAGGTCGACTACTGCCCCTGCAGTAGCCAAGGCCCTCATTGGTATCTTTACCAGAGTGGGTTTCCCTAAGGAGGTGGTGTCTGACAGAGGTACCAACTTCATGTCAGCATACCTAAAGCACATGTGGAATGAGTGTGGAGTGACTTATAAATTCACTACACCATACCATCCACAAACTAATGGCTTGGTTGAGAGATTCAACAAGACATTAAAAGGCATGATCATGGGGCTCCCAGAAAAACTCAAAAGGAGATGGGATGTCCTCTTGCCATGTCTGCTTTTCGCTTACAGAGAGGTGCCACAGAAGGGAGTAGGATTCTCACCCTTTGAACTTCTGTTTGGTCATCCTGTAAGGGGACCACTTGCTCTTGTTAAAGAAGGCTGGGAGAGACCTCTCCATGAGCCTAAACAGGACATAGTGGACTATGTACTTGGCCTTCGCTCTAGAATGGCAGAGTACATGGAAAAGGCAACCAAAAACCTTGAGGCCAGCCAACAGCTCCAGAAGTTTTGGTATGACCAAAAGGCTGCACTGGTTGAGTTCCAACCAGGGCAGAAAGTCTGGGTTCTGGAGCCTGTGGCTCCCAGGGCACTCCAGGACAAATGGAGTGGCCCTTACCCAGTACTAGAAAGGAAGAGTCAGGTCACCTACTTGGTGGACCTGGGCACAAGCAGGAGCCCCAAGAGGGTGATCCATGTGAACCGCCTTAAGCTCTTCCATGACAGGGCTGATGTCAATCTGTTGATGGTAACAGATGAGGATCAGGAGGCAGAGAGTGAACCTCTCCCTGATCTTCTGTCATCAGACCCAAAAGATGGCACAGTAGATGGAGTGATCTACTCAGACACCCTCTCTGGCCAACAGCAAGCTGATTGTAGGAGAGTCCTACAACAGTTTCCTGAACTCTTCTCCTTAACCCCTGGTCAGACACACCTGTGTACCCATGATGTGGACACAGGAGACAGCATGCCTGTCAAGAACAAAATCTTTAGACAATCTGACCATGTTAAGGAAAGCATCAAGGTGGAAGTCCACAAGATGCTGGAATTGGGAGTAATTGAGCGCTCTGACAGCCCCTGGGCTAGCCCAGTGGTCTTAGTCCCCAAACCTCACACCAAAGATGGAAAGAAAGAGATGAGGTTTTGTGTGGACTACAGAGGGCTCAATTCTGTCACCAAGACAGATGCTCATCCAATTCCAAGAGCTGATGAGCTCATAGACAAATTAGGTGCTGCCAAATTCCTAAGTACCTTTGACTTGACAGCAGGGTACTGGCAAATAAAAATGGCACCTGGAGCAAAAGAGAAAACAGCATTCTCCACACCTGATGGGCATTATCAGTTTACTGTTATGCCCTTTGGTTTAAAGAATGCCCCTGCCACCTTCCAAAGGTTGGTGAATCAAGTCCTTGCTGGCTTGGAGTCCTTTAGCACAGCTTATCTTGATGATATTGCTGTCTTTAGCTCCACCTGGCAGGATCACCTGGTCCACCTGAGGAAGGTTTTGAAGGCTCTGCAATCTGCAGGCCTCTCTATCAAGGCATCCAAATGCCAGATAGGGCAGGGAACTGTGGTTTACTTGGGACACCTTGTAGGTGGAGGCCAAGTTCAGCCACTCCAACCCAAGATCCAGACTATTCTGGACTGGGTAGCTCCAAAAACCCAGACTCAAGTCAGGGCATTCCTTGGCTTGACTGGGTATTACAGGAGGTTTGTGAAGGGATATGGATCCATTGTGACAGCCCTCACTGAACTCACCTCCAAGAAAATGCCCAACAAAGTGAACTGGACTGTGGAATGCCAACAGGCCTTTGACACCCTGAAACAGGCAATGTGCTCAGCACCAGTTCTAAAAGCTCCAGATTATTCTAAGCAGTTCATTGTGCAGACTGATGCCTCTGAACATGGGATAGGGGCAGTTTTGTCCCAAACAAATGATGATGGCCTTGACCAGCCTGTTGCTTTCATTAGCAGGAGGTTACTCCCCAGGGAGCAGCGTTGGAGTGCCATTGAGAGGGAGGCCTTTGCTGTGGTTTGGTCCCTGAAGAAGCTGAGACCATACCTCTTTGGGACTCACTTCCTAGTTCAAACTGACCACAGACCTCTCAAATGGCTGATGCAAATGAAAGGTGAAAATCCTAAACTGTTGAGGTGGTCCATCTCCCTACAGGGAATGGACTTTATAGTGGAACACAGACCTGGGACTGCCCATGCCAATGCAGATGGCCTTTCCAGGTTCTTCCACTTAGAAAATGAAGACTCTCTTGGGAAAGGTTAGTCTCATCCTCTTTCGTTTGGGGGGGGGTTGTGTAAGGAAATGCCTCCTTGGCATGGTTGCCCCCTGACTTTTTGCCTTTGCTGATGCTATGTTTACAATTGAAAGTGTGCTGAGGCCTGCTAACCAGGCCCCAGCACCAGTGTTCTTTCCCTAACCTGTACTTTTGTATCCACAATTGGCAGACCCTGGCATCCAGATAAGTCCCTTGTAACTGGTACTTCTAGTACCAAGGGCCCTGATGCCAAGGAAGGTCTCTAAGGGCTGCAGCATGTCTTATGCCACCCTGGAGACCTCTCACTCAGCACAGACACACTGCTTGCCAGCTTGTGTGGGCTAGTGAGGACAAAACGAGTAAGTCGACATGGCACTCCCCTCAGGGTGCCATGCCAGCCTCTCACTGCCTATGCAGTATAGGTAAGACACCCCTCTAGCAGGCCTTACAGCCCTAAGGCAGGGTGCACTATACCATAGGTGAGGGTACCAGTGCACGAGCATGGTACCCCTACAGTGTCTAAACAAAACCTTAGACATTGTAAGTGCAGGGTAGCCATAAGAGTATATGGTCTGGGAGTCTGTCAAACACGAACTCCACAGCACCATAATGGCTACACTGAAAACTGGGAAGTTTGGTATCAAACTTCTCAGCACAATAAATGCACACTGATGCCAGTGTACATTTTATTGTAAAATACACCACAGAGGGCACCTTAGAGGTGCCCCCTGAAACTTAACCGACTGTCTGTGTAGGCTGACTAGTTCCAGCAGCCTGCCACACCAGAGACATGTTGCTGGCCCCATGGGGAGAGTGCCTTTGTCACTCTGAGGCCAGTAACAAAGCCTGCACTGGGTGGAGATGCTAACACCTCCCCCAGGCAGGAGCTGTAACACCTGGCGGTGAGCCTCAAAGGCTCACCCCTTTGTCACAGCCCAGCAGGGCACTCCAGCTTAGTGGAGTTGCCCTCCCCCTCCGGCCACGGCCCCCACTTTTGGCGGCAAGGCTGGAGGGAACAAAGAAAGCAACAAGGAGGAGTCACTGGCCAGTCAGGACAGCCCCTAAGGTGTCCTGAGCTGAAGTGACTCTAACTTTTAGAAATCCTCCATCTTGCAGATGGAGGATTCCCCCAATAGGGTTAGGATTGTGACCCCCTCCCCTTGGGAGGAGGCACAAAGAGGGTGTACCCACCCTCAGGGCTAGTAGCCATTGGCTACTAACCCCCCAGACCTAAACACGCCCTTAAATTTAGTATTTAAGGGCTACCCTGAACCCTAGGAAATGAGATTCCTGCAACTACAAGAAGAAGGACTGCCTAGCTGAAAACCCCTGCAGAGGAAGACCAGAAGACGACAACTGCCTTGGCTCCAGAAACTCACCGGCCTGTCTCCTGCCTTCCAAAGATCCTGCTCCAGCGACGCCTTCCAACGGGACCAGCGACCTCGACATCCTCTGAGGACTGCCCCTGCTTCGAAAAGACAAGAAACTCCCGAGGACAGCGGACCTGCTCCAAGAAAAGCTGCAACTTTGTTTCCAGCAGCTTTAAAGAACCCTGCAAGCTCCCCGCAAGAAGCGTGAGACTTGCAACACTGCACCCGGCGACCCCGACTCGGCTGGTGGCGATCCAACACCTCAGGAGGGACCCCAGGACTACTCTGATACTGTGAGTACCAAAACCTGTCCCCCCTGAGCCCCCACAGCGCCGCCTGCAGAGGGAATCCCGAGGCTTCCCCTGACCGCGACTCTTTGAACCTAAAGTCCCGACGCCTGGGAGAGACCCTGCACCCGCAGCCCCCAGGACCTGAAGGACCGGACTTTCACTGGAGAAGTGACCCCCAGGAGTCCCTCTCCCTTACCCAAGTGGAGGTTTCCCCGAGGAATCCCCCCCTTGCCTGCCTGCAGCGCTGAAGAGATCCCGAGATCTCTCATAGACTAACATTGCGAACCCGACGCCTGTTCCTACACTGCACCCGGCCGCCCCCGCGCTGCTGAGGGTGAAATTTCGGTGTGGACTTGTGTCCCCCCCGGTGCCCTACAAAACCCCCCTGGTCTGCCCTCCGAAGACGCGGGTACTTACCTGCAAGCAGACCGGAACCGGGGCACCCCCTTCTATCCATTCTAGCCTATGTGTTTTGGGCACCATTTTGAACTCTGCACCTGACCGGCCCTGAGCTGCTGGTGTGGTGACTTTGGGGTTGCTCTGAACCCCCAACGGTGGGCTACCTTGGACCAAGAACTAAGCCCTGTAAGTGTCTTACTTACCTGGTTAACCTAACAAATACTTACCTCCCCTAGGAACCGTGAAAATTGCACTAAGTGTCCACTTTTAAAACAGCTATTTGTGAATAACTTGAAAAGTATACATGCAATTTTGATGATTTGAAGTTCCTAAAGTACTTACCTGCAATACCTTTCGAATGAGCTATTACATGTAGAATTTGAACCTGTGGTTCTTAAAATAAACTAAGAAAAGATATTTTTCTATACAAAAACCTATTGGCTGGATTTGTCTCTGAGTGTGTGTACCTCATTTATTGTCTATGTGTATGTACAACAAATGCTTAACACTACTCCTTGGATAAGCCTACTGCTCGACCACACTACCACAAAATAGAGCATTAGTATTATCTATTTTTACCACTATTTTACCTCTAAGGGGAACCCTTGGACTCTGTGCATGCTATTCCTTACTTTGAAATAGCACATACAGAGCCAACTTCCTACATTGGTGGATCAGCGGTGGGGTACAAGACTTTGCATTTGCTGGACTACTCAGCCAATACCTGATCACACGACAAATTCCAAAATTGTCATTAGAAATTGATTTTTGCAATTTGAAAAGTTTTCTAAATTCTTAAAAGACCTGCTAGGGCCTTGTGTTAGATCCTGTTTAGCATTTCTTTTAGAGTTTAAAAGTTTGTTAAAAGTTTGAATTAGATTCTAGAATCAGTTTTAGTTTCTTAAAAAGTATTCCAACTTTTAGAAGCATAATGTCTAGCACAGATGTGAATGTGGTGGAACTCGACACCACACCTTACCTCCATCTACAGATGAGAGAGCTAAGGTCACTCTGTAAACTAAAGAAAATAACAATGGGCCCCAAACCTACCAAAATACAGCTCCAGGAGCTTTTGGCAGAGTTTGAAAAGGCCAACCCCTCTGAGGGTGGCAACTCAGAGGAAGAGGATAGTGACTTGGAGGACAATTCCCCCCTACCAGTCCTATCTAGGGAGAACAGGGTCCCTCAAACCCTGACTCCAAAAATAATAGTCAGAGATGCTGGTTCCCTCACAGGAGAGACCAACACCTCTGAAATCACTGAGGATAGCCCCAGTGAAGAGGACATCCAGTTAGCCAGGATGGCCAAAAGATTGGCTTTGGAAAGACAGCTCCTAGCCATAGAGAGGGAAAGACAAGAGATGGGGCTAGGTCCCATCAATGGTGGCAGCAACTTAAATAGGGTCAGAGATTCTCCTGACATCCTAAAAATCCCCAAAGGGATTGTAACAAAATATGAAGATGGTGATGACATCACCAAATGGTTCACAGCTTTTGAGAGGGCTTGTGTAACCAGAAAAGTGAACAGATCTCACTGGGGTGCTCTCCTTTGGGAAATGTTCACTGGAAAGTGTAGGGATAGACTCCTCACACTCTCTGGAAAAGATGCAGAATCCTATGACCTCATGAAGGGTACCCTGATTGAGGGCTTTGGATTCTCTACTGAGGAGTATAGAATTAGATTCAGGGGGGCTCAAAAATCCTCGAGCCAGACCTGGGTTGATTTTGTAGACTACTCAGTAAAAACACTAGATGGTTGGTTAACTGGAAATGAAGTGTGTGACTATGTTGGGCTTTATAATTTGTTTATGAAAGAACACATTTTAAGTAACTGCTTCAATGAAAAGTTGCATCAGTATCTGGTAGACCTAGGTCCAATTTCTCCCCAAGAATTGGGAAAGAAGGCAGACCACTGGGTCAAGACTAGGGTAACCAAAACTTCCACTGGGGGTGACCAAAAGAAAGGGGTTACGAAAACTCCCCAGGAGAAAGTGGGTAACACTAGAAACAAAGAAAAAGAGTCCTCTGTAGGCCCCCAAAAACCAGAACAGGTGGGTGGGCCCCAGGACACAACCCAAAACAAAGGTGGGTACCAGGGTAAGAACTGGGATGCCACTAAGGCATGGTGCCACAACTGTAAACAGTCTGGGCACCACACCAAGGACACTTCTTGTCCCAAAAACAAACCCCAGAACAAAATTCCTGGGGTAACCAGTGTAGCCATGGGAGATGACTCCTCAGATGAGGAGGTCTTCCTAGCCTTCAACTGGAAACAGGGCCCAACAGGTGAGTTGGAGATTCCAGAGGGAAGTGGACACTTCCACCACCTACTGGTGAATGGAATCCCAACCACTGCCCTGAGAGACACTTGTGCCAGTCACACTATTGTGCATGACAGGCTGGTGCTCTCAAACCAGTACATCCCAGGTGAGACTGCCAGGGTAAGAGTTAGCCTAGACAGGGTCACTAAGAGGCCTGTGGCTTTAGTGCCCATAGAAGTGGGTGGCACTCTTAGCTGGAGAAGGGTAGTAGTCAGTACAGACCTCCCCCTTGATTGTCTCCTTGGAAATGACTACCCAGAGGTTAGTCAGAGCCCAAGAGAGGAACTGGTCCAGTGCCAGTCCTCTCCCAAGGATTCTGGAAGTCCTGCCTCTACAGTAAATGCAAGCAGGCCCCAGAAGAAGAAGAAAAGAAAACAGAGTAGGAAGGGTGGACAACCTTTAGCCAAGGTTACAGCAAGCCAAGGAGATTCTGCTCCAGTAGGGGAGAACTCCAAAAATGGCCCTGATAAAGTCCAACCTGACCCACAAGAAGTCCTGGCTAGACAGGCAACTGTTAAACCTGAGTGGGTGGCTCCTCAGCTAACAGAAGAAAGAGTGGAAGAAGGGTGTTTACTACAAAATGTGGTAACCCCCCACTCTAATACAGCAGACAGGCAACCTGAACCCAAAGAGGCCTGTAACTTAGCCCCTTCCCTTTTAGGTGAAGAGCTAAAGGTGTGGTTCTGGGCACTGACAGCTGTCAGTGGCCTCTGCTGGGTGTTAGCCTTTATGGCTGCACTATCCTTAGCATGGTGGTCTGACCCCATGCCAAATAGCAAGTTAGGCCCCCTGACCCTATTGGTCATGGTGGGGTTACTCCAGCTCTGGGTAACCTCTCTGGGTAAGCTAGGGGTAACCCTGGCCAAGATAAGGTCAGCAGAGGTGGATACCTCTAAGACCAAAATAGAAAGAATGGGTGGAGACATTGAAGAGGCAGACAAGAGGCAATTCAGACTAGGTCCTATCACTGTGGAGGTAGGTCAGTTCCCCAAAGGGAATGACCTGAACAGAAGGATGTAAGGCAGAGTAGGCCCTGCAACTAACCAGCCTATTTCTCCTACTCTTCCTCGCCTGACAGACTAGGAAGACTCTCCCAGCTTGGGCTGAGTCTCCTGGCCTGTGGGCTGGGGGGGGCTTGTGTAAAGAAATGGCTCCCTGTTGCAGTTACCCCCCACTTTTTGCCTGATACTGATGCGGACTTGACTGAGAAGTGTGCTGGGACCCTGCTAACCAGGCCCCAGCACCAGTGTTCCTTCACCTAAAATGTACCATTGTATACACAATTGGCACACCCTGGCATTCAGATAAGTCCCTTGTAACTGGTACTTCTAGTACCAAGGGCCCTGATGCCAAGGAAGGTCTCTAAGGGCTGCAGCATGTCTTATGCCACCCTGGAGACCTCTCACTCAGCACAGACACACTGCTTACCAGCTTGTGTGTGCTAGTGAGGACAAAACGAGTAAGTCGACATGGCACTCCCCTCAGGGTGCCATGCCAGCCTCTCACTGCCTATGCAGTATAGGTAAGACACCCCTCTAGCAGGCCTTACAGCCCTAAGGCAGGGTGCACTATACCATAGGTGAGGGTACCAGTGCATGAGCATGGTACCCCTACAGTGTCTAAACAAAACCTTAGACATTGTAAGTGCAGGGTAGCCATAAGAGTATATGGTCTGGGAGTCTGTCAAACACGAACTCCACAGCACCATAATGGCTACACTGAAAACTGGGAAGTTTGGTATCAAACTTCTCAGCACAATAAATGCACACTGATGCCAGTGTACATTTTATTGTCAAATACACCCCAGAGGGCACCTTAGAGGTGCCCCCTGAAACTTAACCGACTATCTGTGTAGGCTGACTAGTTTTAGCAGCCTGCCACAAACCGAGACATGTTGCTGGCCCCATGGGGAGAGTGCCTTTGTCACTCTGAGGCCAGTAACAAAGCCTGCACTGGGTGGAGATGCTAACACCTCCCCCAGGCAGGAATTGTCACACCTGGCGGTGAGCCTCAAAGGCTCACCTCCTTTGTGCCAACCCAGCAGGACACTCCAGCTAGTGGAGTTGCCCGCCCCCTCCGGCCAGGCCCCACTTTTGGCGGCAAGGCTGGAGAAAATAATGAGAAAAACAAGGAGGAGTCACTGGCCAGTCAGGACAGCCCCTAAGGTGTCCTGAGCTGAAGTGACTCTAACTTTTAGAAATCCTCCATCTTGCAGATGGAGGATTCCCCCAATAGGGTTAGGATTGTGACCCCCTCCCCTTGGGAGGAGGCACAAAGAGGGTGTACCCACCCTCAGGGCTAGTAGCCATTGGCTATTAACCCCCCAGACCTAAACACGCCCTTAAATTTAGTATTTAAGGGCTACCCTGAACCCTAGAAAATCAGATTCCTGCAACTACAAGAAGAAGGACTGCCTAGCTGAAACCCCTGCAGCGGAAGACCAGAAGACGACAACTGCCTTGGCTCCAGAAACTCACCGGCCTGTCTCCTGCCTTCCAAAGATCCTGCTCCAGCGACGCCTTCCAAAGGGACCAGCGACCTCGACATCCTCTGAGGACTGCCCCTGCTTCGAAAAGACAAGAAACTCCCGAGGACAGCGGACCTGCTCCAAGAAAAGCTGCAACTTTGTTTCCAGCAGCTTTAAAGAACCCTGCAAGCTCCCCGCAAGAAGCGTGAGACTTGCAACACTGCACCCGGCGACCCCGACTCGACTGGTGGAGATCCGACACCTCAGGAGGGACCCCAGGACTACTCTGATACTGTGAGTACCAAAACCTGTCCCCCCTGAGCCCCCACAGCGCCGCCTGCAGAGGGAATCCCGAGGCTTCCCCTGACCGCGACTCTTTGAACCTAAAGTCCCGACGCCTGGGAGAGACCCTGCACCCGCAGCCCCCAGGACCTGAAGGACCGGACTTTCACTGGAGAAGTGACCTCCAGGAGTCCCTCTCCCTTGCCCAAGTGGAGGTTTCCCCGAGGAATCCCCCCCTTGCCTGCCTGCAGCGCTGAAGAGATCCCGAGATCTCTCATAGACTAACATTGAAAACCCGACGCTTGTTTCTACACTGCACCCGGCCGCCCCCGCGCTGCTGAGGGTGAAATTTCTGTGTGGACTTGTGTCCCCCCCGGTGCCCTACAAAACCCCCCCTGGTCTGCCCTCCGAAGACGCGGGTACTCACCTGCAAGCAGACCGGAACCGGGGCACCCCCCTTCTCTCCATTCTAGCCTATGTGTTTTGGGCACCACTTTGAACTCTGCACCCGACCGGCCCTGAGCTGCTGGTGTGGTGACTTTGGGGTTGCTCTGAACCCCCAACGGTGGGCTACCTTGGACCAAGAACTGAACCCTGTAAGTGTCTTACTTACCTGGTGAAACTAACAAAAACTTACCTCCCCCAGGAACTGTGAAAATTGCACTAAGTGTCCACTTTTAAAACAGCTATTTGTCAATAACTTGAAAAGTATACATGCAATTTTGATGATTTGAAGTTCCTAAAGTACTTACCTGCAATACCTTTCGAATGAGCTATTACATGTAGAATTTGAACCTGTGGTTCTTAAAATAAACTAAGAAAAGATATTTTTCTATACAAAAACCTATTGGCTGGATTTGTCTCTGAGTGTGTGTACCTCATTTATTGTCTATGTGTATGTACAACAAATGCTTAACACTACTCCTTGGATAAGCCTACTGCTCGACCACACTACCACAAAATAGAGCATTAGTATTATCTATTTTTACCACTATTTTACCTCTAAGGGGAACCCTTGGACTCTGTGCATGCTATTCCTTACTTTGAAATAGCACATACAGAGCCAACTTCCTACAATCAGCAAAGGCAAAAAGTCAGGGGGGCAACCATGCCAAGGAGGCATTTCCTTACAATCAGTTTCTACTTCCTCCTCCTGGCTACCTGCATTGTCCTGGTCAGCCTGGTGTAGTAACCCCAGATGTAGACATTTATTAGGATGTCACCTAGATGCTTTCTAGAAGCAAACATCTCTTTCAACTCTTGGAAAGTAAGGCTATAATATTGAGTCTGGGGCCTGAAAGGCGTGCTCTACTAAAGACATCTTGGTGGAGTGGTGTTGGTTCTCCTGACTATTCCAACAACTAGGCTCCCGAGAAAAGTTTGGAGCAAGGGCTATGCTACATCCCTAACTTACCCAAACTACGAGACTAGAAATCCTGATAACTAGGCGCCAGACGTAGCAAAGGGTTTTACCCATTCTGTGTCTATGGGAAAATGTGTTTGTACATATGGCCCTAAGTGCAGTGTGTTCCTAACAACTATTAGTGGGCTTTCCAGTGGAATGAGACTAGAGACAAAGTGGTAAGGCAACTGCATGTGTCTTATCCCACCGCTGCACCACCAATGTAGGAACATGGCCTGGTGTGTGGTAAGAACCTATGGTGTTATCACATTATACCAGGTATCACCTATTGGTGAAGTGTAGGCAATGTCTAGGAAGCCAGGGCTCTCTAGAGATAGATGTGGATGAGAAGCCAAGACTTACCTAGGAGACATTCCAAAGCTTATGCTATCCCACTATAGTCACAAAGCACTATCAAACATGAAAGAACTACACAGTGTTACAAAAATAAAGGTACTTTATTATGGTGACACAAATACTAAAATAATAATAAGCAGTCCCCCAGCTGGATGCAAGTAAACACACTATTATATACACATTAGCAATCAGAACACAGAAAGCAACAGGCATTGGCAAAAGCAATAGAAAATAGTGTAGGCCCTAGGGGAGGGCCAAACTATATACTAAGAAAGTGGAATGTGAGATACAGTTACCCCACCCAGGGATGTGGAATCGGTAGAGGGGAGCTGGAGGAAATAGGAACCCCAAGAGGTAACAGAGTGACCCACACCCCCACCTCCAGCCACAAGGAGAGCAGAGCTAAGTACCTGGTATCACCCAAAACCCCACAGGAGGACTTTGGAAAAGGATTTTACAAGACCCAAACAAGATTGGAAGAGGACCTACAAAGGAAGGGGATCAAGTCCAGTTCGTGGTGGAGTGTCCTGTTGTGGCATGCAGGACCAGGTCAACGGTGGATGAAGAAAACCAGCAGTGAAGCACAGGAGATAAAGAAAAGTCCCAGAAGCGATGAAAGTGGTTTCCTACGTCACAAGTCGAGTTGCAGTCTGTTAGTGGTGTTGGAAAGCCACCAACAAGCCTTGGCAAATAAAAGATGGAGAGGAAGTTTTGCAAGGCTGAAGAGGACCAGCAAGGTCCTGGGGACCGGGCCCAAGGAGGGGAGTCCAGGGTGACCCTCAGAAGCTGGGGCAGTCTAAATAAGAGGCGGCAGCCCCCACAGGCAACCCACTGGCAGAAGGAACAGCAGTCGCAATGAGGCCCACTCAGCAGACCTGAAGAGGAGTCCCATGTCCAGGGAGCAGCAGGCAGGAGACTGTGCTTTGCAGGGAGAAGTGCTAGGGACCAGGGCTATAAGGAGCCTGAAGAGGCCTTGGAGGACAAGCAAGCAAGCCTTGGTAGCTCCAAGAATCATAGTGCACAGGGGTACTGTCCTGCAAAAAGAGGCAAGGACTTACCGTCTCCCAAGTTGGACAGCTGGCCAAGAGGACCCAGGGGACTACTCGAGACCACCACTTGTGATGCAGGATCCACGCAGTTCCTGACAAGAGCAGATCCATGCAACCTGTCGTCATTGCAGTTGGTGCCTGCAGCTGCAGGGTAGTGACTCCTTCACGCCAAGGGAGATTCCTTCTTACTTCATATGCAAGCTGAAGACTCACTGCCTTCAGAGGATGCACAGCCGGGGTAATGTTGCAGTTGCTGGAAGGAGCCAGGGAAACAATGTTGCAGAGCGGAGTCATTGCTGAAGTTAAAGATTGTCGGCTCCTGGAGGATGCAGTTGCAGTCCTAGTGGCCAGAAGATTAAGTAACTCATGCAGGGGAGTCCTGCTGGAATCTTGCACATCAAATCTGAGGACCCCACCCAAGAGGGAGGCCCTAAATAGCCCAGGAAGGGCGACTGGTCACTTATTAGGGTGGCCACCCATCACCTACCTGACCTGGCCATGCAGATGCTTCCAGGGTCCTCTGCATATCTTGGATTCAGGATGGCAGAACCAAGTGCCACCTGGAGGAGCTCTGGGAACCACAGTGGGGTGTGATGGGCAGGGGAGTGGTCACTCCACTTTCCTTTGTCCAATATCGCGCCAGAGCAGGGACTGGGGGTCCCTGGACTAATGTAAACTGGCTAATGCAAGGAGGGCTTTCAGCTTAGCAGTCCATCTTTCTTGAGGTCGTCAGGAATTTGAAGATTTAAAACAGTAGTACACACAGTTTTGGTTAAAATGGCAAATAGCTATTTTAAAAGTGAACACAGTGCAAAAAATCAACAGTTCCTGGGGGGGAGGTAAGTTTGGTTAGTTTGGTTAGTTTCTCAGGTAAGTAAAGCACTTACACAGTCAGTCTCCTGGGCATAGGCAGCCCACCGTTGGGGGTTCAAGGCAACCCCAAAGTCACTGCACCAGCAACACAGGGCCAGTCAGGTGCAGAGGTCAAAGGAGGGCCCAAAACACATAGGCACCTATGGAAAACAGGGATGCTCCGGTTCCAGTCTGCTAGCAGGGAAGTACCTGCGTCCTCGGGGAGCAGACCAGGGGATTTTGTAGAGCACTGGCTGGGGTGGGGGGCAAAGTATGTGATGGGTTTGCTTTAGAAATCAATGGAGGGACCCGGGGGTCACTCTGGCACTGCAGGCAGGGCACTGATGGGCTTCTCGGGCCAGCCACTGACTGTGCTAGGATGAGGGCTGCCTGCTGGTCACTCCTGCACTGGTAGGTGGTTGCTCTCGGTCCTGGGGGCTGCGGGTGCCAGTGCTTGGGCCAGGAGTCTGGTTCCTTTGTTACCAGGCAATCGCGTTCAGGGGGAGCCTCTGGACCCTCTATGCAGGCGTCGCTGTGGGGGGGGGTGCAGGGAGGTCGACTCAGGGTGTCCACATCATTGGAGTCGTCTGGGACTCCTCTCTGCGGTACTGGTTGTCCTGAACTCGAGCCGGGGGCATCGGGTGCAGAGTGTGAAGACTCACGCTTCTGGCAGGAAGTGACAGTCTCTCTAAAGTTGCTTCTTTGTTGCAATTTTGTTGCGGTTTCTGGACAGAGCCGCTGTCCTCGGGAGGTTCTTGGTCCTTTAGGTGCAGATCAGTCCTCTGAGTCCTCAGAGGTCGCTGGTCCCGCTGGATGAGTCGCTGTGCAGGTTCTTTGAATCTGGAGACAGGCCGGTAGGGCTGGGGCCAAGTCAGTTGTCATCTCAGCAGGGCTTTCAGGTCAGCAGTCCTTGTTGTAGGTTGCAGGAATCTGATTTCCTGGGTTCAGGGTCGCCCCTAAATACTAAATTTAGGGGTGTGTTTAGGTCTGGAGGCAGTAGCCAATGGCTACTGTCCTTGAGGGTGGCTACACCATCCTTGTGCCTCCTCCCTGAGGGGAGGGGGTAAATCTCTATTCTTATTGGAGGAATCCTCCAAAACCAAGATGGAGGACTTCTAAAGGCAGGGGTCACCTCAGCTCAGGGCACCTTAGGGGCTGTCCTGAGTGGTAGGTGACTCCTTGTTTTTCTTATTATCTCCTCTGGACTTGCCGCCAAAAGTGGGGGCTGTGTCCGGAGGGTCGGGCATCTCCACTAGCTGGGACGCCGTGGGGTGCTGCAAAAACAGGTAGGAGACTTTGAGGCTCACCACTAGGTGTGAAGCACCTCCACCAAGGACAGGCTTTGTTTCTGACCACAGAGTGCACAAAGGCACTCATCCAATCTGTTCTTGAACCACTCTCCCAGTTCTGGGACTTCTTCCTTCAACCACTAGTGAAGCAGATCCATACTTACCTGCAAGACACTACAGATGTCTTGGTTCTCCTAGACTCAAGGCCCTTTGACAAAAACGCAGAACTCCTGATCACACTGGACGTCGAATCACTTTAAACCAACATCCCCCAGGAATCAACCCTGGGGGTCATATGCGAGCTCCTGGAAGCTAACAGGAGTGATTCACGGACACCCCCAGAATTCGTACTAGATCTGGCACACCTTGCATTTACAAGGAACTACTTCGAATTCGAGAACCAATTCTATCTACAGATACAGGGGTCATCCATGGGAAGCACCTTCGCCCCTAGTCTGGCCTGTCTGTACGTAGACTACATTGAAAGACAGGTGGTACTCCATGAGGATAACCCCTACCTGGAGCAGATTAAACTTTGGAAGCAGTATATTGATGACATTCTGCTTATCTGGACAGGCTCCAGAGATGAGGCTTATGCTTTTTCAGCCTGGCTCAACACGGCAAACCTGTTTCTTTAATTCACCATGACTATCGGCAAGAACCAACTACCGTTCTTGGACCTTCTAATTCACGAAAGCAATGGGACACTGTAAGGAAATGCCTCCTTGGCATGGTTGCCCCCTGACTTTTTGCCTTTGCTGATGCTATGTTTACAATTGAAAGTGTGCTGAGGCCTGCTAACCAGGCCCCAGCACCAGTGTTCTTTCCCTAACCTGTACTTTTGTATCCACAATTGGCAGACCCTGGCATCCAGATAAGTCCCTTGTAACTGGTACTTCTAGTACCAAGGGCCCTGATGCCAAGGAAGGTCTCTAAGGGCTGCAGCATGTCTTATGCCACCCTGGAGACCTCTCACTCAGCACAGACACACTGCTTACCAGCTTGTGTGTGCTAGTGAGGACAAAACGAGTAAGTCGACATGGCACTCCCCTCAGGGTGCCATGCCAGCCTCTCACTGCCTATGCAGTATAGGTAAGACACCCCTCTAGCAGGCCTTACAGCCCTAAGGCAGGGTGCACTATACCATAGGTGAGGGTACCAGTGCATGAGCATGGTACCCCTACAGTGTCTAAACAAAACCTTAGACATTGTAAGTGCAGGGTAGCCATAAGAGTATATGGTCTGGGAGTCTGTCAAACACGAACTCCACAGCACCATAATGGCTACACTGAAAACTGGGAAGTTTGGTATCAAACTTCTCAGCACAATAAATGCACACTGATGCCAGTGTACATTTTATTGTAAAATACACCCCAGAGGGCACCTTAGAGGTGCCCCCTGAAACTTAACCGACTATCTGTGTAGGCTGACTAGTTTTAGCAGCCTGCCACAAACCGAGACATGTTGCTGGCCCCATGGGGAGAGTGCCTTTGTCACTCTGAGGCCAGTAACAAAGCCTGCACTGGGTGGAGATGCTAACACCTCCCCCAGGCAGGAATTGTCACACCTGGCGGTGAGCCTCAAAGGCTCACCTCCTTTGTGCCAACCCAGCAGGACACTCCAGCTAGTGGAGTTGCCCGCCCCCTCCGGCCAGGCCCCACTTTTGGCGGCAAGGCCGGAGAAAATAATGAGAAAAACAAGGAGGAGTCACTGGCCAGTCAGGACAGCCCCTAAGGTGTCCTGAGCTGAAGTGACTCTAACTTTTAGAAATCCTCCATCTTGCAGATGGAGGATTCCCCCAATAGGGTTAGGATTGTGACCCCCTCCCCTTGGGAGGAGGCACAAAAAGGGTGTACCCACCCTCAGGGCTAGTAGCCATTGGCTACTAACCCCCCAGACCTAAACACGCCCTTAAATTTAGTATTTAAGGGCTACCCTGAACCCTAGAAAATTAGATTCCTGCAACTACAAGAAGAAGGACTGCCTAGCTGAAAACCCCTGCAGCGGAAGACCAGAAGACGACAACTGCCTTGGCTCCAGAAACTCACCGGCCTGTCTCCTGCCTTCCAAAGATCCTGCTCCAGCGACGCCTTCCAAAGGGACCAGCGACCTCGACATCCTCTGAGGACTGCCCCTGCTTCGAAAAGACAAGAAACTCCCGAGGACAGCGGACCTGCTCCAAGAAAAGCTGCAACTTTGTTTCCAGCAGCTCCAAAGAACCCTGCAAGCTCCCCGCAAGAAGCGTGAGACTTGCAACACTGCACCCGGCGACCCCGACTCGGCTGGTGGCGATCCAACACCTCAGGAGGGACCCCAGGACTACTCTAAGACTGTGAGTACAAAAACCTGTCCCCCCCTGAGCCCCCACAGCGCCGCCTGCAGAGGGAATCCCGAGGCTTCCCCTGACCGCGACTCTTTGAACCTAAAGTCCCGACGCCTGGGAGAGACCCTGCACCCGCAGCCCCCAGGACCTGAAGGACCGGACTTTCACTGGAGAAGTGACCCCCAGGAGTCCCTCTCCCTTGCCCAAGCGGAGGTTTCCCCGAGGAACCCCCCCCTTGCCTGCCTGCAGCGCTGAAGAGATCCCGAGATCTCTCATAGACTAACATTGCGAACCCGACGCTTGTTTCTACACTGCACCCGGCCGCCCCCGCGCCGCTGAGGGTGAAATTTCTGTGTGGACTTGTGTCCCCCCCGGTGCCCTACAAAACCCCCCTGGTCTGCCCTCCGAAGACGCGGGTACTTACCTGCAAGCAGACCGGAACCGGGGCACCCCCTTCTCTCCATTCTAGCCTATGCGTTTTGGGCACCACTTTGAACTCTGCACCTGACCGGCCCTGAGCTGCTGGTGTGGTGACTTTGGGGTTGCTCTGAACCCCCAACGGTGGGCTACCTTGGACCAAGAACTAAGCCCTGTAAGTGTCTTACTTACCTGGTTAACCTAACAAATACTTACCTCCCCTAGGAACTGTGAAAATTGCACTAAGTGTCCACTTTTAAAACAGCTATTTGTGAATAACTTGAAAAGTATACATGCAATTTTGATGATTTGAAGTTCCTAAAGTACTTACCTGCAATACCTTTCGAATGAGATATTACATGTAAAATTTGAACCTGTGGTTCTTAAAATAAACTAAGAAAAGATATTTTTCTATACAAAAACCTATTGGCTGGATTTGTCTCCGAGTGTGTGTACCTCATTTATTGTCTATGTGTATGTACAACAAATGCTTAACACTACTCCTTGGATAAGCCTACTGCTCGACCACACTACCACAAAATAGAGCATTAGTATTATCTCTTTTTGCCACTATCTTACGTCTAAGGGGAACCCTTGGACTCTGTGCATGCTATTCCTTACTTTGAAATAGCACATACAGAGCCAACTTCCTACAGACACTGGCAACAGAGGTCTATCACAAATCTACGGATCGGAACAATTTGTTACTGTAAGGAAATGCCTCCTTGGCATGGTTACCCCCTGACTTTTTGCCTTTGCTGATGCTATGTTTTGAATTGAAAGTGTGCTGAGGCCTGCTAACCAGGCCCCAGCACCAGTGTTCTTTCCCTAACCTGTACTTTTGTATCCACAATTGGCACACCCTGGCATCCAGATAAGTCCCTTGTAACTGGTACCTCTGGTACCAAGGGCCCTGATGCCAGGGAAGGTCTCTAAGTGCTGCAGCCTGTCTTATGCCACCCTGGAGACCCCTCACTCAGCACAGACACACTGCTTGCCAGCTTGTGTGTGCTGGTGAGAACAAAATGAGTAAGTCGACATGGCACTCCCCTCAGGGTGCCATGCCAGCCTCTCACTGCCTATGCAAGTATAGATAAGTCACCCCTCTAGCAGGCCTTACAGCCCTAAGGCAGGGTGCACTATACCATAGGTGAGGGCACCAGTGCATGAGCACTGTGCCCCTACAGTGTCTAAGCAAAACCTTAGACATTGTAAGTGCAGGGTAGCCATAAGAGTATATGGTCTGGGAGTTTGTCAAACACGAACTCCACAGCACCATAATGGCTACACTGAAAACTGGGAAGTTTGGTATCAAACTTCTCAGCACAATAAATGCACACTGATGCCAGTGTACATTTTATTGTGAAATACACCCCAGAGGGCACCTCAGAGGTGCCCCCTGAAACCTTAACCGACTATCTGTGTAGGCTGACTGGTTCCAGCAGCCTGCCACACTAGAGACATGTTGCTGGCCCCATGGGGAGAGTGCCTTTGTCACTCTGAGGCCAGTAACAAAGCCTGCACTGGGTGGAGATGCTAACACCTCCCCCAGGCAGGAGCTGTAACACCTGGCGGTGAGCCTCAAAGGCTCACCCCTTTGTTCCAGCACCGCAGGACACTCCAGCTAGTGGAGTTGCCCACCCCCTCCGGCCACGGCCCCCACTTTTGGCGGCAAGGCCGGAGAAAATAATGAGAAAAACAAGGAGGAGTCACTGACCAGTCAGGACAGCCCCTAAGGTGTCCTGAGCTGAAGTGACTAACTTTTAGAAATCCTCCATCTTGCAGATGGAGGATTCCCCCAATAGGATTAGGGATGTGACCCCCTCCCCTTGGGAGGAGGCACAAAGAGGGTGTACTCACCCTCAGGGCTAGTAGCCATTGGCTACTAACCCCCCCAGACCTAAACACGCCCTTAAATTTAGTATTTAAGGGCTTCCCGGAACCTAAGAATTTAGATTCCTGCAACTACAAGAAGAAGAGGACTGCTGAGCTGAAAAACCCCTGCAGAGGAAGAACAGAAGACACCAACTGCTTTGGCCCCAGACTTACCGGCCTGTCTCCTGCCTTCCAAAGAAACCTGCTCCAGCGACGCTTTCCAAGGGACCAGCGACCTCTGAATCCTCTGAGGACTGCCCTGCTTCAAGAAAGACAAGAAACTCCAGAGGACAGCGGCACTGCTCCAAAAGAACTGCAACTTTGTTACAGAGGAGCAGATTTAAAGACCCCTGCAAATCCCCGCAAGAAGCGTGAGACTTGCAACACTGCACCCGGCGACCCCGACTCGACTGGTGGAGAACCAACACCTCAGGGAGGACCCTCCGGCGACTCCAAGACCGTGAGTAACCAAAGTTGTCCCCCCTGAGCCCCCACAGCGACGCCTGCAGAGGGAATCCCGAGGCTCCCCCTGACCGCGACTGCCTGAACCTAAAGTCCCGACGGCTGGAAAAGACCCTGCACCCGCAGCCCCCAGCGCCTAAAGGAACTGAACTTCTGTGCAGGAGTGACCCCCAGGAGGCCCTCTCCCTTGCCCAGGTGGTGGCTACCCCGAGGAGCCCCCCCCCCCTTGCCTGCCTGCACCGCTGAAGAGACCCCTTGGTCTCCCATTGACTCCCATTGGAAACCCGACGCCAGTTTACACACTGCACCCGGCCGCCCTCACGCTGCTGAGGGTGTATTTTCTGTGTGGACTCCCCCCCCCCCCAGCCCCCCCCCCCCCCGCCCCCCCCCTGTGCCCTACAAAACCCCCCTGGTCTGCCCTCCGAAGACGCGGGTACTTACCTGCTGGCAGACTGGAACCGGGGCACCCCCTTCTCTCCATTGAAGCCTATGTGTTTTGGGCACCTCTTTGACCTCTG